>NW_025091221.1:2858315-2861404 GCF_018404265.1 Aspergillus viridinutans
AACTAGTTAATTATCTATAGTTTTAATATCTTCTAAGAAGAATATCTAATATTTACTATTACTATCTTTTATATCCTTAGTTATTTACTATTTATATATATCTCCTATAATATTATCTTTTAGGAACTAGTATAAGATATTAACCTCCTACTTATATAATATAGAAGTTAATTATTTACTTCTAATATTCTTCCTTAGTTTCTATTAGATAGTCTAGCTAATTCTTAAGTAATTTCTTTATAGCTTATAGATACTCTTCTTCTTTATTAAATAGCTTAATCTATATATATTTATTAGCTCTAATTATTTAACCTATGCTATTATAGTACTTATAAAATAGAGAGTAGACCTTTACTTTAAGAAATAATATACTATAGAATAGATAGTAGAAAACATCTTATAGTATATTATATATATTTAGGTATTTAAGAATAACACCTATAGGTGTTATATCTGGTTTTAATTCTTACTATTTTAGATAGACTAGTAGGGGACTATTCTATATAATCTTCTTAATATTTAGGTTCTTTAGGTAGAATTTTATTAGTATTAGAAGAAATAGATTATATATAATTAATTTAGCTAATTATATTACTTATTATTTCTTCTTCTTTACTTCTTTTTCTTTCTTCTACTTCTTAATTAGCTTTTTAGCTTCTGTTTTCTTTATCCTATCTATTTCTAGGTTAAGCTAAAAAGACGCTGGTGTAGAGAAGCCTAAGTAAGGATCTAAGGTTTTATAATTATTTAACCTAAGAGTCTATAAGAGATTATTATATTTAATTCTAGATAACTCTTTTTCCTATTACTTATCTAGTATAAGGTATCCTAAGATAAGATTTTCTAGTATTAGATTACTAAGTTTTAGTTAAGTAGCTATATCTTTAATAAGATTTTTAGCTATCTACTTCTTTTAGGGAGGTATTAATCTATCTTTATATAATTATACTTCTACCTATCTTTAAAGCTTATTAAGAACTCTAGTAGGTAGGTAAAGCTATTCTTTTATATCTAGTAAATTAGGAAGTAGTTAAGTTTTAAAATCCTAAAGCCTTTCTATTAATTTTCTACTAGTATTAGGGTGTATTTAAGGATGTATAAATATCTATTTAGAGAATATTATAGATAAGGACTTAATAATCTTATCTAAGGATGAGGAGCTATTAGATTTAATATATATATTTAGTAGTAAATAGATACACTAGAAGTGCATTAAGGATAGGTAAGTTATAGAAAATAAGAAATTATAGTATTATTAATATAAGTAGGAAGAAAAGGGGTATTATAGAAAGATAGAGAGAAAATAGAGTAAAGTATTAGAAAGAGCT
The DNA here is from genome assembly GCF_018404265.1 of Aspergillus viridinutans. Classification (NCBI taxonomy): domain Eukaryota; kingdom Fungi; phylum Ascomycota; class Eurotiomycetes; order Eurotiales; family Aspergillaceae; genus Aspergillus; species Aspergillus viridinutans. Next base: position 2,859,644 of record NW_025091221.1, read on the forward strand.
AAAATATATAAGATTTACTTAACTAGTAATAATAATAGTAAATAATATATTAAAGAAACTAATTTACTTAGCTAGTAATAATAATAGTAAATAATATATTAAAGAAACTAGGTAGTAAATAGCATAGGTATATATAAATAGAAAATAAAATATATATATAATTATAGATAAATATAATATAGAGTAATAAATATAGATATAAGAGTATAGTATAAATAACTATATTTTAGTTTTCTTTTTATCCTTCTCTTTATTCTTAAATTCCTAGACTAATTTTATTATATTATTAAGTTAGTTAAGTAATATCTATTAGTTCTATTTATTATCCTAGTCTTTCTACTTAGTAAGGTATTATATTAACTTCTTCTTCCTACCTTTAGCTAGAATTTCCTATTTAGTAATAATTCTTTTAAGCTTATAGGACTAATACTTATTTATATTACTATCTATATAAATAAGGCTAGGTTCTTCTAATTTATAATTAAAAAGATCCTTATTATAGTATTTCTCTAGGTAGATAATAAAGATTACTAGATATAGCTACTAGTCCTTTAGAAAGTCTAGTTTATAAGCTAGAGGTCTAACTTTCTCTAAAACTTTAAATAGGCCTATATACTAGTTTCTAAGTTTCTAGCCCAGGGTTAACTATGTAGTATAATCTATATATAGTTTTAAAAGGACCTTATCATCCTTATAAAAGGCTATTAGCATATATTAACTATTATATCTTTACTTTATAGATATAGCCATAAATTATAATACCTCTACTATAGATATATAGTAGGAAAAAGATTATTAATTTAGTATAACCTATATTAAGGGGAGTTAGTAACTAAAGACTATATATTAATTAATATAATATTTCCTTAGTTAAAGTATTTATTATTAAGTTAAAAGTCCTCTATATTACTAGTAAGATAGTTAGCTAGTTAGTAATTTAATTAAGTAAGGTAATTATATAATATAAGTAGATCTTAATAGTTTAGTTACTCTATTTACTCTATTTATTAGTCTAAGTATAGTATACTATAGAATAATACTATTTAATACCTAAAGATTTAGTAAATTCTATCTATATTTCTAATATAAACTTAGGGTCCCTATCTAAGATAATATATTTAGGAATACCCTAGTCTCTAGTATCTAAAGCTATAAGTAATATATTTATCTATTATCTAGCTTTCTAAGTTAAGTAGCCTAGTATAGCTATTATTCTCTTTATAAATTTATTAGTAACTAATATAATAGAGTTAAAACATTTAGTATCTAGTAAAGTAATTATAATGTCTATTATTATAGTATAGAAAGGAATTAGTAGAGTAATTAATAGTTATAATACTCTATATAGTAAATATCTCTATATTTACTTTTTCTAGTAATTAGGGTAAAATTTAATATATTACTTTATCTAATACTTAGTATAATAGAATACTAAGCTATAAAGTAATTCCAGAGTCCTATTAATATCTAGATAGCTATTCTTATTATAAGTATTTTATAATATTTCTTAGAGTAATAAGTATGGTATGTATAAATATCTATTATTTATATAAAGTAATTAATTATAAATATAGTATAGTAAGGTAACTAGTATCTATAAGATTATATTTTATTAAAGTATTTATAAGACCTTAGACTATTTATAATTAGTATAATACCCTTTAACTATATATTATTTAAATTTATTAGATAGTACAACCCTAATTATTATTAGTTTTTCTATAGTCTAACTATAGAAGGCGTAACTATAGAGAATTTCTA
>NW_025091222.1:0-6607 GCF_018404265.1 Aspergillus viridinutans
CCCTAACCCTAACCCTAACCCTAACCCTAACCCTAACCCTAACCCTAACCCTAACCCTAACCCTAACCCTAACCCTAACCCTAACCCTAACCCTACTCTTAGTAAAACTAATATAATAATAGCTTTATAAGGGTAAAGTTAACTAGGTATTAATAATATACTAATATAGAGGTTTTAATTAAAGAGATAGTAATAAGAATAAATAAGAGCTAGTTATTTAAGTTAGATAGCTCTGTAGTATAGGGTATATATATAGATATATATATATTTTATCTATATATAATACCCTAACCTGCTTAGTTTATAGGTTAATAGGTTATATTCTTATTACTTACTATATATTAGTTAGTATAATTAATTACCCTAGATTAATATTTATCTAACTATCTTAATAATGCAGTATATTATTTCTTAATTATTATAGAAGTTAAGGAATTATTCTACTACTAATAGGTAACTAACTACTGTGCAGGATATAAATATCTCTATTATTTAAGAAGATAAAAAGGTTTACTAAGTTAAATATATATATATAACTAATCTAAATAAACTACTAACCTTCTCTAAGTAGTAAATTTCTTTTATTACTACTACTCTATATCTAGAACCAGAGAGATGATTCTCCTATAAAGATATAGATATAGACTACTTAGTAGAGATAACTAGGGGCTTACTATATAATAATTACCTTACCCTTTAAAAATATTCATTATAAAGAGTGTGGAGATGATATAGTATAGTAGTATAGATATAGACTAGTATATAGGGGCTATCTTATAATTATTAACTAGGCTAATAAACCCCTTAATTTACTATATATTATTTAGCTACAACTTATATAATAACCTTTAGTATATAGTATAGATAGAAAGAGATGCCCTAAAACCTAATAGAAGACTTAATAGAGAAGTAGGATGTTTAGTAGACTATAGCTTATATTAGAGTACTAGCTAACTAATAGATCTAGTAGAGGCTAGCTAGCATAGGTTAAGCTAAGCACCCCTAGTAGTACTCTACTACTAATAATATTAGTAGTATAATAGCTAATAAACTACTATTATATACTATTACACCCTATATAGTTACTCCTAGTAGTATAGCACTACTATCTATAGCTCTAACCTATGCATCTATATAGCACCAGTAGGCTAATCTAATACTAGTTAGTAATAGTACTACCAGAACCTTTATAGGCTTAGGAATCTACAGTATTAGGATAAATCCCTAGCTATCTAGGGGGTGAAACAGGCCTATATAGGTATCTAGTTATATATAAGGGTAGAGGAGCACCTATAGGCTATATAGGGTAGCTAATAATTTTAGTCCTAGCTATTATAGAGTAAGGAAATAAAGGAATTAATTAATCTAATAAATTAATTAAATATTTTAAACCTTAGGTATTACGCCCTATAGTAGGTATTATTACTAAGTATAGATAATAATAGAAGTACTAATTACCTATCTAACTTCCTAATCTCATAGGCTAGAAGCCTAAGAAAGATATAACCTATATCTAGATAGTAAGAAATCACTAGCTATAGCAGCTAAACCTAAAAAGGAGTATATAAATAGTAAGTAAGATTATATAATAAAGAGTATAATTAAGTTATATAAATCTTACATCCTATTAGATATAACTTTACTAGTGGATAAGGTAGATTATAAGTACTTAGTAAGCTCTAGTAGTTAGTAGCCTTATCTATTATACTAGGCTTATAATAGATAATATTAGGTATATTCTAATTAATAGATAATTATTCCCTTATATCTTATAATCACTATAAGATATTCTAAACTAATATTTTATATTTAGAGCCTAGATTATGGGGTAGACTAAAAATTAAAGATTAAAGCCCTAAAATAGTATAAAAAAAGCTACTTCTAAATAAAGTTAAACTTACCTAATCTTTAACTAAATATAACTCTATACTATCTTTAGTATTACTGCTAGGTTAATCTTCTTTATTTATACTATTACTATAGTTACTTAAGTCCTTATAGCTCTTAGTATTACTACTAGGTTAATCTTCTCTACTTATACTATTATTATAGTTACTTAAGCTCTTATAGCTCTTAGTATTAGTTCTACCTTAATCTCCTCTATTTATACTCTTAATATTATTACTTAAGCCCTAAGTATCTTTAGTATTATTACTAGATTAGTCTTCTCTACCTATACTATTACTATAGTTACTTAAGCCCTTATAGTCTTTAGTATAACTATTAGGTTAATCTCCTCTATCTATACTATTATTATAGTTACTTAAGCCTTTATAGCTCTCTACCTTACTACTACCTTCTATTAAGCTAGTACCTATGCCAGACCCTAAGATATTACTAAGATCTATAATTATTTAGTCTATTACTACTTACTGAGTTATATCTTCTATAGATATTAGTCTAGTATTTAATATTAGAGTAGTAGTATAAGTTAATAATTATATTACTCTAGGTATAGTTTAGAGTATAGTTAGTAGTAGTATAATTCTTTTTTTAATCTTAGTAATATACTCTGCCTTATTACTACCTTTTTCTAGTAATATAAATATAGAATTATCTCTATAGATCTCTCTCTTAGTAGCCTTAAACTATTATATTATATCTTAAGCACTATTAACTAAGTCTTAGGCTATCTTTACTAAGAACTCTCTTATATTAGAAATAGGTTAGTTAAATAGTATTTTTAACTTAGCTATAACCCTAGGATCATCCTATCTAAGCTATCTAAGTAGGGCAGCAGTAATCTAGATTATTAGTATTAAGAAGACTATTAGCTTCTATAGGCTAGTAATCTAGAATAGCAGGGCTAGGCTATCAGGCTATATATTAGATAATATTAGGGAATAAAGATTCTTTTATAATTTTATTATAGTACTAGTCTATACTACTTTAAGATCTCTACTACTATTATTAGTAGCTATAAATACTACTAGTAGGTTAAGGGCCTCTATATAGTCCTCTTTATATATCTTAGATATTATTATAGTCTATACTATAAATTACTTTAGCTAATAGCTAATATTAGTAAAGTTTTTAGATAAGATTTTTATAGTAGTTATTATATCCTTAGTAGAACCTAAGTTTAATAAGGAATATTTAAGTATATCTATCTCTATACTAGTTTCTTACCATACTCCTAGTCTATCCTTATCTATAGCTAATCCTTTACCCATCTCCTAGCTTTAATTTAGTTAGGTATAGACTATTAGGTATATAATATATATCTAATAGATTAGTTTATTATTATTAAATTATTTAGCTAGGTGGTCTTAGACTTCTAGCCTATCTAATACTATTTCTGTAGTTATATATTATACTAGTATAGGGAAGAGGGTTAACCTCTATTAATAATTATTTTATAGACCTAGTATAAGTAGATAGGCAGCTAGGTTAAGCTATAGTACCTACTAGACTATAGAGTACTATATATTTCTAAACTATCTATTAGCTTTACCCCTGCCCTAGGGTATATAAAAATTATAAATATAGGCCTTCTCTATAATAATCTTCTAAATTATTAGTCCTTACTTATTAGTTTTAGGCTTACTCTAATACTTAAATATCCTATCTAAGTAAAACACCCTAGTGTAATTAAATATATTAAATAGACCTATATCTAGAAGGCCTAATATTTATATAATCTAATCTCTAGTAATAATTACTAGGTTAAACTTAAAGTTATAAATAGTAGGCATTCTAAATACTTCCTTCTTAGTAGTAAGTCTAGTATTAATATCCTATATAAGCCTAGTTCTCCCTAAATTAGTGTATACTTTAGACTATTTAGAGGTATAGTTAGACTATGTTATTTTCTTTACTACTAGTTTATCTAAAACCACTAATATATTAGTATTATCTAATATAGGAGGCTTCTCTAGAATAGATATAAGGGGCTTATTAAACTATCCTAGTACTATAAATCTAGTTAACTCTTATAATCTAGGTTACTTATCCTTCTTATTATTAGGTATAATAATACTAAAGGTATCTAGCTTTATCTTAATTTTCTAAAGTTCCTTATCTATAAGCTTACTTTCTATAGTAGATTTATTAATTACCTTCTAGAAGTCTTTTAATATAATATAGATTCCCCTATAAGAGCCTTACTTAGAATTTAGGATTCTTTTATATATATATCTATTAGCTCTATTAATAGTAGTATTCTAGGTAAGAGTTTTAGCTAGTGTCTCTAAGCTCTATATATAATAATACCTAGAATTAATATAACCTAGCTATTCTCTTATATCTGCACCCTATTAGTCCTTAACTATTTTCTAATACTAGCTTATCTATCTTATAGTCTCTATAACTATTTTAGCTACTTCCTTTACTTCCTCCTATAGACTTTTATTAGTAGTATAGTACTTAATAAAATTCTTTACCTTACTAATAGTCTTCTATACCTCTCTAACTTTAAAATCTATAACTTCCTTCTACTATATTATCTATTATCTAAGATTATAATAGAGTTTATATTCTTCTTCTATTATCTTATATATTTTTAATTTATTATAGAATACCTTAATTACAGCATTAACTTCCTTAATCTAGTAGTAGATAAAGACCTAGCTAGATATTATAATTATTCTAGTATTAAGTTATATATATATAGTATATAATATAATAGTTTCTTCTACTATAGAGTCCTCCCTAGACTACTTAATAGATATTTAGTCCTGCACAGTGCCCTCTATATTAACTATATTATTCCTTATCTTTTTAGTAACTTTAGCTTACTTTACTTTTAAGGTGCGCCTCTTCTAAGAGATTTTAGTATTACTAGTATCTACTATTATAGATAAGATATAGCTACTAAATTTTAGTAATCTAGTATATAAGAAAAGTACTGTCTTCTATAAGGAAGATATAAGATTAAGGATAGTAGTAGATAAAAGTAAAAGTTATATAAGAGGTATCTTTAATATATTTTATTACTATTTTATCTAGTAGTAAATAAATAAATATAGTTATATAACCTTTACTAGTATTAGTAATAAAGGTTAGATATAGCTACCTATTAATTAATCTAAAGAATAGTATTATTAGTAGGGATAAAAGATTCTTCTTCTTATTATTACTTCTTCTTAATAATTATTTATTATTATTTAATAATATTATTATTTTATAATCTATCTTTCCCTTATATATATAAACTCATGTCTAGTAACTAGGGTAGATATAACTTATTAGGTAATTTTCTCTACTACCTTAGGTAGTAGGGTAGGCAGCCCTATATTCTTCTACTAAGGGTAGATAGTCTATATCTTTCTTTATCTCTTAGCTAGTTCTATATAGCCTTAGGATATTATAATAATTATTATACTGATATCTCTATAACTCTTTAACTATAGTAGTTATATATTTATAGTTAAGTAGTTAGGGCACCCCTTCTAGATCCTATAACTAAGTATTCTTCTATCTATATAGTTATAGCTAGCCTACTTAGTAAGTTAGATCTACTTCCCCTTACCTATCTCTATAGGTTTATCTAAAATCTAAAGAGTAGATTAGCTGTGCTATAGGTAGGAGTTATTAATAGAGTTATATCTAAACTAAATATCTATAAGAGTATCTATAGAATACTCTTAATTAATAGTAGTTAATATAGTAGTAATAATACCTTTATAATAGAACTAATTACTAAGTTAGGAGTATCTCCTAACCTAGTAGGTAATAATATCCCTATAGGTTATATACTACCTATATAACCCCTATAGTTCTCTATATATAGGCTTACTATATCTAATAACTACCTCCTCTCTTTATATACTGCATCCCTGTAGCTAGAAGCTATATTATAATATCTATTTAATCTATATAGACTATATATTCTTATTAGTTAAATTAAAATAGTTAATATTATTATTACTCTATAATTTTTATTATAGTAAGGTAAGGAAGTAATACACTAGCTAGTAATAATATCTATATACTACTTAGTACTATTATATAGTAGTATAATCTTATTATAGTAAATATATTAAATAGCTTTAGCTATAACTTACTTAGGTAATATAGTTACTATAGTAGCTTATTATCTTTATAGCTTTATAGGTCTCTTTCTTCTTATTCCCCTTCCCTCTCTAAAAAGTAAAAATAAGGGAATATTTAAATAATATAAATAAACTACTTCCTATACTACTTAAATTCTCTAGTCTATACTACTATTATTAAGTACTAGAGATATAATTCTTCCTACTAATATAAAGACTTAGTAATAGGAGGTTTCTGATAAGCTTACTAATATTAGAAGTAAAATAATTATTAGTCTAGTAGGTAATAGTTAGGTAGGTAATAATTAGGTAGATAATAGTAATAGTTAGGTAGATAATAATCTAGTAGATAATAGTTAGATAGATAATAATTAGATAGATAATAGTTAAGTAGGTAATAATTAAGTACTTAAGATAGATTATACTTTATAATTAGTATAGCTTATATTATTTCTCTATATTATTATATACCTTTTAAGCCTAACTATACTACCTTACTAACTATATAGAAGTTTATTTAGAATAGTGCTTTCTTCTAGATCTTAAAGTTATACTATTTACTAGTATTATTATAGTAAATAGTAGTATAAACTATACTAACTATACTACCTTAC
>NW_025091222.1:6757-430663 GCF_018404265.1 Aspergillus viridinutans
TTCTTCTAGATCTTAAAGTTATACTATTTACTAGTATTATTATAGTAAATAGTAGTATAAACTATACTAACTATACTACCTTACCTAACTATATAGTATTATAATATAGTAGAGTATACTAAGTTATTAACTATATAGCCCTCTCTAGTAAATAAAAGATAGTTAAATAAATAAAAGACTATATAGAAGTTTATTTAGTAGTACTTTCTTCTAGATCTTAAAGTTATACTATTTACTAGTATTATTAGGGTAAATAGTAGTATAAACTATGCTATCTTACTAGCTATACTAACTATACTCTAAGTATATAGATTATACTAATTATAGGACCCTAGCTAATAGTTTTAATACTATAGGGGTCTTAAGTAATATTTAAAAAATACTAGAGGATTTAGAATACTATTCTATAGCTTCTATTAGAATATTATTAGATTTAACTATAGTTTAAGTAAGTTTTAGTGTATTTATTATTATAGGTCTGATAATTTATATATAGGGTATAATTAATTAAGTACTAACCTGGCAGCACTACTAATACTTAAATAGTATTTAAAAGATATTAAAGGGTTTAGAAATACTATTATAAAGCTGCTATTAAAGTATTATTAGATCTAACTATAGTTTAAGGATGTTTTATGGTATTTATAAGTTTTAGTAGGCTAATAATTTATATATATAGGTTAATAATTATTATATCTCTACTCCTTGCTAACAATAATCCCAACTTTACAACCATGATATAAAATCAACAAAAATAGATAAAAATAAAAGGAAAGAAGTTTTAAAAATTAGAGGCCTTATATTATTAGTAGAGAAAAAAATATTCCGCTATATTGCTGGTTTAGGTGTTGACCATTACCATGTTTTTCCTCTATAGCCTGCCAGGGCTGTACCCCGCGGGGCAGCGCACGGAGCTGCAGGTGATGGTCCTGGGCTGCCCACAGCTAGTGGGTTTCCTGGAGATGTCACTGTGCCAGGTGGCTGGGGACCACCACCGCGCACGCCTGGCAGATGATGGCGTTGTGGTCGGGGAGGTAGTCATAGAGCAGTGGTGTAGCCATGGTGGATGGGGGTTGGATTGGATGGCAGTGGTGGTGGTCAGGGGTGGCCATGCGTCCCTGAGTAAGAGTAACAGTGTGGGAGGACTGGAAAAGAGGGAAGATCAGTGCACTGAGGGCTAGCTGGCCCAGCCAGTGACCTTTTAAGGGTGAGGTGAGTCAGGGCCACCGCCATCCCCCCTTTTCGATTTTGGGGCGGTGGTCCCGGCGGCCAGGCAGAGGAAGGGAAGCATTGCTTTTTTCCCCCTTTTTCCTGGCCCTGGTCATGCCCTGATCCTGTCTGGGGATCCCGCAGGGTCGATCCCCGTCATGTCATCCAGTTGATGGGCCTGTTGGCCCCGGTCGAGGAGACACCTTGAGCGCGGCCAGGCCTGGCCTGGCATCCCAGCCGCGTTAACTGGTTGATTTGCCATCGACTCCTGATCCCAGAGTGGTCCAGGGCCTGGGACTTTTATGCCGCCCTGGGTTGAGATTTTATACCTGTCAACTAATCACTGCGGTCAATGGGCCCGGGGCACCCGCGACACAGCATGCAGATTGGCTCGTGCTGTGGCCGGCAGCTGCCATCATGGAGATCCCGTGTGGTGATTGGCTCGGGTTGCAGCCGGCTGTGGCCGCCAGTGACAGCCCAGGCAGGACGACGCCGGCGGCTGCCGTGGGTCCTGTGGATCCTGTGCTTACCGCATTTGGCCCCGGGCAAAACTGGTCGGGCAAGCCGATCCCGACGGGTGCACGCGGGTTTCGCGGCCACGCTGGCCGGGCCAGACTTGGGGACCAACATGGTTCGATCCAGCAGGACCAGACGGGTCGAATGATCCCAGGATCATCCACCGCGGACGACGGGGGCGGACGTCCAGACTGGATACAGTGGCGGGAACAGGGGGTGGCGGCCGGCCGCGGGGGGACGCCGACAGGGGGCGTGAGAGCCGTCTAGTAGGACTTTTATATATAATCCAGGGTTAATATTTATATCTATTAACTAATTACTGCTGCTGATAAGGGGCACCTGTAGTGCTATATATAGATTAGCTTATGCTGTTATTAGCTACTGCTATCATAGAGATCTGGTATAGTAACTAGTCTAGGTTCTTACCAGCCATAGCTGCTAGTGATAGCTAGAGTAGGATATTACTAGTAGCTGCCATAGGTTTAATAGATCCTGTGCTTACTATATTTAGCCCTGGGGGCTAGGATCCCTATAAGAACTATCTAATAGGGACCCTGGTGATATAGTTAGCTATGCATGGTCTAGGAGAGGGATTCTAGTAGATAAAGGGTGGCTAGGGATAATTAAGGTTGCTAGTTTATAGGGTAAACCTATCTATTTTAGCTACTAGGGTGAGGAGACTGCCCACATATAGGCCCTAATAAGATAGGATGTAGAGATATATATTACTATAGTAGTAATATATCTATATAGTAGGATTCTATACTCTAGCAGGTACTAAGTTTAGAGTAGATAATTAAGTAGGACTAGGACCAGGGAGGGGTTTATTAGATAATCCTAATAGCCTAGATACTACTACTAGCAAAGTAATATAGCCTTAGTAGGGAGTAGTACCCCTAGTAAAACTAGTTAGCAAAGCTAATCCTAATAGGTATATGCTAGTTATACTGTCCCCCTAGGGGACCTAGAATCTATAACTTACATAATTAGATGCACTATAATAAGATAAAGGGAATAATACCCAGATCATCCCTTCCAGACCCTGGGGCAGGGAGCTAGGCCTGATGCAGTTATCAGACTATGGGGGTCTAGGACCACTACAGACAGGCCTGGCAGGGATGCGCGGAGCCATCACATAGGTCCTTCTGCGCTTTTCTTCTCATTGCCCGTCGCTCTGTCCATGCTCTCTTCTGATTCAGTTTCCTTTTTGAGACTAATGTTGGTGGTTTTATTCCTTATTCACTAGCTCTTTCGGTCTTTCCTCTGCAACACTGATGTTGTCTGTTACTCACCATTCATATGCCATCTCTTATTCGATATTCAAAACGACTTTATAAATCCGTGTTCTTATTTGTTGGGCCCCTGTGTGTCTTCGCCTGCTTTTCCCTTAGTTTCATCGTATACTTATTGGACAATAAAATCATGTAGTTTTGTGTCCACTTTGATGATGAAATTAATAGAGTCCCGGGTTGGGCGAAGGAGTGGTGCAGCCACAATGGTACTTGCATATAAAGAGAGTTCAATAATCAGCAATGAACACGTAGGTAGAGTCACCTAGTTAGGTACAAAGCCTGACGATCATTTGAGTACTAGGGTCAGCAAGGCAAAAGTCAATCATCTGACAAACATTTATAAACTACTGAGGTCTCCTGGAGAAAACCATTCATTGCATGAAAAGCCAGATAAATTAACCCGCAAGTCAATAGCGTCTTATCATTCAGAAATGGAGATAAACGGCTTCTCAACTGCCTACACCTACCAATTGCCTCTGGATAAGCAATGTTGGACTTCCCTTCCACTCCGAATCAATAATCATGAGCATATTGCTACAGAAGCATCAATCAGATTCCTGGAACAATGGAAAAGAAACAAGCTGCCTGAGGTTTCTCCAGACTACTTGTACCAGCTGAGTCAATTTGGTTACGGACATCTGGTGGCGGTGCTCATACCCAACGCCCACCCAAATCGCATAGCACCTGTGACCAAGATCATTGACTTAATTTTAGCAGCAGATGGTATGATAAGATATTTTTGTTTAGTGTTATAATGGAGAGGGAAAATTAACAATTTCTGTCCAGATGTTATTGATTCTCAGGGTCCTAAAGAAGCAGTCGCTGCTGCTAGCAGTCTTTCAAGTGTTGAGGCCTCCCAAACTCCAGACCAGCGTTTAACGAAGCTATTGGCGGAAATTTCGCAAGAAATAATTCATGAAGATCCTACTCTAGGCTTTGAGCTTGTGAGTGTTATGATGAATTACTGGAAGACAATCAAAGCTTTCGGGGAGCAGCCGTATAAGATGCCCCACGTGTTTTTCGAGTTCTTCCCTTTTCGTTATTGCAATTTCGCCGCTCCGTAAGTATATTCCTGCTAAGTTTAGTGATTGTATAGTTTTGAAGTTAATCATACATGCAGGGTAGCCTTCGAAGTCCTGTCTTACGCCCTTGACGTCAAGCTCACACAAGAGGAAAGAGAAACACTGCAGTATCTGGAATTTGTCGCAAATACGGTCCAGATCCTCTGGAATGATATGTACAGTTGGCCAAAGGAACATTTGGAGTACCAGCAGAGCCATTTCATCAACCCTCCGTTGAATTCGGTTTGGGCGCTAATGAATGAACATGGATGTAACTCGGCGGAAGCACTGAAAATGAGCCGGAAGAAAGTTTTACAATATGAGGCTAAGTGTCACGAACTGACTAAACAATTTCTCAACAACTCCAAACTACCGGCCAGAGTTAGGCTAATGGCGAGTGCTTATCAGTCGGCTGCTGCAGGGACCGCTCTTTGGAGCTGTGCAAGCTTGCGCAACCAAAGCACGTCACCTGAAGTTCAGGTTTTGGCTCAAGTGGTTTCACTTCCCCTGCCATCTGTGAAAGTGGATAGTGTTTTTGATATTGAAAGCCAGACGCTTTTTGAGCAGTGTCTAGCTTTGTTGCGTCAGCATTGGAAAGACTAGGAAAATTCGAATTGTTGAAATTGTTATGGACAGTGGCGAATTCCATCTTGAAGGGTCTATGTAGAAATCGTGCCATCACCCGACTCGCAGGTGATTGTTGCGACCATTTAAATTCCTTGAAGTGGGATCCGAGTTGCTAGGCAATCACTGTGGCTAGCAACCATGTCAGGCCGCCGTTCCATAAATGTCCTTCTGCCCTTTCCACTCATGCCATTACTTGCTCAATCAAAATACAACACAATATACTCCTATCACATTCCCTCCAATTTTCAGCCCTTCCACAGTTGGTATTAGTGATATTTCATGCCTTCCTTATTGGTCTAACTTATCTTAGCAACATCACAAATTCCACTTTTTCCTTACACTTAACCTTCCTAGCTCTTGTCTTCATTGTTTGCCCTGAAATGAACAAAATGAGATGAAAGGGTTTACCTTCGTGCGCAGGCAGTACCCCTCTTGTCAAAAGCTTTATCTATAGGTGTTGCTGTTAACCAAATTCCTGCTTTTCACTTCCCAGTCACTTCTAGTTTTTTTCTTAAACAGGCAGATTTTTGAAAAATTGTGATTTACCTCCACATGTATTTCTCAAGCAACATATTAAAATTATTGCCAACGGATCTCCTGTGCAGAGTAGACTGTCTGTTGATCAGGCCAGGCAAGATGGACTCGGGTATGTAGTAGGGCAGGTGCGGAAGCAGTAAAACAGATGGATATGAAGTTTTTGAGGATTGTGACGTCCCTTTTTAAGCGTCAAAAGTACCAAGAGTTGGCACCCAATCGCCAGGATATTCCCTCAATTTAAGCTTTTCCCTGAAACTTAACTTTTTAAATGTATCATAAACCATGGATACGGATACGGCCTTGACGGAAGCAAGGCGCTAAATGAGGCTATCAATGTACCAATGCAATACCGAATCACATCCCTGCCAAGAGTTCTATAGGAGAGCCCACCCCACCCATGCAAGTTAAGTAAGGGTTCAAAACCCACATGCCAGGAAACCAAGTCTCATTGCATCAGAGCGTTGACGTGGTTGACCCAACGTCCATAGGATCAGCCGCAACAGTGCAGGTGTTTCAGTCCCAACAGTTTTGTACAACGCCTTGCATCCGACTGATTCAACCATCAAGCAACTGACCAGGGACACTGCAGCACCAAGACAGCTCCATATATCACTAGGTGTTCTCAATCGCAAGGTCCGGCCGGGGCTATCGGACCTCCAGCGTCGTCCTCGCAAATTAAGAAATCTCCCCAAATGGCCATTGAAATCTTCGTTGTCACGGTGGCAGTAGCAATACAGCTTCTAGTCTCCCCCATTCCAGAGGCTTCGACCATAAAGATCTTGCTATCATACTTTGCTGGCAACTGTGCAGTTCTTGCCTGGCAATTTCAGACAACACAAGCAGTGAAAAGTATTGCACTCAGCCTTACCAAGGTTAATTTGATATTCCTTTCGACAGTTATATCACTAACAATCGTCCGGCGTCTATACTTTTCTCCACTAGCGGCATTTCCGGGGCCCAAGTCTGCTGCTATCTCTAAGTTATGGGCAGCCAATCAATGTCGCCTCGGTCGTACAGTTCTCACTCTAAAAAGGCTACATGAACAATACGATAGTGACATTATCCGCATTGGTCCTAATGAGGTGTCTATCAACAATGTTGAAGCTGTACACACCATCTACAAAGGAAGATACCAAAGGGGCTTCTTCTACGAATTTCGCGCTTCCAATGGCGAGTTGAATCTGAATACCACTAGAGATTACGCCAAACATAGTGCCTGGAGAAAGATATGGTAAGGGTTCACAAACGATCCCACGTTCATGATGCTGATACATCTAGGGAGAGAGCCTTTTCACCCACGGAAATTCTCAATTACAACAAGCGAGTAGAGCATCATGCCGAAAAATTCATCACAATCTTGAAATCCCAGCGAGGTGCAGCAGTGAACTGTTCGAAACTAATGGATGACCTCATGTTTGACATGTACGCGACACCCTTGTTTCAAAGAGATAGTAACTGACCTGATTAGAACAATGGATCTAGGCTTTGGGAGTGACGCCGGCATGCAGGATGGTATGGGAGATGGGCAGTATATCCAGTTCCTCCACAAATACGCATGCACAGTCACGGTATGACTAAGTATCTCAGGAGTGCCCTTCGGATCGGATATTGACAGGCTGCTAGGTTCTCAGTGCCCTCCGTAACGCCGGGGAACTTCTATGCTACTTACCGGTGAGCGCCGAGGTGAAAGCGTTTCGAGAACGAGGCAAGCAAGTCGTCAATGATAGACAAAGATCAGAGGCAGTGAGAACAGACGTATTCCGTCATTTTCTTCACTGTGAACTCGACCCTGGAGTACAATTCTCGCAAACTGATCTTAACACAAATGCACTTTTAATACTGGGTGCTGGTACTGAAACAACATCTTCAACTGCATCGCAAATACTGCGTTTGCTGGCTGAAAATCCTTGCATCCAAAGCAAATTAAGGGCAGAACTGGATTCGCACTGCAGTATTGAAACGAAGTTGACGGTCGAAATGACGAGGAATTTGCCGTACCTGAACGCAGTCGTCAGCGAGGGGTTGCGGCTAGTGAACCCAGTTCCCTCAGGAGTCCCAGCTATCACACCACCCGACGGTGTTTATATAGGAGATGTTTACATTCCCGGGAATGTTGAAGTGCGGATCCCCTCACAGGTCTTGATGACCGATTCTCGTTATTTTCCACAAGGTGGGCAGTTTATACCTGAACGATGGACGGGAGAGATGCCGGAGCTCATCCTTGATCGCCGAGCATATATTCCCTTTGGCTATGGAGTACACTCCTGCATCGGCAGGCAGGTGGCCCTAAATGAAATGCGGCTTGTGGTTGGACGCGTGGTAAAGGAGTTTATAATCTCTCTTGGGGAGCTTTATGATGCCAAGCAATTTTCCTTACAGACGAAAGACTACCTCACGGTTCAGCTTGCATCACTACCACTAAAGTTCACGCCCAGGCCCAAGAACGCGGACAGTAACCGAGGGGGCGAGATCTACTCATAGTATTCTATGGTTGTATCTATAACTAATGTCATACATCCAACCACTCAGCCAAAAAGGCGTCCAGACAAACATCTCTAGCTAGTAGGGATAGTAGTTAGTAGGGGCAACACAGCAGGGACACAACAACTAATATATTTTACAGTTGCTTGTATTAGGTATACAATTACCTAAGCTCCACCTCCGCCTCATTTTACCCCTAAAGGCTAAATCTCACTAGATGATCCTCTGGAAAGGCCTGGTCGATCATCCTCATGGAGCAACAAAGATGGCGCCTAATCTTACTGCATCAACCTTGACATTAATCCATAATATCCCTGAAGGCTCTGAGTATTCGAACCATCGGGGTGCTCATCGCTCAAGGCCATCGGGAAGGCTTGTGTGGGAAGAATCAGGCTCCCTTCATGTTTGAGAGACGCTGGATTTGCAAACTGAAATGACTGTATGCCCACCTTGGCGTCATCGCCATTTAGGTACGTCGCAATTTCAGACTCGCGAGGCGGCCGGATTTCACGGGGTTTGTGGGAGCCAGCTTCAGGAGTACCAATAATCGTAGTATCCTCGGATGTGATATAATTTTCGTTACTGCGGTTATCTGAAAGAAGCTCTCTTCGGGTGGAGAGGAGTTGCTCTAGGGTAGACGCTTCACTGATAGTTAGCTGATCGTATCCCTCTCAGCCCTGTACGGAAATGTATGGACGAGGGCCCTCCAACCTTTCATACAATGAAGCCAAGGAAAGAAAGGATGTATTGAGTTGATTGTTCTCGAAGCGGTTGCAGATGTTCAAGGACTTGTTCTAGAAAAGGTATATTTCTTCCCCAGCATCCTGTTTTTCTTACCTATTTTAGCTAATGCAATACGAGCTATTAGAGTTGTGTGATTCGTTCGAACAACTAGGCTCGAAAACCGCGGATCTTTTTTATGCATATCGATTCCAAATAGCTTGTGATATCTCTAAAGTCATCTCAGGTTATCTACTCATTTATGATCTCAGTTATCTGGCTTATCTCCCACTGATCAGAACCAATGATGAGGCCAAATTCGGCCAATCTGCCTAACGCGTGCTTACAGTATATATACATTTATTGGTGACCTCACGCAGTCAAGATGGATAGTATGTGTATAGTTTGGCCGCAACAGGTCACCTGTCGCTGCGGTCTTACGCGTAAATGTGTTAGACTGTAGCGTCAGAGAGGGTTTGGGCCCTAGAAATCTAGGACCCGAACCTGGCGGGTTGGGTTCTAAAGATAGCGGAACCCGGCCCAACCCGCGAAAATAACAACCCTATAATTAAAATTAAAATTAAAGGTCCTACCATGGATTATTTACCTAAGGTCTATAATAGACCTACTGGGTTACAGTCCCTTAGAGACCATTACCATTAGGGACTATTAGTCATGTGACTTAACTACCCTCTGACCCTGTACCTGTAGTATGTCAGACTGTGCTGCCTTTCTTGTAAGCCTTGTCTAACCATTTCTTGTTGACTGCAGGTGTTCTGTAACAGATGTGTGGTGATCATTGATGGGTTAAGCAAGATCTTTAACAGGTTGGATATTTTAGTTTCAGGCAGTGCTGTGACTGCTGTCATCCATCCATCCATCTATTTATATTATATGATTGTTATATGCAACAATAGCAGATTGTGCAAAATGTTTGTCAGGGCTGACACCATCTCATTTGTCAAATATCTCCTGTTTATCACATTCACTAATCAGCATTTCAGGAGTCAGCAGCCTTCTTAGCCCCCCACTCATGCGCCAAAATGCCCATATGGATTAAATCCCACCATCTCCCACCTTTCCACACACACTGCCTCTTCCGTCCCTCAGATACAAACCCAAGCTTTTGGTACACCTTTTGTGCCCTCTCATTCCACTCAGAGACCGTCAGCTCAACGCGGTGCAGGCCCGCAGTCAGAAAAGACCAGTCCAGCATCCATGAGATAGCCTCAGACCCATATCCCTTGTCTTGGTACTGGCGCGCAATACTGATCCCTAACTCATGTGTGCGATTATGTGTGAAGCCAGGGGCTTGCTCTTTTAATGAGATCACGCCAATTGTCTCGGGCACCATATCGGAGCCCTCGTCCGGGATGATACATATCATGACTGACATGAACGCAACAGCAAGCGTTGCTCGCAACTCCTTCCGCTCCTTTGTGCTGAGCGGGCGTATGAGGGCGGTAGTGGCCATAGATCCGACTAAGGGGTCGGCGTAGAGACCTTGGAAGAATGCATCGTCTGCTGGGTTATCCTCTGGCGCACGATAAAGGAGACGCGCGGAGCGGTAGGGTTCCAATGGGAAGGGATCCATTGCGACCGTCTGGAGGAGCTGGTTGAAGGCTGTGGGGCAAGTAGTGGAGACTTGATATCTTGAAGGTCATTCAACAGAGCAAGGCAAGATTATATACAAGGGCAATTTCTCATCAGTGAGCTCTCGCGCTCAGATCTCCGGGGAGCTAGTTTATTAGTGAGTCATCAATAATACGAACAAGATCGCTAAGCCTATACGGAGTCAGCACTAGAATCAAGACGGCATTTGCAGGAGTGGTTCCGTCTCACATGCAAAACTTACCCGATTCGTTACGCGTTTGGTTGAGTCACGGGGACTGAGAAAATAGTACGGCGGACTGAATGTACAAACTGGCCAAAATAAATTTTTACAATGATTAGTACCTTCCGCCACACTACTACCAAAACTACCACACGCACCACTATGCCTATAGCCTATCTAGCATGCTTATAGAAACTAAGTTTGATTGAGATGGCGGTCCCGAATAGGCGGAAAACGAAGTCTAATGAGATCGATATTGAGGGACGCGTGGCCTGCGACTTATTGTGCATATTGACTGCTTTGGGCCAGTGCGCCTGGTAGTAACCATTGAATTCTAGTATGATTGCTAGGGAAGATGTAGAATAGATACTCGATTTTATCTCAACATCAGTGGTTATTCAGGTGAAAGACTAGCTATGACAGGATGTAAACTCATTCTTCAATAATACCCAGTGCAGTGATCCATTTCTAACACAATCATTTTAAGATATAATCTGTTATGATATCTAATGTTGAGTTCAATATTGAGATCATGAAGACAATTAACATATTCTTCCTATCAGCTACAATAAAGGTAGTAAGAGAACACGGCATAGATATCTAATTAATTAGCCTTATTCCCAAAACATCAGGCACTCCATCTCCCTCCACCACCCAGGCACTTATAATCTCATATACTGGCAGCTCTGTGAGTCGCGAAATGACATAATGTAGTATAGGTAGTTACTCCCAGTCCAGCAGGTCAATTTAGAAACTGGCCTTGGAGGAGGTCTATACCTTGTGTGGATTAGGGATAGGCATAGCCTCTAAGAAGGGATTAAAGGCTGCATACTCTTCAGCTGCCTTGTTCTTGTTTAATTGACCAGTCTATGGGAGATATTTATATACTAGGATCCCCGCATCAGCTTCTCCACTGAATCCTCCGGGGGTCGACACTGGGTTAACTTCAACCAGATCTTTAAGTAGGAAATGGCCCCAGAGAGCACCCTACCACCCTGTATAAATCTAATACAATTTTGCCCAGCGGTAGATGTCCACTAAACTATATAATTTAGGAGCGCCCAGCTCTTCTCTTCCCAACACTATGGGGTCAGTCAGTGACTTAAAGAGGATGGGCAGGTATAAGCCTTGGATGACAGTGCCATCCTTCTTGATATACTTAATACCATAGACATATAAACTAATGTAAGAATATCCTAAGCCACCTAACCACTCCATCTTGCTTAGGGTGGTCTGCAAGAAGGAGGCATATACCATAGTATTAGGAGCACTAAATCACCAGCCATAGCGACCCAGGGGAAAGAGGTTCTATAGTATAGTACAGGAGGTCTTGAACTTGATCAAGGCAGTAGTAAAGGTGGATTTAGTGCCATCCTAGGGGACACCTAAGTGGTTCTGGCACAGACCAGGCATAGGACCAAAGGCGAGGGGCATGCGCCAGTAGGGATTAGGGATGCATTTCTACATCCACTCACAGAGTCTCTATATCAAATTATCCCACTTATCATGACTAAAATTATAGTTGGTAAAGCTGTATACTAAGGCAATTAGTGTGCTATTTTTAATAAATAAAAGTGGAAGACTTACTGTCAGCAGTTTCCTATCCATCAACATAATCACAGCCGGCCAACCAAGAGTATTGTTGTATGCAGCTAGCGCATTCATGGCAAATCTCATTATACAACTACAGACACTCTGGTATTTCCTCAACAGTCATTCCAAGAGGCAGCACTACAGCCAGGGAAGCAGCATCTTCTATTATAACCCCTGCTCCCTGCCCTTAATATGGGAGAAAGGGGTGGGCAGCATCACCCAGCAGAGCTAAACACCCCTCATACCAACAGGGAATCTCCTCTATATCTAGCAACTTCCAAACCCAAACACTCTGCAGATCCACCATGCTTAGCAGCTTAGCACTGCAGAGTCAAACAAAGAGAAGATCTGGAGCATCTTCTGTAGATTACCTAACTAGCCCTAGCTCTCATCTACCTCTTCTGCCGACTCCTCTTCCGGGTGAATCAAGACAAAATTCAACACAGTATTATGCAATGTGGGATAGAGTATAATCCACTAATCAGTACCATACCAGATGGATAGCTATCCCAGATGCTTAACTAGAGCAGCAGTCTCAGGATCATGCAGCGCTGCTTACTTAGATATAAGGAAGCAAAACACACTTTTGCCATAGTCAGAAGCCTTAACATTTCCACCTATAATTATACTACAAGTAACGGAGTGGACTCCGTCAGCTCTAACCACCAGATCACCCTGGAACTAGGTCCCATCTTCAAGTGTGATGGTGGCTATTACTATGTCAACCTATACTACCTGACTGGCAGTTCAGAATAGGATAGCCTCACAGTCTATATCAGCGCTCATGGCTGCCCTTTTAAGTTGGTTATATAAATCAATGCAATAAGCTAGGAGCCATTACTAAAAGTAGTTAAATTGATACCCTTAAGACTACTTAGTAGTGGTACTCACATGCTACCATCTCTTGTTTTGCTCAGTAAGATTAATAGTTTATTCAATGTGGCCCAGTGAGGTATATTTAACAAGCTAAATAGTTAGATTTAGTAGGTAAAATTTTAATTAATAGCATAAAGCATACCCTCTCCATTAAGTTCATACTAAACTGCTGCGCATTAATACCCAATCACTTTAAGATTCCATTAGTATTTAGGGTAAGATGAAGTGCTGCACCCATCTTAATAGCTAGTCAAGATTGCTTAAAGACCTGCAATGGTCAACCATCTTTTACTATTATAGGCAGGTTAGATAACACACCTAGACATCATGGCCTTACCTACAAAGAGTAATTGCAGCAGCCAACCCACCAATCCCCCCTCCTATTACTAATACCTTCAAAGGAGATGGGCTGGTTGTCTGGTTTGTCACAACTATTCCATTAATAGCTGCCATGGTGTGAGATATTGACTGTAAGTAGAAGGAGAAACACAATGGGTAATAGGTAGCGCACTGCAATGATTACTGCAACTGAGGACCATTTGTACAAGTAAAGATCATTTTTATTCAAATAACTAAAAAAATAATACCAGGTGGGGTTAGCCTTCTGGCTTCCTCTCGCATCTCTTGTTGGCAAACAGATATATCCTTTGGGACCACTAGGTGAGGAGGTGGAGGGGCTATCATCCATCTAAACTCACCATATATGCATTCTCACATTGTTTAAGAGTCTAGAGAGAATATGGTCATCTGAAATTTTCACACAATCCATAAACTAACTAGTTGAATTCCTTTAGGAGGCAGGATGGTGGGAGATCCCTAGGACCTTGACCAAGCAGCAGCTATAAATAAGAGAATTATATATAGCCACATCACAGCTATTTAAAGATATGTTCAAAAGATACTTCTTAAATAGTAGTATCTTAATCCATCTACTAAGCACATTGAGTTGCAGAGTCTATTTTAAGTCTATATTCAAGATCATCATAGGGCCGGCAGGTTTACAGATAGTATTCTCATAAATAAGGTGTTAGAAGATAGTACCTCTATAGAATTATGGCATCCACATTCCTAGTGCAAATCCCTGTTATAAGGATATATAACTCTATTTAGAAACTGAAGTATCACCTAATGACCTGTACAGAAGCCTGGGTTATATATAGTCATATATATAGAAGCTTCACCAAGGATTAACTTAGAAATATAAAATAGATATAATTTAGTTTGGACATAGATTACTTCACTACAGTCTATTTATCTCTCTGAATCCATTCAAACTGATCACCAAGATAGTTATAAGCCTAAAGATTGCTAGATTGTGCATAACTCTTAAAGTTCTTAGCATATGCTGCTCTTCCACATAGCCATCCTAATTATCTGCTTACCTAATGGCTGGTGACTTCTTAATATGTTATGGTACAAAGATACTTTCCCACCTATAGACCTCCTGTATATCTCACAGCTTTCTTGGTGGGAAGAACATGGTTAGTACTAATGACCTAACTTAATTAGCTTAGAATATCTCCTATTTTACTCAAGGGCATACCTTATCACCATAGGAGATACAAGTCTTTTCTCTTAGGAATAAAGCACCATAAGCATTCATTTTCTTGAGGGCTTCTCATGGCTCTTTGGTAAGGATTTGGACATGCTCACTGGCATATTCATCTGCCAGTGTCTAAGGTTCATCTATCAAGCCCACAATGATCACCTCGCTGAACCATTCCCATGAGGTTCCCGCTAGTTTAGCAGTTAATAGGTTCTTCAATAGCTCAGTAATAATCCGCATCAATTCTCGCCCAACAGCCTCGGACGTGGTGATGATCACAGCAGGTGAATCAGGCCCATGCTTAGCCTGCAAGATAATGTCCATTGCCACCATAAAGGGATCGGCCGTCTCATCAGCCATAATAAGAATCTCTGTTGGTCCCGCAAAAAGATCAATCCCAATTTCGCTAAACAACTGCCTCTTCGCCTCGGTGATAAAGGCATTGCCAGGCCCCATGATGAAATCCCCCTTGGCCATGGTCTCAGTGCCCAGTGCCATGGCCGCAATGGCTTGCACTCCTCCAAGCAGATAGATTTCATCTGCACTAGCGAGATGCATAGCTGCAATGGTGGCATGAGGGATCTTGCCTGCGATAGGAGGAGTATAGCCAATGACCTTAGGGATGCTGGCTACTTTGGCTATGAGAATGGTCATATGGGCAGAGGCAAGGAGGGGGTATTGCCTATCTAGGATGTAGCTATTATTATCAGTCTAGATTCTATATTTTAGTCTTTCCAGAAGTGCCTACACTCTAACTGTCTGGATAGGTAGATTTTTCTATCTAAGAGACACGCCCCTTATTTATTAGTACAGCTTAAAAGGCACTGCTAGTCAGACTTACTAGCTGGATTTTATACTTAAAATCTTTAATTAAGTCACATTACATTTGTGTAAAGGCCCGCACATTCCTCTGGACCTGCTTAATATCCTTAATTATCTGTGCAGAGCAGGCCGCAATAGATGCCTTAATATCTTCTCAGGAGAGATTGAACAAGGCAGGGCAACCATTTATCAAACCTCTCTAAGTACTTGCACATTGCTGCGTCACCATTAGCACAAATGTTGTTGATCATGCCCTTGACAATGGTGCTAACATCGACTTAGGCTGCTGTCAAGTTAGACATGGTATCTGCGTGACTCTTGACAGATCTTATACTGCAGTGCTGGACCAGCCAGCTGCTGACCATAATTATCTATATTATGGAAGAATACCACACCATAGGCCTATAAAGTTAGACTAGCATAGTATAGTGCAATTGCTATAAAATCTTATAGAACTTGCAACAGAAGAGCTTTAATACCTTAAACAACCTGGCCCGCATGCTATATAGCATATCAGGAATATTCACTCTTAAACCAGTCACTAAGAGCAGGCTGATCCCAGGCGCAGCTAGCATCATCTAAGGTAGCCAGTATCTCAACCTCCTCTAGTAACATGTACATATACATCATAATAAAGTAAAGCTGCACTGGGGCTTTGTTATAGTATCCCAGCCAAAAACATTCAAGTATCCTGCTAAGCTGTCCATGCTAAGAGGCCATGAGCAGATCATTATCCCAGTAGTAGCTATATCCATTCAGAAGAGAGCTGCGGTACTCCTATATAAGGCCCCATATACAGTGTATAACAGCACCACAGGTAAGATGGATGTCCGCAACCTAATAACTAGTTTCTAGAAGATCTAAATTCACTACACATTCACTAAGCTTGCGAATTTGACCTGTAGAGGGCAGCAGAGATAAATGATAGGATTCCTTCCATTAAGACACAGAACTCACTTCCCAGAGATATAAAGGGGCAGGTAAGGGAGGGCCTATTTTAGCATAGGTAATTAAAGGGCTAGTAAAGAGAGCTATAGAGACTTAAGCTTCTAGTTAAAACAAGCAGTACATAAGCCTCTTATATGCTTCTTTATATACCCACGCACGCTATGTATCTTCTAAGCTCTAACCAGACTCTTCTAACCGCGCTGGTAGGGGCAGATAGGCTAAGTAGTGAAAATTACCACCATAACAAACTATAATTAGCAGAGGTTGGCGGAAGGCCTCTAAGATCTTAATTTTTTAGCTATTGCCACTCCACAGACTAATTTCTAGGTATAGTAAGTATGCTTGATGTAGGTGAAGGTCACAGATAGTAATGTTATTCCCCTTAAACACTAAAGGCAGCTATAACCAGACAACTTCCCTGCATGGCAAATCCTAGTTTACATAGCAAGGGATCAGGTGTCAAAACAGCCCCAGCTACTGCCATAGTAAGAAGCAGCTCTGGACACACCTATCAGGGTCAAAAAGTACCCTAATAGATCCAAGAGCTTGCGGCAGAGAATGGGGCGGTAAGGTAATATCTAATCAGGCTATCAAGAAGCTGAACTAACAGAAAGGATGACAGAACTGCCAAGATAGGTTATTTCACCTGGCTAAGAACAATGCCCAGGATCTTATCACGAGAGTGAAGATTGAGACTTTGGTCTATTATTAAATGGCTGTTTACATCTTCCAGACTCTGGGGAGTCAGGGTGGATGCGCCAGTCACTTTATTAGGTAGTAACAGGTTTTCATGCTTATAATAGCCATAGTCTTGAGGAGTAGGAATAAAGCACTATTATAGTTACTATATAGATCATGCGCCATAGAGATTACTCTATATTAGTATTTTATGGGTCTTATAGGGCAAACCAGACAGAGACAGACTAAGTGCTTGCTTGTCAAACTTAAATAGGATGTGGCTATTATATGATTTAAGGAAGCCAAGATTAACCATGCTAAAGTCTAGATCAGTCTGCAGGCTAAAAGTAATTAATCCCCAGGGTGTTCATACACCACTAGGCGCATCTATAAATAATATACTTATAAACTCATCCCTAAGCCCTGATGGAATGTAATCCAGTGGCATATAGCTGTTTCCATCCAACTTAATCAACTGCCAATGGTCCAGCTCTGGTGAGGCTAGGATCTCCATTAGAGGAGTGATAAGTAGCTGGAATCCCTTAGATAGTAGTATATCTATTTCACCTCTCCTTTCCTCTAAGTTATAGCTGCTATTTACTTCCACATTACTCAGACTATCTATATTAGTAAAGCAAACTTGAACGCCTTTAGTGGACTTAGAAGGAATAATATAGGTAATATTTCACCTGTAGCATTGGGCGCAGGGCTTTTCTTCATTATATTTAAGATGGTCTTCTACACAAGCACTGTATGTTTAAGAAGCCCAGATGATGGGATTCACACTGCTAGTATAAGGATGCTTCTCAAGGGCCTGCTTGCTCCCTGTGGTAGTATGCAGAGTAGAATGCCATTAGAGCAGATCTCTAGAGTAATATTAATTAGAGCAGTAAGGCAAGATAGTAAGGGAAACAGCACATTCTGCTAAAGTACTTACTACACACAGAGCATTGGTAAGGCTTTTCCTAGGTGTCTGCAATAGACTGTCAGCGCAACTAACTAATAATAGCCCAGTTAACTAGAAGCTGCAGTAACCTACACGAAAGAACATAGCAGCACAGATAATTAATCTATAAGTAAGACTAAGAGTATATTCCGCACTGATATAGGTTTCTATACACTAAGTTACCTTCTAGCACTAAATCTAGCTGTGACTATGGTATAATCATGGTGCCTAATACAGCTCCAAACGCAGAGAGCAATGGGTGGGATAATATAAAAGCACATTATTACTATATTAAGGGGGGCATACTCTTAGGAATTACTTCTACCTAACTTTAACTTTTCCCCCACATTAAATAGCAGGGATTAAATTATAATAACTAGTCACTATGAGTCTAGACTTTAACAGAGAAACCCCATAATTTCTATAAAGAAAGTCTAGGGAGTGCAGGGTATATCTATGACTACCTAGTATAATTAGCAGTTTAAATTAAGCTTACTATATTCAGCCTGATATCTAACCTATGTTGAGGAGAAAGACTTATGGCTCTCTGGGGGAACACAACCATGTCCTCTATATAATATCTAATTAGTATTATCTTAGAACTAAGGACTCCTTAATCTGTCCTAGAATCACTCTAATTCTACTAGTTTGAAATTTTACTCTACTAGGACATATTATGTAGATAAGGAGTAAACACCCCCTATATACCTTTATAGACTCTTTAGTGAGGCCATGATTATAATAACTACCTATATCAGGAGGCGCTGAAGCTGGTATCCAAGCTTAGGCAGGCCTGTAATGCCACCTAAGATTCTTGCAATCCTTTACCCCTTATACAGCAGACTGAATATATAAAGCAGCTAAAATAAATTTTTTACTATCACCTGCTTATATTACTTATAGCCACTACTTCCACAAAGATATGATTATAAAATAAATACTTAGTGACTATTGCTATATAGTAGGGATTCAAATCATCATATAGTAGGGATTCTAATCATTATATAGTAGGGATATCAAATGATTCAAATCATCATATAGTAGGGATATTGAATGATTCGAATCGTCATATAGTAGGGATATTGAATGATTTGAATCATCATATAGTAGGGATTCGAATCATCATATAGTAGGGATATGATCATCTCGGGGCAACTGAGAACTCTTTGCTAGAGCAGTCAATCAATCTTCAAGTGACTGTAGTCAATGCCGAATTTCCTGGAGAGGTAATTCCACTTTGGATTGAAGATTCGTATCCCCGAGGTCTGTTAGGATCAGGCAGTCTGGTGGTCTCTGATTAAAGGGCTCTATAACTGGACACTAAGCAGTGCCCACAGTATCGATATTTTCTATATTAGCTGAGCATGGCAATGGACTTTTATTATAATAAGAGCAGTGAAGAACAGATTGTGCACATGTACAAGGGCCACATAGAATATTGCGGTCGCAGCGCACCTTTTAATGGCGGCATTACTCACAGGATTGGGCTGGGCGTCTGCATTTCTGGGAACCGTCCTCAGTGGCCATGGCAAATCATTGTACGGAGGAGTTGTCAATAATACAGACAAAAGCACCAGCCAAGAGAGATCATGTCAATATTCACTGTCAGAGATGATCACCAAGTTTGGACCGGTATTTTGCGGAGGACAACTTCGGTCTTCAGCTTGATTTGGTGGAGAAATCCGTCTGTGGTCTTTGGCCTCCGGAATATCTCGGTCCGACATCCAGCCTACCTTAGGTATACCGGACGAGTGCACATCCAGCCATTGCCAGTCTACGGGAAGAACAAATTCCTCTTCAGAACTCCGGGAACGGGTAGTCCGAATGTTCCGTTGAGGGCGGGAAATCAACTTTCGTGATCAAGGGAGCTGGTCTTTGTCAACTGGAGAACTGACATTCTCCGCGCGACAACCCCTTCCCCAGCTCCCCAGCTCCACACGCGTAGTGGGCATCTCAAAGTTATCTCTTGAACCGGCTCAGGTTACATCTGCGTCCACGGCGTTATTCGGGCAGGTACGAATAAAGGAGTATTTGGCCGGGAATTCTTGAGCGAAGGAATCTTTTTGTCCCGTCTCAACAGCTCGACTAACCAGGGCGAAGACAGCGCCAATGGCCGGTAATGGGAAGGGCGATCCGAACAACGCTGGTCCTAAGTCTCGGAAAAAAGAGGGAGGCAATCAAAGTTGTTGGAAGGTCTGCTCACATAGATTTATATGCGTTCAATCTGCTCCAGGGGAGTTCAATGGAAATGAAGAGCCAGTTAGGCCCAACCGAGCCGGAATCTTCGGAAATATATACTTGAGGAGAACCTTAGGTATCGGAGTATTGACACTTGCACTTTGAAACCGGATAGGATGAGCAATTGATGATCTCCAGATTCAAAATGCGTAAGCCTGCTTATTTATCTCTGGCAGCAGACCATACTAAGAGTTAGCCAAGCAGAAATAAATCGTCAAGTGCTCTTCGGCCGACCGAGCCCGAGCTCTATCTCGGTCTTCATCCTCGGGACCGAGGCCGATGCCGAGCTTGGCTCGGCCTATCCAACAGGTAAGCTTGGTATAAATCCCAGACTTTGGACAGGATATCGAAATGACTAACACGAGACTTGTATTGGCGCTCTATTCATACATAGAGCCTGAGCCAAGATTATGTCCTCTGTACGCGAGAGTTCCAAGGAAGAATCCATCGTTCAGCCTCCAAAGGCCCTCGAGCCCGCGCCTTTTCCGGACGGCGGAGCACGAGCCTGGATGGTGGCCCTGGGAGCTGGGGGCGTGCTCTTTCGTACTTTTGGATATGTCAATGCTTTTGGGTTTGTTCTCTCTGGACCTCTCTGGACCTTGTATTTGATATGCTAACCACATGTCTAGTGTTTATCAGGATTACTACATCACGCATTAACTGAGCAACTACAGTGCTGCAGACATCGCCTGGATTGGGTCTGTTCAGATGTTTTTCCTCTTCGGATCCGGTCTTGTTGGCGGTCCCCTATTTGATCGCTATGGAGCCAAAGTGAGCCATCCCTGAGATATATAATCCGGTTGACTTGCTAACCAACGACAGGTCATCTGGGCCCCCGCGGTGCTGGTCATCTTCAGCGTCATGATGACCAGCCTCTGCACGAAATTCTACCAATTCTTCCTAGCTCAAGGAATCCTCGGCGGTATTAGCATGGGCTTGTCGCTCGCCCCCGCACTCTCCTCCACAGCGCAGTATTTTCAGAAGAGGCGCGCCGCTGCAATGGGCATCACCATCGCCGGGTCATCCCTCGGCGGCGTGATCTTCCCCATCGCCCTAGAGCAGATGCTCTACTCCTCATTAGGCTTTGCATGGGCCGTCCGCATCATCGGCTTTGTCATTCTCGGGGTCATGTCCTTCGCAGTCTTGGGGATCCGCGCACGCCTCCCACCCAAGAAACAAAGGTTCCTCAAACTCGAGGCCTTCAAGAAAACCCACTACGTCGCCACTCTGACCGCGGTTTTCTTCCTGAACGTCGGCATCTTCACCCCCTTCTTCTACCTCCCGTTATACGGCGAATTCCATGGCATGAGCACCAGCCTGGCCTTCTACCTCCTCGCGATCCAAAACGCATCCTCCTTCTTCGGCCGCTTAGTCCCGGGCATCATCGCAGACAAAATCGGGCCCTACAACATGCTGTCGACCGTAAGCATCATCACCGCCATCATCACTTTCTGCTGGATCCGCATGACCACCAACGCGAGCATCATCGTCTTTTCCGTGCTCTACGGCTTCTTCTCCGGCGGTATCATCGGTATCACCCCCGCCGCGATTGCCAACTGTGCCGGGCATCCTCAGGAAATCGGCACTTACATTGGAATGGGTATGGCTGTTATGTCGGTTGCCACTCTTATTGGCCCACCTATTAACGGCGCGCTGCTTAATGACTACAGTGGCTTCCTCCAGGTTCAGATCTTTAGTGCGGCTGTGATGATGTCCGGGGGTGTTCTGGCCTTTGTTGCGAAGATGGTGGGTGGCAAGAAAGCTTTGGCTAAGGGATAAGGATAAGCTGGATTAATTAATGATTGTTTCTTGTCTAATCAGGTTGAAAGATGGGACCTGCTTGTTCGGCCAGAGATATATGTATATAAA
This sequence comes from Aspergillus viridinutans, assembly GCF_018404265.1. Lineage (NCBI taxonomy): Eukaryota > Fungi > Ascomycota > Eurotiomycetes > Eurotiales > Aspergillaceae > Aspergillus > Aspergillus viridinutans. The sequence goes on from NW_025091222.1 coordinate 28,551, forward strand.
TATATATATATATATATATCCCATCTGGAGAATACCCAAAATAAACTAGGTAACTGCGTCAAATCACTTGACGACCGTGATAAAACCCACAGTGTATTGTGAACAACTTTTTTTTGCAAGGGCTATTTTGCGTTTCGTACAAGCTTCGTTTCACCATGTCTGGCAACCGGAAAGTCGGCATTCAAAGGCTGAAAGTCTTGGCGTCAAGCTAGGTAGTGACATCAACCATCCATAGTTCGGATGATGAAATGGCGCGGTATTTACTTTAACTCCGGTTACAGATGAACATGATAATACTTATCACCCCACCAGCAGGGTGCATCATTGAATTCTCCCCATATCCTTCTCCCCTGAGTCAGTCCCGTCATCAAAATGTCAGTGGATTTCGAGAACGACGTTCTTCTTCTCACTTGTGCGAGTGGCAAGCAATGCTCTCGGTTGATTCCTCTCCTCTACAATCAATGGAAGCACCTGCGGCTCGTCGTCAACACTGTGTCTTCCGAAGAGTCTCTGAAGACGCAGTGGCCAAATGCGACAGTTATGCGAGCTGATATGTCCCGTATCGAAGATGCACGGCGCTTATTGTCTGGCGTTACGACCGTGCTCTATATTGGACCGTCTGCTCACTGCCATGAAACTGAAATGGGCTATACGATGATAGACGCTGCGCGACAGGAATCCCAAACTGGTACTCTAAAGCACTTCATCTACTCCTCCGTTCTCCATCCACAAATTCGCAAGTTGATGAATCATGATTGCAAGCGTTACGTGGAAGAATACCTGATTGAATCTTGGCTCAACTATACCATTCTTCAGCCGAGTCATATTTTAGATCAGTTTCCGGTGGAGCAATTGCTGCAATCAGAAGACCCAGTGTTCCCTGCCAGCTTTGATCCACAGGTAACATTCTCCTTTACCGTACTACAGGATCTAGCGGAAGCATTCGCACACATCATCAACGAGAGAGAGAAGCATTACCTGGCTGAGTACACGGCTTGTTCCACTGCACCGACCTCGTATGCCGATTTAGTTGCAATGCTGAGCAAGGAGATCGGCAAGCCCATTCGGATCATACGAAAGGAGTTCTTCGAATCCGCGGCCCAGTTTCAAAACATGCTGGCTGGAAAGTACGGAGACGTTCCACCGGGTACTCGCGACACAATACATCGACTGCTACTTTACTACAATTTTTACGGGATCAAAGGCAACCCGAACGTGCTGGGGTGGTTGATTGGGCGGACGCCAACAACTGCAAAGGAATTTTTACGTCAGAAAATCCTTAAGGTCCATAACTCTTAAAGATGGTTTAACAGAGGCATTATCAGAATGTTAGAGGTAGAATCATGGTGCCCCGGCGATTTCTACACTGAAATAACTAGAAGAAACATCGAGATACCACAAGCATTCGACATGACTCGACCATGGGCATTAATTTTCCTATATGTAGTTCCGCTGTAAAGTAAAAGATATAAAATACAGTTCAGGTAGCTTAAATGCCATTTGTGTCTCCGATGACTACTTAAGTCCGATATACGAAACCATTGCAGTTCCAAAGCCCCACGTGGCAACAAGAATGGCTCAGCAGTGCCCCGCTCTAAGTATCTCTTACCCACTACTCCTAGTAGTGAACAATTACAATTACTGTTTCAAAATTACATATTTTTCTGTAATATATTTATATATATATACACATCTCCAAAGCTCCGATTCCCGATATCACCGTCAGCTTCAAATAATCCGCCCGTGATCATAGCCTGAACCCACGCCGTGATGAGTTTTCCCTACAAGCATGTCCTTCTTATCGGAGCTACCTCTGGCATTGGATATGCCATGGCGAATAAAATGCTCGAACATAACATTCAAGTGACCGCTGTGGGCCGCCGCCAGGAACGCTTGGACGCATGGTTGCAAGAACATGGTACCGAAAAAGCCCATGCTAAGGTCTTCGACATCAGTAATCTTGACGCCATTCCGCAGTTTGTGGCGGAGTAAGTGACTGGACTTTCATTCTCGATATGTCTTTTCCCTTTCTAAACCAGCGAAACCATCAAACAGGGTAACCGCCCAGTCCCCCGATATCGACTGCGTCTTCATAAATGCTGGCTTCCAGCTTCCGAGCGATTTTTCGTCCCCGCAGACCGTTGACTTGGCTGCGTATCATCAAATCATGCATGTCAACTATACCGCTGCGGTGACTCTGGCCACAGCCTTTCTCCCTTTTCTATCAGGGAAGACAACTGCGACAAGTCTGATCTTGTGACGTGCCCCCTAATGATCCTATTGTAGACACAAAACTAATAGGGCGCCACAGCACCGTATCTAATCTCGCGGTTGTGCCTGCGGTCTCCATGCCCGGTTATTGCGCATCCAAGGCGGCTTTGAATACATTCGCCATGTGTCTCCGAGTTCAATTGAGAGAGGCCAAGTCAAATGTCAATGTGATTGAACTCTTTCCTCCGGCTGTTCAAAGTAGGTCGTAGGCTTTTCATTACCCTTTTTCCTTCCACGACTCTACAGCGACAAATCATGAGATGCTAATGAACATGTATAGCGGAGCTACATGACTACATGGGAGCCGAAAAGGGCCGCAAACTTGGAATGCCCTTGAAGGAATTCACGGAGAAAGCCTGGGACGGACTAGCCAATGGGGCTGATGAGGTCTATGTTGGGTGTATTCCGCCGGAAGATCGCTTTCTCACCATTGCTCGGCAACGCCGTTCTGCCTGTGAAGACTTGGCTCATTCTATGCGAAAGATGATGCACTAGATCGATCTCACTTTCAGAGAGATTTATGCACACTGCAATGTCATAATTGGGCTTATACAAGGGTCAAGTTAAGATCTTGGAGTGCTGAGTAGGTTGAGTAGTCATCATTAACCATATGATATATTGATCTAGTCAGGAACATTACATGTGATTGGCTTTTGAATTCAAATATTATACAACTCCAACAACTTATTTTTATTTTCTGGTCCAACATTATGCCGGGTTCCCTTTCAGATTTTGCCACTCCTTGCAAGCAATCAAGAAATGGCGCACTTGGCTCTCCAGAATGCTACCGAACAACCAACTCAGCGGCAATAAGTACATGATCTTTGTTAAGAATGCAAACAGCCATCAAAGCACAGTCATCAAGTAGTAGGTGTACACCACATCAACCCAACTCCAGAGATAGGGTGCATACTCCACCCTTCGACCTGGGCCAAACCCTCGTTATACAATCTTGTTCAAGTTGACCTTGATGTCTGTCCTTGAACGGTATAGTCTCCATTCGGTGCAGAAGGCCTGGTCGTCATAGACGCTAAGGCTTTTAGTTCGATTCCCTATAATTCTCTGGGCAGTCCGTCCGTTTCCAATGTTGTCTTACTACTGCGAGCCTAAAGCACTTTTAGGGGTAAGAATGCTTAGTATTCGCAATGAGTTTCACCCAAACCACATGATAGCAAGGGACTATCAATGAGCCCCCATAGACTTTTATTAACATACACAAACGCCGTTGAAGAAAAAAAGGCCGCAAACATCAGATACCTTATCTCTGCAAATGCATCATTTGGGAATCACAACCCTCCTGCCCGGTAATCGGACTGGTTGGCGGTTATTGCGAAGTCTGCCCATGATTATTGCTTTGGGCACCGGCACTATTTAATGAAGCAAACAGCAGTCAGAGCCTAGTTCAACAAAACGGTCATAACTGAGGAAACCAAACGGCGACTTACTGGTAGATCTTTTTGCAGACAAAGTAAGTGGCCGTTCCGACAAGGGCGACTTTGACCAGACCCCCAATGCCGCCAGCGCGACGGTTGAGACCTCGCACGTAGTTCTGGCGAAAGAACTGACGGCCTCGACCAGCGAAAGAGGGGGCCGGGTTGCAGTAGGTGCAAGGTGAATGCATTTGGGCTCTTGCTGTGACGCTGTTGGAAAGGATTTTTCTGGAGTAGGGGAGTGCAGTAGTAGTGAGAAGAGGAGAGGCGAGAGAACTGTACGGAGTGAGCAATATATCCTAGCTTCGGGGATATTGAGCACGCCCGGCCCCGAGGCCAGGGTCGAGCCCGAGCTGTCCTTCCATCCTACGGTATCCGGCTGGCAGCTGAATGACGTGAATCGCATCTATGCATATCTCAGTCGCATATCATCGAAGCAGCCTAAAGGGCCATTCCCATTTCGGGGCATTTTTGTGCATGCCAAGACTGGTGATCTTCCAGTAGGGATGATACGGATGGTACATCATGGCATATTTAATCGACCCGGGCTGGAGATCTTCGGCTGAAAGCTCGATCTCCTCTTCATCCCCACCAAGTAGATGCAATGTGTTAAAAGCTTGGACTGACCATTCGATCAACTGCCTTGTCGCTACTGCCTCGCCTATACAAGACAGTCATCATGCAAGACCAGCTCGTTGGCCCACGGCCTCTACATATCTATCACCGATCCAACCATGGAGGCTTAGAGATTCTCGACTCCGACAAGCAAACTCGCCTTTACAATGTCTACCGTTCCAGTTCCAAGCCACACATGGCCATATCCCGCCCAGCACCTGGGATTCCGGAGCAAATCATCGGCTATGCATCGTTCCATCATTTCAAATCCGAGATCGAAGTTTCCCTCACGGCGCAGGACATTTCCATGAAGATATGTGGATTCTTGTCTAGCTCCTACAATGTGATTCTTAAGGATATGCAGTGGACCTGGAAACGAGACGGCGCAATGACAAGTAACCTCAGGCTCGTCGATCAGAGGGACCAGTCCCTGGCAACGTTTGATAATGCCTCGTGGTCGATCAAGAAGCTGGGTACGCTAGCAATCTGGGGAGAGCCACCACTGCATGTACTCGACGCTATCATTGTATCGGGTTTGGGAAGGATTGAATATCAGAGGAGGGGGCAAAAGAACCATACAGGGGCGATTCTTGCTCAGTCCAGTTGATGAATCAAAAGTTGTGGATGCATCTCAATATATTCTCTCTTCTCGTCTTGTACGTACTCAACATCCTAATGGAATCTAGTCCATCTCGGTCCTTCTTACCGGTGTGGTCACGTTCCATGGTCGCGCAGACGAAGTCAGAATCGAATTGAGATAATAATTATCTATTTCTATTGTAGAGTAGTCCCTTAAGTGGTATCTTGGGGATCCTAATCTTACTATATAGCTTAGAAACTAGGGCATTTCTATTAGCTTACAAATAGGGTTATTAGATAAATTAGTTTTAGATATAATATTGTAGTCTTTCTAAAATCTAACTATAATTAGAATACTTAATAATGTTGAAGCCATGGACCTCTAAAGTACAGATATACGTCACCATATTATAGTATGTAAATTAGACTTAACCTGGCTGCATACATGTGGATAAAGTAGCTTGTATACTAGAGGCAGTGATGGCCTAATAATAGTTTCGATGGGACAGGACCAGAGTGCTGCTTAGTGAAAGATGGTGATCATTTGCCTTATCGCCCGTGCTAAGATGATGTAGTCCGAGCATCCTAAAGTGGCTCTCATATAAGGCAGGCTGCGTATTCTGGTCTCGATAGGAGTTTTCTTTCTCTGCTGCTTTTGAGGGCTGAAAGATTCTAATACTTAAAATAATCTTTGCCCCAGAGCTGCTATTATAAAGTAAGAGGGCACTGCCTTAGGGTTTAGAGAATAACTGGTCTGGCCAAAACGTTTTGGCAATAGATTTCTGGACTGTCTCTCTGTATTGTGTTGCGTGTCCAATTTTTTGTGTTGGATAACAAGACTGCCTTTCCGTAATCATATGTCAAAGGTAGAAACAGAGTACTATTAGATATTATACTACTACTAATTATCTTTATCAAAAGTAGTGTCTATTCCACCTAGAGTTGCATTTGGTGTGAGTTCAGGCAAGTTCAAAACCAGTTGGCACCGAACCACTGCAATTTTGAGTTCAAATTTTAGAACCCGCAGGCCGCAGCCAACCCGGATCCAATCTGGGTTGGTGGCGGTTTCACCGCAAAAACCCGCCACTAGGCCTAGCTAGGCCTAGCTAGGCCCCTACTAACTAACCATGGTTAGATTCAGTTCGATTTCAAGTTGGTTAAACCGCTACCCCTTGGTGAAATTTGATGGTTTTTGAATTTCAAAATTATTTAATGCCATACTATCTATCATACTACCTACTACCCCTATTAAAAATTAATATTTTTATATGAAATATATCATAATTATTATTAAAATAATCTATATCTAAAATTTTAATTCAATATCTATAGGGCTGAATGGGGGGTGGTTAAAAAATCATTTTTAAACCATAGTGGTTGTCAACCATTAGTTATATATATATTTATATCACTAGATAGCCTAGATCAGGGGCTATCTAGTGATATCAAAAATATTAGTGAAATACTAGAAATTAGTAATTTCTATCTAAAATGGATTAGGTGGTTTCACCTAATCTGCAAAAACCACAGAAATTAAAACTGACAGTTTTCACCAAACCCAAATCAGGCCCAGGGTAGGGAACCTGAACCTGAAGTAATTCCCTAGGCTAGGCCCCAAGCCCAACCCACTGCGGGTTTGGTGAGGGTTGGATTCGATTTTTGCGGTTCGGTTATGCAACTCTAATTCCACCTAGACAAATAAGGGAAGTGTTTCAGAGAATTAAATATCTGTGTTCAAGTTATGAGTTAACTTATAGCTATTTGGCTGGGCATGAAATTTGCGTATGAGAGGAGTGTGGGAGAGACAATATAATAAGTGTATGGGTACAGTAGTAGTACATAGTCGTCTACACATAACATTGAAATCGGAGAACGAACTGATATCTGTTGTCAACTTGTCAGCTGACACTCAGAAGCTGTACAGCGGACTATATCTACAATGTGGAATTTTGGTATTTTTACAAAGATTACATACTACTATTCTTATATATATATTTTTGAAAATGTATAGTATACATAGTAGCTATCCCCCTATCTTTCTATATATAAATATAAATTCTAAACATATAGGGTATAACCTTAGTATATAAGGATTTAATATTAATATATATAATACTATAGTATCAATAACCCTACTAGGTGATGATTCGATATTGATACTATGGTATTGAATTGATATCTTGACTAGGTGATGCTTCGATATTGAATACTATGGTATTGAATCAATATCTATACTAGGTGATGATTCGATATTGAATACTATGGTATCGAATCGATATCCATACTAGATGATGGTTCAATATTAATACTATGGTATTAATATCCTTAGTATATATAATATGCTGCTATCTGTGGAGGTAGTGGCAATATGTAATACATGCAGTGAACAGTAAAAAACTCCAAAAGTCCACATTGTAGCTATAGTCCGCTGTAAGCTGGCTGGTAAGCTGCGCTAAGGCCCGACTAGTGAGGTGACCTAGACTAGACTGGCTGTGGGGTGGATATGGGTTGATCCATAAGGGGTTCAACCCAACCTATATAGATTTAGGGAAACCTATAACCTTAGTTATCTACCTTCTAATCTATATAGGTTGGATTATAGGTAACCTCTTTTACTTATAAGTAGTATATAATTTTAAACTATACTATTTTTAGTAGGCAGAATAATCTCCTATTAAGAGAATATTATAGATATTATAGATAAACTATAACCTAAAAATCTATTAATCTTATTACTAATATATATTAATAGCCTATTAACTCCTATACTACTATACTATAATTACTACTATACTAGTTTCTACTACTATAGTAAATATTAGGGCTTCTTAGTATAAATCCTATTACTATTAATATAATCTAAAAGGTATTTACTTTATATATAAAAATTTTATTATAATATATAACTTAATTAATATACTATAATCTCTTATTAAGAGATTATTATATATAAGCTGCTTAGGAGTTATAAACTTATAAGTTATAAGTATAATTATATAAGCTAGTAGATTAGTATTTCTTTAAATACTAAGGCCTAGTAGTATAGGGTAGAAATAGAAGAATCTATACCTTATTAGAAACTAAGTAGTTTAGTATTAAATATATATACTTTTTCTAGTAAATTTATTACTTATATAAATAATATAGTTCCCTATAGTATTTTATAGTCTAGATAATACCTAAATATCCCTAGGAACTTAATAAGTAGGATATATCTAGTCTACTTATAGAGATATTACTAAAGGATAGAAAAAATACACTACTCTTTATACTTATATAATAATAATAATTAGTCTAGTAGTATAAACTTAATTTTTACTATTTAGAAGGCTTATATTTAATCTATTAATAACTTCTTTTTATCTACTTATTTAATAAAAAATAATTTTTAATTTAATATTCTACCTAAATAATATAATTAATATACCTTAAAAGAAGAAAGTATTATACTATATAAGGATAGCTTTCCTCTAGATTATATAAATTCTAGATAATATATAGATAAAAATATTATATTTTACTGTTATTAAGAGATAATAAAGATATATATAAATAATATATATAAATAGCCTAATAATATAATACCTTTATAAACTAGAGCTATTCTAAATTAAAATAATATAAACTAATAAAGACTATATTAAGAATCTCTTAATAAAAGATCTAAATTACTTAATATATTTTATATAAAGAATATAGTATACTTAGTATATAAAATATTTATAGCAGCATCTAATAATAGTATCTATATAAAACTCTTAATAAGAGAATACTTACTAAGTAACTATATTATATTATAGTTATATAACTTATTAAATATTAAACTTTCTTTATTTATTTACCTATTATCCTATTTAAATTAATTAAGTATAATATAAAGAAAAGCTAATTCTATTTAAGAATATTTACTATTAAATATTACTAATAGAAAGATTATATAATAATAGTATTAAATTATTAATAAGAATATTTCTTAGCCTTATAGAACCTCTTCTTCTTTATATTCTTTAATTTTATAAAATTATAATTTTTTTAATCTCTTAATTAATTATAATATTTAATTATTATATTCCCTTTTTTCTTATTACTAAGTTCTCTTATTACTAGAATCTTATTTAATCTCTTATTAAGAGAATTAAATCATTAATATACTACCTAAGAAGAAGAAGGGAAAGGGAAAGACTACTATATAAATATTAAATTTATTAGTTTTAGAAGTAGAGATTAATAAAGATAAGATTATAAGAAAGTTAGATAAGTACTTCTTAGGTATAATTATTTTTAATATTTACTATCTAAACCTAGTCTAGAAGAAGAGTAGTAATAAGAGTCTAAATTAGAAATATATAGAGTATCTAAAGGAAGAGTTTATAACTAATATTTATAGATATATAATTAAGGATAGACTATAGGTAATACTAAGTAAAGATAATTTTAATATCTATTTAAAGTAGATTTTCTAATAATATAATAATAATAAAGATCTAACTACTATAAAGCTTAAGGACCTATAGAAGTAGTCTAAACTATAGACTATAGAACTTTTAAAGATTAAATATAAAGTTCTTAATATATCTTTACTAATTCTATAGACTAAATAGTATTACTAAGAGGCCCTCCTTAGCCTATACTATAATATTACTAATATAGCCCTCTAGGGTAATATTAATTAAAATAAGAACTTTATTAAAGTACTAAATAGTAGAGTAAGTAATCTCTTAATAAAAGATTTTAGATTAAGTTAGAGCTAACTTAGAATAGGAATTTTTATAGATTTATAATATTTAGGATAAAGATTCCCTTAATAAAGGCTGCCTCTAGAGACTCTAGATAAATAGAGAGATTATATATAAGATAAATACTAATAGTAAGTTAATATATACTATTATTAATACTATTAATAGTCTCCCCTTTAATTATAAAGTATATAAGCTCTAACTAAAGTTCTTTAAAAAATAGGCTAGCCTTATTTTTAGTATTAATAAAGAAAATATACCTTAGCTACTATCTCTTCTCTAATATTTAAAGTTTTATAAATAAGTAAAATTTTATATAAATATTTACTATAGCTAGTACTATACTAATCTAGATTACTTAGAAATACTAATATCTCTAAAGCTTAATTTTATAAATAAGAGTTAAAGATTTTATTAGTAAATATTAATTCTCTTAATATTAGATTTATCTTCTTTTCTTTAACTAGTTTTAAAGGCACTGCCTTACTATCTTTAGTAATATAACTATATTAGTAAGTCTTAAAGATTAGGATAGAGTTATTAAGGTAGAGAAAAAGATATATAGATTATATTAAATAATACTATTCTATTCCTTAAAGGATGATTTCACTAGTAGAAACCTTCCTAATTTCCTAAAACTACTAGAGAATATTAGTAATAACTTAGCTATATAACTAAAGTTATAAATACTAATTAAAATTAATTACTACTTATATACCTACTAATATCTAGGATTTTTAATAGCACTAGATAAAGATAAATATAATATAGTATACTATAGATATATTAGAGGTCTACTCTCCTTTAATAAATAATAAATCTCTTATTATTAGTTTCTGAAATATACTTATAAAGATATAGGTTAATACTAGTTAAGTAGAATAAGATTAGTAAAATTATAAAGAAGATTTTAATTTATATAATATTTTAGATTAATAAGTCTTTTATATTTCTAGTAAGAGCATCTAATATATTTAAGATATTTATATAAGATATAAATATTATAAAGGATTAATTCTAGAACTCTATTCTAGTACCTAGTTATATCTACCTATTTAATAATAAAGTAGATCTACTTAAATATACTTAGAAACTTATATACTAGCTATAGAGAGTAGTGGATTTAAATCCTTTTTAATAAAATCTAAATATAGTATTAATAAGAGGAATATCTCTTATTACTAGATTATAATTAATTATTATAATAGATTAAAGATAAGATTTCTATAGCTTTAAAAGAGATAAAACTAGAAGCCCTTATTATTACTACTTAGAGTACTAAGAAGGATTTTAAAAAAAGACTATAGTAGTATAAAAATAATAAAATTATATATCTCTAGTAATTCTACTATTATAATTAGGCATATATTATAAATACTTTTATTAAATTTATAGGTCCTTATTTTAATAGGATTATAGCTTAATTTAATAATAAGTTAATATAGATATAGTAATTAAATCTCCTAATAAGAGATTTAGGCTAATATTTCCTAGGATAAAGAGATTAAAGCTATAGATAAAAGTAACTAGAGATATTTAATTATAAGATTAAATTTTAAAAATAATAGTATACTTAAGAGAACTCCTATTTTATATAATAAAGATATTAAAGATATCTTTATATAGGAGGGTGAAGTCTTTAATATATTAATATATTATTATATACTTAAGAAAGTAATAATTAATACTCTAAATAAGGATACTACTATAGGAGGAGAAGATATTATTAATTTAAAGATATTTTATAAAATCTCTTAATAAGAGAATTCTCTAATTTTATCTAGAATATATATATAGAAGCCTATATAGTCCTTAAAGAATTAATCTTAATACTTTTAAAAGTAGGCTAGAGCCTATAAATTAACTTTATTAATAAGGATCTTAGATAATATACTCTATATAGATTAATTAATATTCTAGCTAATCTAGAGATTTCTAGCTTTCTAGTTATAGAACCTACTGAAAGTAATTTTATACTAGATAAACTAAAGAACTATTATAAAAATATAAAGAAGACTACTAAGATTATTATTAAGTTACTAAAGTAATCTAACTTAACCTCTATAGATAGTATATACTTCTATTAATAATTATAATCTTTTAATAAGAGAATTTAGTAAATTAACTAATATTTCCTTAGGTATAGGGAATATATTAAAGAAGTAAAAGAAGAAATTTAAAATATTAGTAGTAATAGTAGGTCCTTTATATATATATTTCTCTTAAAAAAGATTTTAATAACTTAGTAATAGAGTTAGAGAATTTAGTATCTAGTAAGTTTAGCTTATATTTATTTATTTATAGAATAAGTAATAACTAGGTCCTAATCTCTTATTAAGAGATTTTAGCTTAGGGTTAGACTAGGATAATTATTCTTTAGTATAGGAAATAAGAAATCTACTTACCTAAAAATTTTCTTAACTATTATTTCCTAACTTCCTAGTATCTTAATTATCCTTAATAATAATTCCTTTATCTCTATAATAAAATATTATTTTTATCTCTATTACTATCTGCTAATACTCTTTAAAAATTTAATATATAGTTAGATATATAGTCTTCCTTTAAGGCCTAAGCTAGCTAATCTATAATTAGGCTAAGTTCTTCTATATCTTAATTTATTTATAATTATATTTTAAAGATAATACCTACTAAGATTATAGCCCTTACCTCTACTTAATCTACTATTATTCTATTAATACTTAAATAAGCCTCTAGATATAAAAAATAGTATTAAGTACTTTTTTATCTAATAAATACTAAGCTATATAATAACTTCTATACTTAGTAGAATAAAATATCTTATGCTAAAGCCTATGTAAAAGAGGGGATTAAACTAAGATAGGGATTAAGTAATTAAGTAAAAGTATAAGATTATTTTATAAAGATTATAAGTATCTCTTCTAGTAAACCCTTATATTATTACTAAGTTAATAGGTATAGAACTCTACTTATTTATCTAAACTTTCTAAAAAAAAATAGGATAACTAATCTTTATATTTATATAAAGAAATATAATAGTTCTTATAATATCTATAAATTAGATAGGAATTTATAATAATATTTTATTATTAAGGTTTAGCCCTTAATCTCTTATTATTAGATTCTATACTAATTATTAGGATTATATCTATACCCTAGAGAAATAGATTAACTAGGTCCTTTAATTTATTATTATTTATTAACTTCTCTTTTACATAGTTAACTATATCTAATTTAGATATATAATTTAAATAGTAAATCTAAATATATATATTCCTACTTATATAACTCTTATAGAGTAACTCTAAGAACTTACTCTTATTAGTTACTTAGAACTTATTATAAAATTTTTACTAAAGAGTAAAATCTCCTTAGCTCTTAACTACTAAATAAATCCTAACTATAAGTTATTTCTTATTATTACTACTTACTTTATTAATAAAAGCTTTAAATTTTAAGAAATACTTCTAGGATTTTATTTAATTAAGGGTAAATATATAGGAAACTATCTTACTAAAATAGTTATTAATATTCTTTCTCTTTATAATCTTTAATCTTATATGCTTGCTATCACCACTAATAATATAAGTAATAATATAAAGATAATAAAAGTATTACTAAATAAGATTAAGAAACTACTAACTAAACTTAAGAAAGGGCTAGGACTAAGTTCTTTTTAATAGATAATTTTTAATTTATAATTAATAAGTATACTCTAGTTATCTTCTTATTTAATAAGATAAATTATATAAAAGATCTAATATATACCCTACCTAGCTTATATTCTTTAGCTTATAGTAAGAGCTTTTCTAACTTAGTTAAAAATTAAATTAAAAGATAACTAGATTAAAAAGTAATTAAATAATAATCTATAGCTTTATAGCCTATCTAGCTTAAAATAATCTCTTAAGAAGGTTTAATATCTAGAAATCTCTTATTATTAGATTTCTAATAATTTTTTCTTAATAGATTCAGAAGATTATGAAGTTTATAAATATAAGTCTATAATACTATAATAAGTTTATTTAAATTTAAATTAATAAAAATTAATAATCTTAAATATACCTTCTTCTATAAGATTATAAAATATAATAAAATTTAATATACTTAATGCTTTACTATATACTAAAACTAAAGAAAGAGATAAATATCTTTATTAATACTTAGAAGAAGTCTATTAAGTATCTTTATCTCTTAGATACTAAGTAGAAGTATCTTAAATATTTTATTAAACTTCTTTATCTATTCTATACCTTTATAATAAATCTTTTAATATCAGGACCTAGTATATATAATATATATATAGTCTATAATATCTTATTTACTTATCTAAAAAATATAAGTAAAAGGTTAGAGAAAAAAAGGAACTCTTAGAAAAGATATCTTATTAAAATACTATAAATAGCCTTTATTAAGCTAAAGAAGTACTATAGCTATATATACTAGAAAGAAGGATATATATATATTATTATAATAATTCTTAATTTATTCTAGAAGCTATTAATCTTTTAGGATAGCTCTTAGGTAAAGAAGTAGATTAACTAGTATAAAAAGTATTCTATAGTATTTAAGAATCTCTTTTATTATTATTATCTTCTATATCTTAATAATACTATCTCTTCTACCTAGCTAAAGTAAAAGGAAGGCCTATAGCAGGCTATCTTTAAGATCTAGAAATAATAATAAAAATAGTTATCTTAGTTAAGTTAACTTTATCTAGAATTAGAGATCTATCTCTAAGAAGATATAATCTCCTAGCTTACTATTATTAAATTTAATATTAAGAGATTAGGTACTAAAGTCCCTAGGAATATAGATATCTTAGACTAGTAGTAATAGAATACTAGATAATTTCTAATACTAAATTATATAGTATTAGACTTTCTAGCTATCCCTTCTAGTAGTATTAATATTAAATAGTTTTTTAATAGTACTTAAGATATTTATTATTACTATTATACTTAATTATATATATCTACTATTAAGTTAACTATAATCTAGATATATACTAATAAGTTTACTATTACCTAAGACTATACTAAATTATATAATATCTCTAAGTCTAAGGAACTACTTTAGAACTAGAATCTATATTACTACTATAATTAGTTAGTAAGTAAGGTAGATAATATAATAAGGGTAATATATATTAATAATAAAAAGAATTCTAATTTTCTTAATAATAATACTTTTACTTTCTTCTATAATATAGATAGTAATAATAATATTAGATTTATAATTATATTATTACTCTTTAACTAAGTTATATCTTAACTCTTTAAGCTAGTTATATCTTAACTCTCTAAGCTAGTTATACTTTAACTCTCTAAGTAAGTTATACCTTAACTCTCTAAAGTAGTTATAGTTTAATTCTCTAAGCTAGTTATACTTTAATCCTCTAAGTAAGTTATACCTTAACTCTTTAAGCTAGTTATACTTTAACTCTTTAAGTAAGTTATATCTTAACTCTCTAAGCTAGTTATATCTTAACCCTCTAAGGTAATTATATCTTAACTCTCTAAGTTAGTTATATTTTAACTCTCTAAGTTAGTTATATCTTAATACTTTAAGCTAGTTATACTTTAACCCTCTAAGTTAGTTATACCTTAACCCTCTAAGCCTTAATCTACTAAGACTACTAAGCTTACTAAATCTATAAAGCCTAAGAAGCCTATAAAGCTTATAAAGTTTATAAAGACTCTAAAATCTATATAGCTTACTAAGTCTACTAAGTTATAGTCTCTAGCTTCTATATATTCTCTTTATAATAGTACCTATCTAGACTAGAGTGGTTAAACCCAACCCAAGAACCCGAACCCAAACCAGCCCGAACCCGCCATGGGCCGGGTTCAGGTTCAGGTTCTAGGGCCCATGGGCCAGTTGGGTTCTAGAATTAGAACCCATCTAGGGTTCAGGTTCTAAAAATGGGTTTTAATTATAATACCTAGTAATTAGAATACATTAGATTCTATACTAATATGCTATATTTATATATATAATCATATTATATATATATATATATACTAGATACTAGTATGGTATTGAAAAATTAAATACATACTAACTAGATTAGGCAGGCGGAGAGTGATTTTTAGGCTCTTTGGGTTCTATTTAGGTTCACTACCCTAGAACCCGCGGGTTATGGGCTGGGTTTGGGCCCTAGAAATCTAGAACCCGAACCCAGTGGGTTGGGTTCTAAAGATAGGGGAACCCGGCCCAACCCGTGAAAATAACCACCCTAATCTAGACTATTATAAGGTAGCTAGCCTCTAAATTAAATTTTTAATTATTTAATTATTATATATTATTAAATCTCTTAATGCTAGATTCTAGAAACCTAAAGATAATATATCTAAAAAATATAGTTATTAATAATTAGTTTCTTACCACTAGTTACTTTAAAGACTAATAGATATAGAAAATTAGTTAATTAGATAGATTTAGATAAACCACTAAGTCTATATACCTACTAAATTCTACTAGTTATATATACCTAAATAGATTATCTATACCTATATAGATTAGATATCATTCACCTATATCTATATAGGTTAGATTAGGGCCAACCCTTATCCAACCCACAGCATGGATTAGGTGGGGTGGGTGTGGTTTGGTGGGGTGGGTAAGCCAGTCTAACCTAGACCCCACAAGTCCTGAGTCCTGACTCCTGACTGCGCAAAGTCTTCAATCTGACATCGCTTGGATGGATCGGAGTAGCATTTCATAAGATGGCACATCAAGCACACAATATCCCATGGAGCCTTCTGGCCTCAAACCTCCACTGGGGCACAATTTCTTGTGGTGACCAAAGCGTCACAAATCTCCGCCCTACCATGAAACCTGATCAGGGCAAGGAGCTCACTTACTTTATCAAAGCGTTTATTTGAACCATCGACGAGCATTCAGTATCCGAGCGCAAGAAATTTCCCTCAGTATACAGACCAGCCGATCCAACAGAAGTTATTCTCGACCCAGCCACCGTTCAGAAATTTCCCCTACCGTCCGCTGATGGCGTAGCTATGGCTATGGCTTCAGTGGCAGCTGCCCTAGTGAAATTTGTGAAGTAGACCAGTACAAAGAAGAGTGTCAATGCGTCCCCATCCCAAATGAAGAGCGAATGGCGCCCGCATTTCTCCGACCCCCTGGTTCGAGACATTGCTACCAGTTCTGGTTTCAGAACTGTGAAGCGTTCTTCAACATCGAAGTGGTGAAAACTTTACTTCTGCATGGGGAGATAGACACTATTCTGCGCGTGTGTGCTCTGCCTGGAGTGCGTCTAGAACAATGGTGGTGTGACAGTGAATGCCAGTGTATGGTGAGTGAGTTCTATGTAGCAATGACATTTAGATGCGTGCTTGGTTGAGACAAATTCTGGTCATTATGTATTCCTATTTTGTTAAAATGTCCTGGCAATGTCGCGTCTACATACTGACTAACACAGCACCCTGTCCTCGGATGGGACCAAGGCCTACATATGTCTGAACACGATCTACTGCTTCCCAAAGATATGGGACGACGCTTCCGGCAGAACCGCGGCAATGGACTACCGCAACAGCAAATTCTACCAGTACACACTGAGAACATGCACGGGCACAGGGCAGACATCAGAAGTGAGCACATACCCGCATCGACAATTCTTCGGGATAGGCAACAACCAATTTAAAGGCGAATACTGTTATCCGAAGGTCAGAAGCACACACTGGCTACGATGGGCGGATAAGAAGCTTCAGGATGATAGATGGCATTATTCTCGTCGGGCCGACCATTATGGGAAGGTGCCCATTGATGAGTTCCTCACCCTGGAGAATGAAACGTTTGCAGGTCATCAGCCAGGCTTGTCCGACGTGGCACTTGTTCAGGATTACTTGTGTCGGAAAGGTCTGCCGGCGGAGCTGGTGTTGAACGTCATGGAGCTCGCTGGGTATGAGCCGGTAGGACGATTGAACGAGCCACATGATCCGTTCCACCCATCAAATCGCAAAGAATTGGCTCAGTACCTCACATATTGTTGGCGACTGCTAGTCCACTGCGACGTGATGGCCAAGGCTCTTGGCATGAAACTTCCATGGGAAGAACTTCTCGGCGACTGTATCGCTGACTTCTGGGCTGATGACAGCCGCGGTGCTGGGAGATTCTTTTGGTATACACTGGATGAGTACAATGTCAGGATGCACAAAATTTTCGTCAAGCCTTGATCCGTGGCTTCGAGGCCATGAGGCTGAAAATTACGGTTATTGGGATCGAAATTGGCCCCCACCTTTCTTGAAAGCCAAGGAATTCAAGGCACAGTGTAGGAAAGATATGTAGGTCGGAAACAGCTGTGGGGACGACGGAGTTGAGAGTGACGGTGGAGCTGATGTTGAGGAGGCCGAGGAGATAGCATACTGTCATTGAGAAGGATGGAGTACGTGGCGACAAACTGACCAAATAATACCGAATCGTCCTCGCAGTCACGCTGCCAATCTGCCTTTCATATAGTGCCGTTATGGGGCTGTGAAATGATTATGGAATTGCAGGGGGATGCTTGTCAAAAAGCCTCTGTGTCTCATAGCGCCGGTTGCTGTAATACTTTGTTCCGAATATTATGTATTGCTTTTAATTAGTTTGGCCTTGTACCAATCAATCCGGTTGCCTTCAATGGAGGACCCCGTTAGAGCTTGCGTGGGGTCATTGTTGTTCATCTCTCTTGCGGAAGGTAAGCATGAGGACAATGTGGGTTGCAGTTTAAGGTGGTTAGGGAGTAGGGTAGGATAGTGCTTAAGGAGTTGAACTTTCTCTTGGTAATAATTTGAGACCTTGCCTAACTTTTCCGAGACCTTGCTGAACTGCATGCCCGGGACCATTGCGGCTGCATTCGTGGATCACGTACATTCTTGGGCGTCTGTAGTGATAAAGTCATGTCGATCGCCGCAAGGCTCTTCCTGCAGACTCGAAAGGTCCTCACGCGCGGCATGGCCCTGCAACCCTGTGCTCTTCTAGATCGCTTGACAGAGGTTCCGGACGCGGTATGTTGCTGGGACGCAGGAGTGGGCGGAGATGGGGTCGATGCGGTTGCCTTATTCTGTCACGTACAAGGACAATAATGAGACTCTGCGGTATACGGATCATGAGATGACGTTCCAGCTCGCGGGTATCCTAAACGAGATGAATGGGAATGACCCTCGGTGGAAGATTGACTTTATTCCGTGGATCCAGCATCACCCTAAGGAGCTTATTGCGCAGGGGACTCGTACCCATTCTGATGGCCGCATTCCCACTCGTGCTGAGATCGAGGCGGACCCAAGCCTAAACGACGCGCCTGACATGTCCATCAGGACTGCTCTTGACAAACTGCGTGTCACGAAGTCCATCGCGATCCATGTTTGCAAGTGTCTCCTTCTCCAGTTCAGCAAGTTTATCAGCTGGCTGGACACGTAACATTCCACTGTTTACGAATAGCCTCCGGTCGTCTTGGTCGTTTCTTTCTGAGATTCCGCGTTTGTTGTCACAGGCCACCCATGCCTGTTGACTCTCCAGGGTGAGGTGTTGGTAGTGTAGTTCCGTCCCGTATGATGCGCGAAGCTAAAATCATATAACTATTAACTTCTTCTACCCAACTTCTTTGTAAATCATAAGGCTCACAATCTTGTTTAGATCCACTGATGCAGCTTGTGCATCCTCGCCCTCTGGGTCATAGCCTGTCTTATCATATTCGTTGCGATCACATATTGTCGCTGTATAGCCTGTTTCCAGATGTTATCGTCGCCTCTATTTTGTTCGTCTGGACACCGCTCTTACCTTTGCTTCGCAGCGCGACAGCCAGCGAGAGGCCGAAAATCCCGGCGACGGACTTGTTAATTGATCCCTTGACACTGCATATAGCGACATACGTACCGCCGATAATGGCCACTGACTTGTTCTCGGTTACTTGCATTATGAAACCCGGCTGAGGGGTAGTAGTAATGGGGGTTGTCTGCTTTAAAGTGATCCATGCTCAGCGTTGATCACGCAACGCCCCAAGGGTAGACTGGTTGTGGATTGGATCTGGATTGATCCGCACTATTTTTGATCCAACCCATGCAGATTACTACGGAGTATATAAATATTATACCATATCTATTATATAAGGTAAAATAGCCTTATATAGGGGAGTAGGGGTTATAATGTTACAGCCTACCTTGGGATGGTATGTCTCTTGACGCCTTACAGAGTGACGGAGCTTCTCTCGCACTGAATCCAGCACCTCTCCGAAGATAGGACTCACGGGACGCCCCTCGAAGCTCCTAAAGGCCAACTCGTTGGCCTTGGAATAAGGACGCAGGTCCCAGGAGCCCCATGCCTCCGGGCACAGGTAGTTTACCCCCAGAAACAGGCGAGCAGACCCAGGAACAGTGGGAGAGTATCAAGGTTATACATGGAGCATACACGATGAGGGGAGGAAAACGAAGTGGGGGAACATAGCTTATCGGGATTTCCCTGAACGTGAGAAAGCCTTTTTCTTTTCCTTCCTCACGCTACGTTAAGAAATCTCGCGGGTATCATACATGAAATCTGCAGATCCGACCATATATCCCTCAAAGCGGCTTGCCGAGACAGGTTTCTCCACATTAGCAGGGTCAGCCAGCCAAGCCACTGCGCATAGGTACTCCTCCACAATAACGTTGGTCTTATCCACAGGCAAGTCTGCGTCTGCGTGGTAAATGTTGCAATGCATCACATTGCCATCCGAGAGACGGGGAAGCCACACCCAGCGCGTCCGCGACAGACTAGTATCGCGGAGCAGCTCGAGTGCATCATCGGCACCCTGGCTATATGTCTCCAGCAGCCAGTCAAAGAGCTGGGTAGTCAGGAGATCCCAGAGGACTGCTGCGTCTTCGGCTCCATTGCGTCCCTGTGACACCAGTTCATGAACCCGTTTGATAGGGACGTGCTCATGGAGCATCATTTCATCCTGTTCCTTTCTCACTCTGTTCAGTAGATCAAGGACGGAGTCTTCTGGTGCGACTGGGATTCGCGCGGGGAGGTTCTGCAATGTCGGCCCGTCAATTTCGAGTACAGAGATGTTGACGTCGCCAGGGTCATACTCAGTAGGCCAGGATCGGCCGGACTGAAGATTGGTGATGATGGCTTCGCGTGCTCCGGTGTATCGGACGTTGATCAATGCACAGGCGGCTAGGGCAATGATTGGGGCGGAGATTCCGAACCGGGAGCGCATCTGTGGAAGTTCGGGCAAGTGGATGAAACGCTTTGGTAGAGTATCGGGGTTGGCTCTCGCAGGGGTGACGTTGGTACTGGGCTTCACTGGGGGGCTGTAGTTCTCATCAAGCTTCTGAAATACGCGGTGGATATCCCAGACCGCATCTTTTGCGGAGGCAATACCGCTTAGTTTGTTGACGAAATATTGAATAGACTCCTCTGCGTCAATTGTAGATTGGTAGACTTCGTAGTTTGCAACGAATTCACGGTAAGGATACCAGTTCAGCTGGGGTTGTCCGTCGAAGAGATGATTGAGGTCGCGGATCCAGCGTTCCATCACCATCCCATCAAAGAGAACATGATGGATGTGCATGATCAGTCCACATCGCGACGCGTGACGGAGGGGTAAAATGGTCATCTTGCAAAGGGGACCATAGCTTGAATCAACGAAATCATCAAGCTGGTAGTCGGCGACTCTATGCAGGTCATCAACCTCCGGGCCGAAGATGATCTGTTGCCTGAGCCACGATTCATTGGGTTGCATCACCGCGTAAACAGGCGGCTCATCCCCGACAGTTGCGACCACACTACGCAGTAGCTCGTGTCGTCGTAGCCATGTCTCCAGGATGACCGCGACTTTGTCTGGGCTTACATCACGTCGGACTGAGAAGTCGATACGGAAATCCCAGACCCCCGGAAATGGCCGATCGACCGCTAACATCCGGAAGAGATCAGTCATCGGGACAAGCTCCTCAATAT
This sequence comes from Aspergillus viridinutans, assembly GCF_018404265.1. Lineage (NCBI taxonomy): Eukaryota > Fungi > Ascomycota > Eurotiomycetes > Eurotiales > Aspergillaceae > Aspergillus > Aspergillus viridinutans. Next base: position 50,098 of record NW_025091222.1, read on the forward strand.
CGTCCACGTGTAATTCCAACTGGATGGCCACCCGCTTTTTCTTGATGGCCATCATCGTTGTAGTCGCTGATTCAGTTGGTGGCGGAGGGCTTGGGCGTGGGAATTGAGTCCCACTGAGCAGCTGGGCTTGTTTTTCGATGGTGTTGGCAGTCAATAGCTCCTTCAGTGTGAGCTTCCATCCCTTCTGCTTGGCCAACTGAACGAACTGGATCAGCATTGTGCTGTCGGTAAAGGTGCGAATGGGCATGTCCGGCTTGAGGTCCTGGGGATCTAACCCGGAAACGGAGGACCAGCATGCCGTGAGTTCCCCGGCGATATCGTCATTTGCTGCAGAGGTGATAGAAGAGGTAGTGAGGACAGTACTAGACTCCGAAATACTCGGGGTCTGTGTGCGGGGCGATGTCTGTGTAGTGGTTCCCCCAAGGTGGTCTGCTACCCATTCCTTGACGACATTCTTCTTGATCTTGCCCGAGGTGGTAGTGGGATATTTCTCGCGGCCAAGATCATGTTGGAGATGGAGAATGCACTTGGGCGAAAATGATCGGCCCATCTCTCGGACCACTACAGACTGAAGCCCGAGGTAAAAGCTTCGATCTTCATGATGGAATGTCTCGATGACGGCCACTGGCACTTCGCTCACGATATCATCGGGCGCTCCCACCACGACGACACTGGCAACACCTGGCTGGCCAGCAAGACATTGCTCGATCTTCAATGGGGAGATATTCTCTCCGGCCCGAATGATCAGGTCCTTAAATCTCCCCAAGAGATAAATATTCCCGTCATCATCCATGTACCCGCGGTCCCCTGTCGCGAACCAGGGCACCGTTCCCTCCTTGTAACAAGCTGCATTATCCTCTTCGCTGCCTTGGTAATATCCGTCGAAGATAGGATAGCCTCCCTGGTGCAGCTCGCCGATTTCGTTTCTCTGCAAAGGTGTCCTGCTTCCGGGAGCGCAAATACGAAGGTGGGACCCCGCCACGGCTGATCCCAGACATATTTCATCGCCGTCTTGTACATCCGTAACTCGTGGATCATTCACATCCATAACATTGTATAGCGTCGCGACTCCTTCAGTCGTTCCATAGCCCGCGACAATCCTGCTTGCGCCGAGCAGTCTGCACTCCCGCAGAGCCTGCGGGGTAATAGGGCCTCCTCCGAGACAAATTCCGTACGGTGATGCAAGGTCTTTCTCTGCGACCATCGAGTATGTGTGCATGGCATGGATCATCGTCGTTACTGCGGCGATCCAAACTCGTGAACCGAAAGTAAGACCTTCAAAGGTTGCGGCAGGGTTGAATTCGGGGCTTGGGATCACAACGGTTCCACCAGCGACCCAGAAGGCCAGGTTCATAGCAATGTTGAAAACATGGAAAGATGGCAAGTGCTGGCAGATAATATCCTCACGAGTGAGCGACCAATTATCTGCAAGGCCGAGTGCTGGGGTCACGATGGAAACAGATGTGTGAGGACAGATCTTTGGGCGCGAGGTGGTGCCACTAGTTGCCAGCATAAGGATTGTATCATCGCGGTTCAATTCATACAAAACAATCTCGGATGGATCAGGCTCATTCATGATTGATGATAACCTCCTCCAACCGCGCGGCAGAGCCTCCCGTTTGTGCCCGGCCGTCACGGGCGCGACAATGCCCTTTAATAGTACCTGGGGCATCAGTTCTTTGTTGAGTATCTCCTCCATGGATTCGGCCATGGTGAGGTTGGAGACAAAGATTACCTCCACCCAGATCTTTCTCAGCAGATAGACTGCTTCGGACGGGGTGTCGAGCAGTCGAGGATCCAAGGGAACAAAGTGGCTTCCCAGCCGTGCACTGGCAAGGAACAGGAGAGCCCATTCTATCTCATTATACAAGAAGGTAGCGATGCGACTGCCCTTTCGAACGCCTGCAGCTGCGAGCCGATGCGCCAGACGGACACTGCCATCGCGGAGTTRCGAATAAGTCCAGCGCAGGACACCGACGTCAAGGTGGTCTTTCTGGTGAAGAGACACCACGGCGGTATCATTGGGCTGTCGTTGAGCAACTTTGTCGACTGTCGTTACGAGATTATCAGCTGGCTCGCGCTGACGTTCATCTTTGGTCTCTGCGACCATCTTGGGCTGCATGATGGGTTCAAATTAGTTTTCTCAGCCGGTTGGAAAGAGATGGAGATATAAACAGGTTGTCGATAATGAAATGCCCTTTCAAGAAGCACGATCCCGTAACTTCCACTCGGGGTATAATCAAAGTAGGACCTGTTAGATACAACTGTTGGCGGAAAAAGAAAGTATTACCCCTGATGCACTGGGATGACTGACTTGGAATCCCCTAAACAAAGTGTGAAAGATGCGAAGCCCGGTCGATCACTTACCAGTTCGAACGAAGCATTGATAGTCGTTTCCCGAATAGTTCCTCTCTCCGTACATACCTGCTCCTTGTGTCTATTGGCTCTCTAATTCTGTTTGGTTCCGTGATATGATAGTGCCCGGCTATCAGCTCAATAGCTCACCAGAGTCTCTGCAGCTGAATAGTGTTCTCCACTACGGAGTAGTGATGTAAAGTAAACAACCTGTAAGATCGGCATGGGTGTGGAAAAGCAAAAACCCATAGTGTGTGGATCTGGTCATCTAGAGTTCTAAACTACGGACTTGGCTTATTTTAAACTTTCTGATCGCAGTCTATACCAAACTATAATTTACACCTTGTCCCGTCTAGCCTATTTTGGGCTGTTTTGGCGGGCTTTGACGAGGTGTATACGATTCAGAAGGCAAGGGGGGGGGGGGGGGGGGGGGGGGGGGGGGGGGGGGGGGGGGGGGGGGGGGGGGGGGGGGGGGGGGGGGGGGAGTATTCAGGATCTATGTCTCCAATTCGGAACAACATTTCCTGCACATACAAACGCCGCACACTGCACCTCGTGTTTCCATTTTAGGGGGTGTGAATCCCAACCACTTTAGTCCATTGCCTATCCGGGGATTGCTGAAAAATTTCCCGCATCAGCGGTGGAGAAACTGTCAGCTCCCTTGGTGCTGAGCGAGTGAGGTCGAATTACAACACTCCCTACTTGAGAAAGACTTGATCGTTTGGCCTTTCGAATTAAACATGGGACAGATCGTGCTTGACAAACTGGCAAAAGTGCCTCGATGTCTGAGCGAATCTATAACCCGCTCCAAGGCGGAGTATCGCAGGCTGGGGAGCTCAGGCCTGCGAGTCTCCAATCCTATCCTCGGCGGACTGAGTTTGGGCAGTTCTCGCTGGCTTCCCTGGGTCCTGGATGAAGACAAGGTATCTAATAGGTCTTTTACCCTTTCAGCCACCCTGTAGGACCTCTACTCACTCCTTTCTAGGCACTGGATATCTTGAAGACAGCTTATGATAGCGGAATAAACACCGTACGTTAACTTCCCCCGTATGCTATTCGGGTCATGGTTAACCCAACCGAAGTGGGACACTGCAAATGTCTACTCAAATGGCGAGTCTGAAAGAATCATCGGGCAAGCCCTTCTGAAACACAAGATCCCTCGTCAGAAGGTCATCATCATGACGAAGTGTTATCGGGTGCTCTGTGACCCTGAAAACCATGACCCTGGCTCGACAGTCACCATGCACCATGCATTAGCAGATTCGAGCAAGGATTACGTGAACCAGTGGGGTATGTAAGCCTTTCCTTCTGATCCATGAGTTCCACATGCTTATCTCCTATCAAGGGTTATCACGTACTGCCATCTTCAACGCAGTCGAAGGGTCACTAAAACGTCTGAATACCAGTTACATTGACGTCCTTCAGATACACCGTTTTGACCCGACAGTACCGCCTGAAGAAACTATGCGCGCCTTGGATGATTTGGTGAGGTCTGGCATGGTCCGCTACATCGGTGCCAGCTCAATGTGGACGTATCAATTCGCCACGTTGCAGCATATCGCAGAGAAGAACGGATGGACCAAATTCATCTCCATGCAAAATCACTACAATTTATTGTATCGCGAAGAGGAGCGGGAGATGAACCCTTATTGCAACCTCACTGGCGTTGGTCTGACCCCAGTAAGAATCTCTCTGATCGCTCCGAAAGAAGACTTACAGAATTTGACCTTTTTTCGATAGTGGGCTGCATTGGCATCGGGTCGACTGGCCCGTGATGCAGTAGAGAAGTCAAGTTCAAAACGAGCCGAGTGGAGCTCTCGTGGATCGTTATACGACAATGGTAATGAGAATATTGATGGGATTGTCGCAAGGGCAAGAGAGATTGCTCTAAAGCGAGGGTGGCCAATGAGCCATGTCAGCTTGGCTTGGCTGAATCGGCGGGTCACAGCTCCCATTATTGGGTTTAGCTCGAGCGAGCGCATATATGAAGCCCTAGCTGCTCGTGGAAAGGAGCTTACAGAGGAAGAGGAGCGCTATTTGGAAGAATTATATCTTCCCAGAGCCATCCAAGGGCATGAATGAATCGAGACGAAGTTGTGCATCAGGTGAACTCACTATGCGGAGTACATATACCATTCTTACTTTCTTGTTTTAATATCGAGGACTTCACTTTGTTCGATGTAGGTCGAGTATATCAAGCGTTTGTTCGATATAAAACCAGTCATATTTAAGGCTCAGTGGCAAGTTTTAATGTCATGGGAACTTTTAATTGTTCTCATAATCAGTTATATTATAAGGAGAATCAAACGGTAATGTGTACAAGACTAAAAAAATATACCAAGGCAAATAGATACAATGAAGGACAAGTTGGACGCACTCATCTTGAACACAACTGCTGGTCAACTCTTTCAGACTTCCGCCCCATCAATGGTCACTATTGTAATAGCACCATGATACTCAAAATCCAGCATCAGCCCGTTGCAGGCTACAACCCTAGTATTGAGGCTGTTTCCGCAAATTTGTGGGAGGGGCCACAACCTGCATGCGTCGGTCCCAGGTAAAGCACGTTTTTCTCTTCCGCTTCCCGACTGTCATTGATCGCATCGATCTATCAGATCGTCCAGTGCTCCAAGTTGCAGTACTACAGTCCTCGTCTTCACTTGTATTGACAGAGCGACTCAGTGGCGGAGTCGCGGTTGGTAAACGATGCGAAACGGATTGCACCGACGCGTTCGCAGCAAAGCGGGCCAGCGCATTGACACTTGTGGGATCCCGAGGGACAAAGTGCGAGCCAAAATATTCAATGATTTCATATGAAGTGAATGAGCGCGCTAAGCCGATGGAAAGGTGGTGTTCCACGACAGCGTCCATGCTGGCGAGCGTGTGGATGCTCGGTGTCTGCATTGGCCACTGGTAGAGACTGCCATAATACCTCAATGTGCCCCGGTATCCTCCGATCGCCATCATGAATCTCAAGCGCTCCTGGCCAGGAAGACATAGATAGTCGTCGACAGGGAGACCTTGCGCGCGGATGGCAGCGACCTTTTCCGGGTTATAGTGGCAATCGACCAGAGAGCAGACCATCCCCGCCATAGCGCCGCCCTGCGAGAATCCAATGACTCCATGGATGGGCCGTCCATGGATGAATTTGGCCAAAAACGAGAGCGAGACTTCGATGCCCTTGTAATCACTCACGGTGTCTCGGCCATACCACCAGCCTAAAGCTGTCTGCTGTGGTTTCTCTTCGGCTATTATACTTTGCTTATCTTGCTCATCCTCGACGCAGTTGTCGATGTTCCAGCCAAGGCCTATTGGGGGTTCAAGTACCAAGGGTGCATCCGGGCTCAAGAACTCAACGCCTCCTGGGAACTCCGAGAGAATTTCAGGGGTGATCAACTCGGTGATGCGCTTAGTTATGGGTGTTGTTTTTGCCGCGACGTAGGATCCGGTGCCAGCGAAACCTGGAAGAAAGGTCCTATTGGTAAGCAAAGTCTCATACGCTCATACACATGGTAGGTATATCAATATCATGCTCACCATGAATCAATAGGATCCGAAACGTAGGCTCTGGGGCCGTTGTAATCAAATCCATACTTACGATCCCGAGATTTCCTATTGGAATTATGCTGGGATGTTCTTGCTGGAGAAGAATTGGGGAGACTGTCAGGCTGATGTGTGTATATTTTTCCGAGGCATTAACTCATTCCTCCTTGCGCCGGATGAGCGATTCAGGGGTGACCTGCTTGACATGTCTCGTGGGCTTGGTAGTAGCGTCATTTCGTGAATTTCCAATAATGCCATATTGCCTGGGAGATTTGCTTTTTTCCTATCATAAATACCCGAATGACATTCAGCCTACGCCACAGTTGGATGAGATTCCTCTAATTTGGTCAGCTGTGCCGATCTTAGCCACTGCTGATCCTAGCCATTACTGAGCTTAGTTACTGTCAATCTTGAACATGGAATTAGATACAGACTATTAGGGTGAGACTCCTCTTTTTTGGTCAGCTGTGTTCACAGCTGATCCTGGCCACTGCCAATCTCAAGTCTCAACGATGGAAATGGATATATGGTGATAATACGAGAAGTTTAATAATAAGCGCTGAAAATTTATGTATGAGGTAGTAAGAACTGAAGAGTGTATAGAAATCCTGCAGAAGGATCACATATAAAATGCTACAGGGCCATACTTAGTTTCCTTCTCTATATCCCGAATCCCCGATATCATATGCGGATTGACCAGAGATCGTATCTGAGTAAACTCCATACCTCCACTCTACAAGACATTGTACTAGCGGATTATAGGGCAGGACTTATTGAGCTGATAGCTGTAAATTATCCGTGTCTTGAGCACACCCACACTGGTTCCCGGTGTGGGTGTGCCGCACTGATTCCGTGATTTGCACCGCAACCGTAATGTACCTTTTATATAGCATCACCATATAAAAGATACATACTCCCTAAGTCTAATATCTAGGGTATTCACTAGGGGTGACTATATTTTAGATAGTAATATTAAAACTTTAAGATGAAATAACTTATAATTAAAAGCCTTTTAGAAGTTTTGACTAAAAAAAAGTAGGGATATAAGAATGTATAAAATATCTCTCTAGAATGCTCTTTCTTAGAGAAAAGAATAAAGAAAGATTATTTTACCTTAACACTTATAATTTTCTTTTCTAATAATAAAGATAGTAATAAAAGATAGATATTTATATATCTAAATAATAATAAATTTTAAAAACTAAATGTGTACATACCTAGATTGAATAATCTATATGTACCTTTTATATGGTGATGCCATATAAAAGGTACATTATGGTTGCGGTGCAAATCACGGAATCAGTGCGGCGCACCCACACCACCTGGCATGGATACCATATACTGACGGCTGCCCTAACGTAATCCACTACCGAGCCGATCAACCCCCCCAAGCCGATCACCCCTCATCCGATTTCAACGCGTTTGAATGTTTGAAGCCATCCAAATCAACCAAAACAATATATTTTTATTAGATCTAGCTAGTACGGCGTGTAGGGCAGCTAGATCTAGTATGTCTAATAATGAAGTAATTAGAACACCTTAGTGACGCGCATTTAGGGGGTTCTGAAGGTAAAGGCGCGGAACTAGTAGATAGCCCTCTAACCTTATTATCTTACTAATTTCTTACCTAGATAAGATCCCTAGCTTCCTGAATGGAGAGTCCTTTATTAGAAGTTATCTAGTATCTAGATTACTTCCTTTTCTGCTTCTCTTTCTTATTTACTAGGTGTAGATTATAATTCTCCTTTATAAGAAGGGCTGTGCTATATAGAGTAATCTTACAGCCCTTAATAAGCTGTTCTAATACATGTTTTAAAGATAAAGAAGGACTCTAAGATCTATACTTAAGAAGCTTCTTAATTAAGGAGGCTTGCTTACCTAATTAATAGATATTATAAGGTGTTATAAGTATAGAATTTAAAGACTAACTCCCTAGAAAGGGGGGGGTATTAAGATGAATATAAAGCTAATTTAGTATCCTTTCTAAATTAAAAGGAATAATTCTAGCTACTAGGAAGCTATTCTTAATATTCCTAGACTTAAATATATTATAATAAGCTGTTAGATATGCCTTAAGGAAGTCTAATTTATTAATAGAATTATATCCTAAGTATATTCTTTGCTTAATAAGGCCTCTATAAGCATGTTTTAATAGGCTAAAATAACTAATATCTAATAGTTATAGAAGATAAGAAGAATAAGGAGGTATATAGATAGTAATAATATTATTATCCTTACAGGCTTTATTAAAACTAGGTGTTAGATAGCTTCTGTGGCTATCTAAGATAAGTAGATAATATCTTCTAACTATATAGCTAGTTATTATAGAGATAAAGACTTTTTAAAGCCACTAGAGGCCTATCTTATCTATTATCTATCTATTTTAACTAACTTTAATTCTCTAATCAGGTGGTAGAGTATAATCTTAATACTATCCCTTAATATAAACCTTTCCCTTAAAGATTATACATGAAGGAAGCACCCAGCTAGTGGTATTAATATATTTAATTATTATAACCTATTCCTGATTACCTAGCTGAATAAGATAAGGCTTTCTAGGTATATTAGCTCTTATTACTACCTTAGTAGTTATAATTAAGCCCATAGCAAAGCCAGTCTTATTAAAATTATAGATATCTTTCTCTAGTATTCTATATTAAGATATAATCTCATGCAGTTAATAAAACTATTATTAGATTATCTTTAGATCTTTGCATTTTGCTCACTCATAATTATATCTCTGTGAATATTAGCTTTTGATCTCTGGCTGGCGCTGAATGAACTTTGTAACCTAGTTCTTTCTAATAGTAGGAGGGGAGGTAGGATTCTACTAAGTAAGTAAGATATTAGCTATTTCATATACATAAGTAGGCCTAGGAGGGCATCCCTACTGATCTATAGAAAGAATCCACTATAAGAGTGATTCCTCTTTATTAATAGTTATTTTATAGCTATTAGTGCGCTTCTCAGCCTGATAATTGCATCCATTAATTCAACTATAGAGAGTTATATAAGGAATATCAAAGATAGCAGCTGCATAATAAATAGATGAAATTTCTTTCTTTTTTAAAGTAGAAATTGCTAAGAGAATCCTTCCTTCTTGTTCCACTAATTTTTTTGATGTTTAACGCGGTTTCAGTGGCATGGTGGTTGTTTGAATAGATTTAAATATCAAGTCTAGTGGAATTCGAAAGAGGTGATCGGCTCAGGGGGGTTGATCGGCTCGGTAGTGGATTACGTTAGGAGATTTGGCTTTGTCATCCATAAATATGACCATGAGATTCCCCTTATTTGAGCAGCCTTGCAGCGTGCTGATCGTAGCTACTATTGATCCTGGCCACTGCTAACCTTAGCCATGACTGATTTTAGACACCTAATGATGGAAGTGGATATGTAGCATATCATCTGCTAGTCGAATTAATATCTCACATCTTAGTTAGCTCTACCTCCACTCTACAAGGTTTTGCACTAGCGGATCCACAGGGCAGGGCTTATTGAGCTGATAGCTGTAAGTTAACCATATTGACGGCTGGGTCAAACCTAAAACCTGCTTGATCGTCCGGCGGGCCTGAGCGCCACGTTTGCTGGCTTGGCTGAATCGAAGAATGTGATGCTCAGGAGTCCTCCAAGGCTCCAACCGCGATAACCAAAGGGGACTTAACCAAAGTTGTATCTTCACAAATCGCGCAATGATCGGAGTGTTGAGGGGCTATATACACCGGCGAGGCTTTTGTTTTGCTTATCAGACGCAAATAAGGCGGCGATTTGACCCTCGTTTGCTGTCAATTCTGCATTTCGGCTCTGCTCCGGTTATCTCCTCAATCGACTCACCGGCCTTGTTTCTAGGTATATTGATGAACTCAGACAGATTAGGTGCAAGGAAATCAGTGTCTAATCTCAAGTCCGTGATAGCTTTTATTCGATTGCTCAAAGTTGCCAAGCATGACGATGGATGATCGGGATATCCCCACGGGGCTTCCTAAGTCTTATTGGTATAGCGCAAGCGGACAGTCTGCCAAACAACCTACCATTGTGAAGGCGGATGAGATAGCCGTGGAACAGCCAACAGTGAACGGGGTAACAATGAAGGAGAAGAAGACGGACCACGTAACAGTGAAGGAGGTCACATCCAACGCATATCAAACACCAGTGGAATTTTGGCGAAACGCACTCGCAGGAAGTGAATGTTCACCATATCCGACCCTACCGCCGTTTGTCGATCAGCCAAAGGCAGACAAAGAGGTAGAGTACCAGTTTTCCCAGCCTCGGGAACTCTTTGAAGGTATATCTACATCGACACTAGTCCGTGCAGCATGGGCCTTGATCACCAGTTCCATAACAGACTCTGAGGATGTTGTGTTTGGCTCAGCAGCATCCAGAGGAGACGCAGCAATTCCGGTGCGCATCAAACTGAATGTCAATCAGAAAGTTCAAGGATACCTAAAGGAGGTCCAACAGCAGGCCATTCAGGCAATTCCTTACGAGCAGGTGGGACTGGATCAAATTGCCAAGGCATCTACCGACTGCCAAAAGGCTTGCACATTCCAAACAGTCCTTGTCCAGTCACAGGGCGATAGCCTACTGAGGCACTTCGGCAATTATTGTCTGACGATACAGATTCAGCTTGTTGGAGGCCAGATTAATGCACACGCTTCGTTTGACTCCAGAGTGATCGAGCAATTTCTTGTCTTTAAGATGCTACGTCGCCTCGAATTTGTGATGCAGCAACTGAATAGCGCAACCCCGGAAGGGGCGCTAAATGAGCTCGAGATTGTTCCGCCACCGGAGCTCGACCAGATCCGCGAGTGGAATAGCGGTGTTCCGCCAGTGGTTGAGCGATGCATTCATGACATCGTCAAGGAGCGTGCACAAGCCGACCCTGAAGCGCAGGCAGTATGTGCATGGGATGGCGAGCTGACATATCGGCAGCTGGATGATCTCTCGTCCCATGTGGCTTCTCACCTCGTGCATCTTGGTGTAGGCCCCGAGAAGGTCATACCGCTATGCTTCGAGAAGTCGATGTGGACTGTTGTGGCCATGCTTTCTGTTCTCAAGGCCAGTGGCACCTTCATCCTGCTTGATCCTGGTTTGCCTGAAGGCCGAGTTCGCAGTATCATCCAGAAGGTGCAGGCCGAGACTGCCATCACATCCACGTCTTGCCAAAACCGACTAGCTCACTTCGTACAGCAAACAGTCGTGCTTTCCAAAGAAGCAATGCAGTTATTAAAATCACAAAGCCAGCTATTGCCGTCGCAGATGCCAAAGGCAGTTCCTAGCAATGCCGCTTATATCATTTTTACATCGGGTAGTACTGGAGAGCCGAAGGGCTGCGTTGTCGAGCACCGATCTTACTGTTCCGCTGCGTTCGGCCATGGAAAGGTTTTGGGCTTGAGCAAAAACACGCGCGCATTGCAATTTGGCTCCTACAACTTTGCCGGGGCTATAATGGAGATGGTCATGACCATGATCTACGGAGGCTGTATTTGTATCCCATCGGAAGAGGACCGCAGCGTCAACCTGGCCCGGATAATTGGCAAGCTGAACGCCAATTGGGCCTTTTTGACCTCGACTGTGCTGGCCCTCCTTCACCCAGAGGACGTCCCCTCGCTGCGCACAATTTGCATCGGCGGTGAGCCCATTCGAAGCTCTCAGATCAGGGAGTGGGCCCCGAAGGTTCGGTTGCGGCAGACCTACGGTAGTGCGGAGACCGCTGCGGTTGTCTCTTCAGCTGGATTGGATTCATCCTCCGTGGTTACGAGTGTCGGAAAGGCGACTACATGCAGGTGCTGGCTCGCCAGTCCCACAAACACCAACCAGCTTGTGCCAATCGGCGCACCTGGTGAGGTCGTCCTCGAAGGACCAGCGATCGGACGGCATTACATCGGCAATCCCCGGAAGACAGCTGAGGCCTTTATCAAGGCGCCATCCTGGAGAGGGGCCTTTGGTCCTGTTGCTGCCTCGTCGAGGTTCTACCGAACAGGTGACATTGCTTTATACAGAAGCGACGGTTCCCTCGAGCTGCTGGGAAGAAAGGATACCCAGGTCAAATTGCGCGGCCAGCGGATCGAGCTCGGAGAGATTGAGCACCAAGCGAGACAGTCCTCTCCGGACTTGAAGGAAGTTGCTGTAGAGCTGACTGCTCTTGGCGACAGTGGTCCCAGATTGGTCGGCTTCCTGGTGCTCAAGTCCAGCCAAGCAAATGGCGATGGTATAATTCTTGATCAGCGGGTCAAGTCGGTAATTCATGCTGTTAAGAGCAGACTTGAGAGTGTGCTGCCCCATTACATGGTTCCATCTGTACTCCTCCCTATTCCAAGCCTTCCTCTTACTGCCTCTGGAAAGACCGACAGGAGAATCCTTCGTCAGATGGGCTCGGCAGTTACCGCGCAGCAAATTCTGGATCTGCAGCCAAAGTCAGAGTGGAGAAAGCGACAGCCAAGCACACAGACCGAAAAACAGCTGCAGAAGATCTGGTCAAAAGTGCTCAAGATTGACCCCGCCACCATCGGTCTTGATGTTAGTTTCTTCCAGATCGGCGGTGATTCTGTTAGCGCCATGAAGGTCGTGAGTGAGGCTCGCACACTGGGCATGAACCTGAACGTGGCAGACGTTTTCCGCCAGGATACCCTCGAAGGGTTGGCTCAGCAGCAGTCCCTGAACGCTGAAGAGGCTCCCAGGCAACTTGATGGGGCTGTTCTTGTCGAACCTTCCGTCAAATCCACTTTGCTTGAGGAGCTCGAGTCGAACTTCGGCCTCAGCTCTGCAGATGTTGTGGACATCTATCCTCTGACTGGCGTCCAGGAGACGCTTGTCACTGCCAGCGTAGCATTGGGACCTATGGCGGATTACTTCTACCTAGATCTTGACGCTTGCTTGGATGTGACGGACTTGGAACGTGGCTGCATGAGGGCGCTTGAGAAATTCCCCATTCTTCGCGCACGCTTTTTGCAGCTTCAGGGCAAATACTGGCAAGTTGTCCCCCACCGGCTTGGCGAGGCCTTTCGCGTTTATAACGTCGTCGGTGACCTCGAGGAATACTTCCGTAACTTTTGCCTTGAGAACGTGAAATCCATTCTACCAACCCAAGCACCCGCAGCATTCCTTCTCTTCATGCATGATAAGGGAATGCGATTGACTGTGCGGTGGTCACACGCCCAGTACGATGCCTTCAGCGCACCCCTTGTTTTCCAGTCGATCTTCGATGGTGACCAAGGGGAGATTCCTGCGAAGCCAACCTTCCCCATGTTCCTTTCCTACGCCGCCCATCAGCGCCCTCAATCCCTTGCCTACTGGAGACAATTGCTTCAAGAGTCGCATCTCACTCCAATCGGGCCCTATGTTCGCTCGGGCAATTCTCCAAATGCCATGCCTGAACAGGTTCTCGGCGCAGCGGAGGCGCGTTTGCCGCATTGTACCAGCAAGATTACTCACGCCACTCTGGTTCGGGCAGCGTGGGCTGTCCTTCTCTCTAGCATGTCCGGAGAAACTGATGTTATCTACGGCCAGGTGGTCGCTGGTCGTAACGCCGCAATTCCATCCGTGGAGAAGATTGTCGGATGCTGTCTGAATACCCTCCCCGAGCGCGTTGATTTCTCGTCTGTTGATACTGTTGCGGAGCTCGTTCACTCCGTTCAAGAGCAATACCTCTCAATTGGAGACGCAGACTCGCTCGACTGCAAGGACATCATTGAGTACTGCACCGACTGGCCAGCTGGTTCGACCTTCGACACGATTCTCCACCACCGAAACGTTGATGAAGAACCCGCGATCCAAACCCCAACCGGCATTTCGCGCATGAAGAGCTTCAAGAATCCGCTCATTTCTCCATTCATTTTCGTTGTATCGGCCTCGCGGGGCGAGAACGTTGGCCTCGAGTTGTGTGCCAATACTCATATCATGGACTTGGAGACGGCTAAGGCCATGGTGAGCAATTTGGCTCGTATCATGGAGAAGCTGGTTACTGGCATGCACATGGCCCTGCCGGAGTGGATGGACGAGGTTAATTCGTTGGTCTCATGACATTAATTAATTATATATTTGTTGCTGTAGGGCGCAGCATGAGTGGTTGAGCTCTGATATGGATTTGTTGGCTTTCATATAAGTTATATCATGTCGCATCGCAGGATATTCGTACAACTGGTACTGAGGGAACCAATTGAGATGATTGATTGAAGAAATATCTAGAGACTGCTGTTGAGAGCGTCTCTTGGCCTAAGAGGCTAACATTGGCTGTTACGACTCAGGTAATCGGATTAACCCCCATTACACTCGCCATTACCTTATGTTCAGGTATGTAAGGCAACGCGTGATACTGATAATGCACTCTGGGCTCTATTGCCTCTCAAGAGTGCCAGGAGGAGATGACTTGGAGTAATCATTCTTTCGTCTTGCAAAATCATTAGAGCCAACTCATTTTCGACTATAAAAACGTCGTCGGCAGCCTGGGCGGCCTGGCAGATGATCTCAACCATTTCATTCCATAACATGGCCAATCTTCCGTGTTGTCAGCAGTGTCACCACCAAGTCTGTCTTCTGGACACGGGTCAAACCCGAAAAGCGCAAGACTTTTTCGCAATTAGACGATGTTGCCGCGAGTGAATGGGGCCGCGACCGTCTTTTTGCATGTCGTGCGATACGTCGATCTACGCTGCCAAATATCCTTCCAATACTGGCGGAATATTCCTTTGCATCGGACCTGCTATCCTGGGTCGAATAGATAAATTTCTCAAGGTACCAGACGCAGCTTATACAATCTGATGAGAATACGATCTAGTGAGATACTCGATATCCCATCTCTCCTGGTCAAATTTGGGCCGCAATAGCTTTGTTTAGAGGTGAACTGGACCGCTGGAATGACGTCGATATAAGGATAAAACACCGTATACGTCGCGCTCTTCAAGACGGCTACTACGTCGATTTAAGTATGATCCTAGTGGGATCTAGCAGTGCACTGGTTGAGGGCTCTTAAGGGACGCCTTCAGTGGGATCTGTCGATAGCCAAACACACTTGTTTCCTGAATTCGCTAGAGGACGAGACACTACGCCTCATGTTGAATGTTATCTGCACCGCCTCGGGATTCGGAGCTATCACCAATTGTTCTGGAATTTCGGAACGCCAAAGCAAGACTCTGTGCAATAACCCCTTTGCTAGGAGGAAAGATGATAGCAGCTGGTGACGGAGGACTTTGGGCGCTTTGACTGCAACAGTACGTTTCTGCGTTCAAAGCGGCTGACGGGTTAGATATCACTAGCGAATAAGTTTTCAAAGTATTTGGCAATTGGAACACCCTGAGTGTTCGGAAACAGCCCATCATGAAATTGACCCGGCGGCCGAAAAAATTCCCCCTTGCCCTCGATGTATCGGAGCAGCATCAAAAAATCGGGTGGAAACGCAGACCCTTCCTTAAACTCCTTCAGAATGCTTGATGGATTTTTCACCCCATGCACCGCATCCTCGAATGGTATAACATTCAGCCTGACCGGCTTACCCGAGTGGCGTCGGAGGAGATCCGCCACCTCAGCAAAGCTGATGTGGTCACCACGGAAGCCGAAGACTTGATTCTCAGAGGCCTCCGGATGACAAAGAGACGATACCACAAATGCGGCCACATCATGGCGGGAAACGAAATCCAGACGCGCATCGGGATCACCGACAACATGGATCACATACTCATCCAGATCGGGCCACAGCCAGGGACACAGCATTGTCTCAGTAGGAGGATCGTACAGCTCACCGCACCCTATCACTGTATATGACATCTTGCCTGACTTGACCGCCGGGTGCTGCATGGCTTCCCGAAGGAACGGTATCTTCTCCGCCCATAACTACGCCGTTCGCATTAGTATAACTGTGACGCACATCCATCTTAGAGCAGAAGGAGAGCATGGCGCTCAGAGGACATACAGGGTGAAGGAATGGTCCGTGTCCGGGCAACACAGGAATGTGGTGCATGCCAAACTCGCTCGGGTAAAAGCGCTTAACCCCGGCCATTGCCGCGGCGTTTTGAATACACTGCTGCCGTCGAAGCAGAGTCCCACCCAGCGCATTCAGCACCACATCTATTCCATCTAAGACTTTTGCTATCTCTTCTTCGGTGGCATTTGCAAGATCTAATTTCCTGACCACAATGGCTCTTCGGTCTCCGAAGTACTTCAATTCGGATTTAGGGGATATAATGCAGACAATATCGAAAGTCCTCTCCTTGCAAGCCATTAATGCATGCAGGATGGCGTTTCCTATGTTGCCATTCGCGCCAAATAGTGCAACTTTTCTGAACTCCATTGCAAAAGGTTTGCGTGGAACGATATCGATGGTAGGAAGACCACAGGGTCCAGACAGGAGTTTCTCATCAAAGCACCAGGACTTTAAAGACGACTACCACTAGCCATTACCACGAAGTCGTCATACATAGCTAATGTATTACTAGGTCTCATGACATGTCTTGAATCACGACTACGTAGCCATGTTCAAGGCGATTTTGCCAATGTCCAGGTCTTCTGTACTTGTGCACTCGAGACTCAAATAACGGCCCATATAGTATGAGCACTACTATGACATAGTTCTGGCCCTCTGGGTCTGCCGACAAACCTTAAATGCGCCACCTCTAGCGCATTAGAAAGGTTCAAATACCCTTTCGGCTTTTCGGGAAGCCACTAGTAAGCTGCTGCCCTAGATGCCCAGTGATGTTGGACTTGGGAACCATCCAGGTCGTAGTGCCATGTTTTTGCGTACTGGTGCGGGTGGCTTTGCGGGTTCTGTATCCAAGACCCGTAAGTCATTGTGGCGATCTACACTTGCCGAGTCATCCCTAGCCTTAGGAATTGTCTCCGATTTAGGTGTAGAATTATGAGCGACATGCGTCATGAATACTATCAAGACGCTTCAACAGTAGTATTCCGACTGTGGAGCTCTGTAGCCCCCTAGGTTGACCTAGACCCTTCACTGTGCTATTCAATTAGAGTTATAATATGTGCATATATGACCCAGAGCACCGGATACAGATATAGTTCCATCCAAGATCTTGGAACCTCACATGATCTGCTACCACACATCAACTTGGGTCCAACATTAGGACATGTTACAAAATAGAATACCACTATGGTTACAGACATGAGACCCTATCTGATGAGGTCATAGTCTGGACACCTTTTTAGCTGTGGGGTATATTATTTTGATAGGGCACAGAAAATGTACGTCATATATGGCACTTAATCGGGTTCTAATCAACCAATCTTATATATCCAGCCTTTGACATGGCAGCACTACTGGACAACTATGCTGGACATAAACGTTTCGAATATTTGCATAAGCTAATATGGGATAGGTTTTTCTTCTTTGCCATTCTATATCCAATCCAAGGATGTGGCAAACAACACTTAGCTAGCCGGATTGAATTGCTATTGATTCAACTTTAAATAAATTTATCGACTCGGGCAATTAGGTTCTCATGAGTCGATATAAAGGCTTTGAGGGAGATCCAGTCGTGCGAGGATTCGAGGCTAGCTAGGTGACCTTTTGTCCCTTGCCCCCCCTCACTGTGCTGCTTTGAAAGTAATTATACCTTACTGTCTGTGGGTCTTGAACTCTTTCTAATGTGCTCACAGCTGCGTAGTAAATCCAACCTGTTATGTTGTAGTCTTGTATTTAAATGCAAAGGCATGCTTGGTTTAACATAGCCTACAATAGAGTCAATTCATTTTCGACCGTCAGTCTTGGGTCACCCTAGCCTCTGGAGTCTCGACCTTGGCTCTGGCGCCGAACTCCTGTGCGTCCCGAAGAAAGACTCGACCATGCACGTCATCCCCTGGTCTCGACTGTTGACTGCCTAATGATTTGCGTTTAAGATGGATGAAAACGTACAAGAGTCTTCATTTATGTGGTAGCCACCTCTCTTGTGCTCAGCCGTCTATACTCCTCAACGCCCCTTCACCCTTTCCCAGATTTATCAGTGAATAATTAATGGGACCCTGAAACGCTCGGTCGTTGACTTATATGCTTTAAAGTGACCAGCGAATTACAGGCTGTGCGCATTGTGAGAAATATGGAAAGCCATGCCTAGGTTATCTCAAGTTCAAGACTGGAAACCCTTACTGTTCTTGGTGAGTGCCTTAAATAGCTCTGCTCTTGAAATGAGTGTGGTGAATACATTGGGGGTTAAAAGTCTGTGCACACTCCGCGTATCCGCGACGCGTCAAAAAATCAACATTCTTTTCAACTACTATCTATTCTATCAAAATGAGGTCTTTTGGCACTGAAATTAGTGGAAATAGAAGGCCTAAGGCTGAACTATCTTCTGAATCACACGTGGCTATTTTATATGGCCTAGAGAACTAGGGATTACCTATATAACTAGTAAAGGAATTTAGTATTAGTCATAGCACTATTTATAAGATAAAAAAGTAATTCTAATAGTACTATACCCTAAAATTAAGGCCTCACACTGGTAGACCCTATAAGCTTAGTACCTCTACTAAGTATTATATCTACCAGATGGTCAGACAGAGGCCCTCTATGAGCTAGAATGCCCTAGTTACTAGCACACCTAGGGGGGTGTTAAGGTTAACTATTTAATATATTTTAAAGAGATATAACCTCAGGAAGTAGAAGAGCAAGAAGAGAATCCCTTTAAAGCTAGATATAGTTAAGAAATACTATAAATTTATATATATATAGCTTAATTTCCCTCACTAGGAAGAAGTGCTCTTTTCTAATAAATATTCTATCTAAAGAAAGTTAAATAATTCTACCTAATTTATCTTTTAATTCTTAAATAAGATATACTAGTGTGATCTAGTTAACCTGATGAACCATGGAAAGGATATTTCATAAATAATATAGGGTGTAATCTAGATTAGAGGCTATATAAAGCTAGTAATTATTAGAGTTGCATAACCGAACCGCAAAAATCGAATCCAACCCTCACCGAACCCCCAGTGGGTTGGGCTCGGGGCCTAGCCTAGGGAATCGCTTCGGGTTCAAGTTCCCTACCCCAGGCCCGATTCGGGTTCGGTGAAAACCATTAGTTTTGATTTCTGTGGTTTTTGCGGATTAGGTGAAACCGCCCAATCCATTTTAGATAGAAATCACTAATTTCTAGTATTTCACTAATAATTTTGATATCACTAGATAGCCCCTGATCTAGGCTATCTAGTGATATAAATATTAATTTAAAATACCTAGTGGTTGCTGAGATATAGAGGAATAATCATTTTCGTCATGGGGTGGTATGAAAGTGGTGTGGATATATATATATATATAACTAATGGTTAATAACCACTATGGTTTAAAAATGATTTTTTAACCACCCCCCATTCAGCCCTATAGATATTGAATTAAAATTTTAGATATAGATTAGTATGATGATAATTATGATATATTTCATATAAAAATGATAATTTTTGATTAGCATAGTGATATTATGATAGATAATATGGCATTCAATGAGGCATTGAAATTCAAAAACTATTAAAATTCACCATGGGGTAGCGGTTTAACCAACTCGAAATTGAACCAAATCTAACCATGGTTAGTTAGTAGGGGCCTAGCTAGGCCTAGCTAGGCCTAGTAGCAGGTTTTTGCAGTGAAACCGCCACCAACCCGGATCGGATCCGGGTTGGCTGCGGGTTCTAAAATTTGAACTCAAAATCGCAGCGGTTCAGTGCCAACTGGTTTTGAACTCGCCCGAACTCGCACCAAATGCAACTCTAGTAATTATAAAATATAATAAATTAGCTCCTTAAGGTGGATATTCTACTAATTCTTACCTAAAATACCTTAAAGATAGCCTCCTTCTAATCTATGAGCCTGGTATAATATTCTAGTAAGATAATGCTAAAATCTATACATCTTACTAGGCACAGGAGTGATTTAAATCTCATAGAATCTAGGTTATAGAATAGCCTCTATATTCACCTAATTTAAATCTAATTAAACACCTCTGGAACCTCCTAAAGAAGAAGCTTTTACAGCTCTATCCTGACCTCTTCTTAGGAGGCAGATCTAAGGTAGATTAGACCTAATTTTATAATACTATTATAGAGGCATGGGATGCTATCCCTCAGGAGAAGATTAATAGTCTAATTTACTTAATGCCATATTAATTACGCGTAGTTACCAGGCAAGGGGATGGTACACTAAATATTAATATCTACTATTCCCCTATTTATTCTTATGTACTGAAATAATATAGTGGTTGAGAAATAGGGGATTGAAAATGGCTGATTTTTTTGATAATTTGGTGTGTAGCCAGACTTATGACCTTTTAGTTTAGTGAGATGTATAGGGGATCAATGATATTAAATAAACTGGTGTCCATGCTGTCTTCCCTAATGATTAATGTCCAAGGACTTTTATTCGTAATTAATAAGCTGTCAGCCTTAATCACTTCAATCCATATTTTCTCCAGATGGTCACCTATCTATCTACGGAGCCCTTCCCCGGAAGGAGGCTCTTGACGATCACATGGTGCAAGTCGACATACAAATACTCACATCGGGTGTCTACGCCGATATTAAGGATGGTAAAAAATATTTTACTTTACCAGTGTACCACGAAGCGTACGACTGTCATATGATCTGGACAAATTTGGCCGTCGGGGTACTACCCATGTTCATGCTACGTTTCCGACTAAAGATCATGCTGGACCGACGCCTTTCACGCAATGGACGATGAGGCTGTTGCACCCGGAAAAGTTGGATCTGAGTGGTTTGACGGGAGTCGATCTGGGATGGACTGAACGCCCTTGTTCGTTTCCTGATAATGCCAGAAGGGTATTATCCATTAGCTAAGACATGCCGTACTCCAATTCAGTTCCTTCTTGGATGGGTAGTCTGTGATTAACTGCATCAATAAGGGCGCATGTGACAACAACAACAACAACAGTCATGATACTGGGACCCTGACATAAGTTATACTCTGCCAATGCTGTAGTTATTAGGGCTACAGAACTGAATCCAATGGTGCGTTGATGCCATGGGCGCAAAGAGAATACTCTTCTAAGTGTCACTTCTGGCAAACAGAGATGACCATTAGAGAGATGTAGCTAATTTATTTCACAAAGATTAACCTTGTTGGTGTATATTGGTTGCTTCTTGATACTTGTGGACAACTGCCGGGAGGAGGACAAAGTCCAACTAGATACATATGATAAAACCCTCCAATCATAGATGTATGACTTTCCTGACATCAAATCTATTCTTTGTACCCATTGACTTACTCCAAGGAAGCACATACCCCCGTTGATTGCTCAGAACCCTTATTCGGCCCTCCTTGAAATCAGTGGTATAGTGCGTATGTCCAAATACCCAGACCTTGACCCCGGCCGTTGTTTGCGAGAAGATATCAGTTCCAAAAGCAGACTTCCAAGGGCTATGCGCGTCCTGCGGACTGGATGTCCTCCTAAGGGACGGGGCATGGTGCGTCACAACTAGTATAGACTGTTTTTGACTCTGCTTTTCTGCTGTTTTATTCTGCCGCTGTACCGACTGTATCTCGTCAAGTAACCAGGCAAGGTCTGAGTCATGAGCTGCGTTATGATCTTCGACCGTCCAGCCTTCAATCTTTTGGAAATCTTTGATCTTCGACCGGACGATGTCCCGTGCTTCATGAGGAACTTTGGACCAGAGTGTACACCCTAGAATAGTGACACGGGACCCTGGAATATTATACCGTCTCTGATGGAGGATGACTAGCCGACCGTTCAAAGCAGGTTCTCGTTCGAGTTGTCTAGCCTTCTCGAGTCCCCTTGCAAACGTTCCATTATAGAATTCATGGTTTCCCAGAACGAGAAATACATGCTCAAACCGGTCCGTCTGTTTTTGTAAGAAATCGCGATAGTTGTCGTAGTCCACCAAGCGTCCAATATCACCCGCAAGAATGAGATATTTAGCGCAAAGAGGGATTTCATAAGATGGGTACTGTTGATTAATCTCAAGATGGAGGTCAGATAGAACTTGAAAGGAGACAGATGGCCTATTAAAGAGCGACCATAGTTTCTCTAACATTATGTCACACCACAATGCTCCACGTCTTGGAGGAGTGACCAGTCGTTAAAGAAAGGAAGGGGGGGGTGGGGACTTGTGGGTACGATTGCCAAGACTGCACTATTGGGCTTTATAGAGACCAGAATTCTCCCCTTTTCTAGCGCCAGCAATGCCTCGGACCCTCAGTTCTTTTCGAAATGCGATCATCCGGTACGAAATTAAGAGTAAGAGACGATGGAAATCACCATATTAATAAAACAAGTTCTCTCTGGCCTTGGAAATAGAGACATACCAGCGTGTATAATCGGGGAAGTAGCATTAAATTACTACAACGTCCCCCGAGTAGTCCATGTGAGCATTCGCCAACATTTTTACACGATCTCATTCTGACTATCAGCAGGATCTCGAAATCTGCGTCCCGGAAGCTGCACTGTCTGAGGCAGTGTCTGTCCTCTGCTCGACATGTCAATTTATACCTGTGGAAAAAGAGGCGTATGATATATTCACAGAATATAAGAGAGGATTCCCTACGCTCATGGCGCCGCCGACAAGCCTTCTAGTCTTCCTCTTTCCTGATTCTTACTTTTATCTTTCTCCGCTGCGCCAGAGTATTGTACCATATCAAGAGAGACCATCTACAACCTACAGCCGTCAGTTAGTGGATTTATTCCCCCGTGATGAGATTCCGCATCTGCCGGTGCCGTATCTTGCGGCCTTCTTCGTCGGGCTTTGCAGGAGATTCTTCGAGTCAAACGACTGTATGGCTAGGATTGCCGCCGAGCAGCTGGTGGACGGAATGGATCTGGATGGAGAATGGGTTCAAAATAATCTTACCGGAGCGGCGCCCAAGGTGAGGAAGTTAGCGGCGCAGCTAGTGGCGGAAAAATCATCGCGGTATGATGGATATTTGGATTTCCGGGCGCCGTGTGCTAGTGTAGACGATGGTACAATGAAGGGAGTTAAATCGATACCGGGATCTGGTTTTTGTAATCGTTGAATTATCGTGTCTCATATCGTTGGCTTCCAATGTTGATCCATATTTTTTATTTGTCCGCGCTGACCCTGAATTTTTATTTATAGAAATATCTAACAACAAATAATGGTACCCGCAGATAGAAAGTACAACAGCGAGGTAGGTATACAGGATCTGTTGGCTTATTGATTCTCACTTTTTACATGGACTCCGTCTTGGGCGCCTATTCAACCAATGGCAGCTCTGCATAATTGGACTTCCTGTCTGTATACACCAGCACTGGCGCTTAGCTCATCTAACGTAGGATAATCTTAAGGTCAATGCGCCCTTTCATAGATCTCTGAGAGATCTTTAAATGGGAGCCGATTCCAGCCCTCTGACCATCATCGACAGGTGCAGACTTCTCTCCTCGAGCTATAGTGTTTTTCTTTTCAGCAACAGCAGCATGCTTCAGGACCGACTGAACGATGCTGCAATCGCCCTCCATCGAGTATTGAACGCGGCGAATATCCGATTCGGCATATTTGGTGGCTATGCCATCGCTGCGCTAGGTGGCGCCCGGGAGAGTAAAGACATTGACTGTATCGCTTCCGTCTCCAACGAACACATTGTTACTCTCCTAGATGGGAAAGACGGGTTTGCTGCCATCCCCCAGAGCCGACAAGATTATGTGGCATTCCTATGGTCTGATAAGCCCGACCGAAGAAATGCGGTCCTTGTAGAGATTTTCTGCGAGCAGTTTACAGGTTAGTTAGTTTATCTTCTCGATGCGATTGAGGACTATCCCTAATATGATCCTACCCAGACGCCCAGTATACCATGAGGGGTATACAAGCCACTGTTCGTATGGTAAACGGGCAAAGATTCGGCACTGGTCCTGTCAGCTTTCTTGATCCCTTTTACTTGTTTAAAGGGAAACTTCGTGCCGCGGCAACTCGGTCAAAATTTCATGATTCTGCCGATCTTCGATGGTTAGCTGATCGATATGGGAATGCCGTTCAGGCACGAAAGGATGAGCTGAGTCTCCAATACATAGGCCTTGCAGTGAAGCGATATCCTGAGCTTGAACTTCTGTTTCGGCGATTCGGGGTCAATCTTGTGAAAGCAAAGGATACTGTACAGGATCTTGATCCCTCTAGACTTCCACCGCCTGCTCCTGGGGATGTTCAGCTAGGATTGTTGGGATAGGGTTTATGAATTATCGGGTACCTGCTCCATGCGGAAGCCGGTGTTGGAGAAGAGTCGCTGCCCTGCCATGGTCCCACCACTGACACTGCCTCAGAGACCATGGACGCACGTCTCAATCCGTCTTGTAAAGAAAAGGACTGTTCCTTCATGTCCTAGATAGTCAACCAGGTAGAAATGTCAGACGGAACAGACTCAAATTCGCAGCAATGGCCATATACTGACGCGACTATGCCAGACAAGCCCAGTATGTGCATAGCGCAACCCACATTGCTGCCCGGTTCTATCGTAGCATCATTGTTCTCTTGGTTTATGTCTGCAACTGAGAAGATTTATCCAGTACGGGTACTCAAATGAGGCGTGACAATCATCAGGCCCTATACTCTTATCTACCCAGGTAGTGGGTACCATTCTGAAGACAGGAGGGGAAGGCAGGCATCCAGTACGCCCAGTCCATTTACTGGATGTTGAATGAGGACAAAGCTACGCAATTCTGGGCTGACCTATACTCTGAGGCAGGTATCACGCCGGACGATATCACCTGGTAAAATATGTATCACTTCTTCTATGCGCCAACAGAGAAAACCTATGGAGACCAGAACTGGGACTACAACCTCCCCGGGCCCAAGGGTTATAAGCTGGAGGATGTGATTAACCCAAGGGACATGGTGACCAAGGCCTATGCACACCTGCACGCCTGCAGGACCTGAAGCTGCAGCTAGACAACGCCATCTAAAGGCTCAAGGAAGGCACTTACTTAGGGTTAACTGATGATCTTATTAATGCCATCTGACTCCCTATCTTCATGATTACAGATGCAATGGAGAATATGGAATTAATCATCAAGGCAGCTGGGGAGATAGATAGGGAGAAGCACAAGGCAATTATCTTTACCTTCCTAAGCACCATTTTTCTTTTTTGTCCCTATCATTAGTTAGCTTATGAGTAGGCTAATATCACTTATTATAATTAGGCGCATTGTTGCGCTGATGGGAACAGTCAGTAATGTGGTATTAGATATCTATATAGTGTTTAATAATAATAAGAATGCGCCCCTGGCTATCTTTAACCTCATCCTTGCTCCCTTGGCACTATTAGATATTATATAGGTGACTTGTGCAGCTAATTTCCGCTGCGCGATGCCCAGTGAGGAGTTGACTAAGTTAGGTGATAAACTAGCAGCCCGCATGGACATGATCAGTTGGGTTAAGGGCAGATGTCCCATCTGATGCATCTTTGATCAGAATGCTGTACAATATCAAGAGCATAGACAATACAAAATATAATACTATCAAGTCGTAAGTACATTCAATTTATATGTCATGACATGCAGCACCCAGAACGCAGCCCACCAGAGATGGCTCCATGACGCCACTTGAATAAGGAAACATGTGCTCAGGCATTGAACAATTAATATGATAAAATCACAATTGGATTATGAGATTTATCTATTTGAAGCCAACGGCGTCAATGGTAAATGATGCCAAACCAGTGACATCATCATCGGGATCAAAAGTAGACTAAATTTTAAGCATAATCCTGGCAAACAGCCGCGCATTATTAGTATTACTCGCACTAGATATGCAGCATGGACAGACTGGACTAAAATAAGAAAACAGACATCATTCGATCCAAGTTCCTGTCGATCATTATCATTATGGTAACAAGTCATGTTGGCTTGGCGTGGCTGCCGGAAACAGGGAAAGTACAGAGTAATCATGACGCAATTGATATGAACATTCCCTGCCATATCCATACGACAATGTCACTCTACGACATCGTCATTGCATCAAAAGTATAAATACCATTGACTACTTCAGATCTCGACAATCCCTTGATTAAGTTCACGCACGAATCTCATTTTTTCATTTAACTCATCTCCTACTTCATAAACTCAATCTAAACATGTTGACCCGAGGATCCCGATTCGCAACAGGCTGTGCCAGGCAGCAGCTCTGGGGCCAAACAAGGGCATCTCTTCGCAATCAACGTTCTCGATACGCTACCTCAACTCAGTCCGCCCCGAATGGCACCAACGCTGCCTTGGTTGGAGGCGTCGCTGGTGGAGCGGTGACCTTTCTCGCAGGCTACACCTGGTACCACTTTTCCGGAGCCAAGAAGCTTGTTCAGACCGCGAATCAAACACAAAAATACTACGACGAAGCAAAGAAGACGGTGGCTCAGAAGACTCCTGATCCGGACGAGGCCTTTGGTTGGCTGAGAGATACAGCGAAAAATTACGCATCGTGGATCCCCGGGGCCAAGCCCTATGTCGACCAGGCGTTTGACGACCTCGAGGAGATCAAGCGCAAGCATGGAAAGGAATTCAATGAGATTGTCAGTGATGCGTACAAAGACTTGCGCGAAGCTACAAAGAAAGGCGGTCTTGATGTGAACACCGCTGTTAAGATACGGGACATTTTACAGAAGCACTTCAAGCGTCTGTATGAACTGGCTGGCGAGTCTGCAGGTGACATCCTTGACAACCATCCCGAGCTCAAGGAGAAGGTCGGCGGCAGCTTGGACCAGCTCAAGGAGATGGGCAATGCCTATGGTCCGCAGGCGAAAGAAGAGGTAGACAGAACATGGCAGCAAGTGAAGGATATTATCTCAAGCGGCGTTAATCCCGAGACCGTCCAGAAGATTCAAAGTCTGGCCCAGGAAAAGAGGGAGAAGCTCCAGAAGTTCGGCGATGAGGCGTGGCAGCGAGGTATGGAAGAGGTTAAGCCATACCTTGATCGAAACCCCAAAGTCAAAGAACTTGTTGAGAAAAACAGTGATGCATTGAGAAAGGGCAACTTTGGGGAACTCTGGGGTCTAATCAAGGAAAGCTCGTCTTCAGGCAACCTAGGAAACCTGGAGGGATACATCAATAAAACCGTTGATCAAGCCAAGAAGAGTGGTTTCAACCTTGACAGTCTGGCAGATAAGTTGCCAGGAGGCTCAAACATTCTCTCCCAGCTGCAGTCACTCCAGAATATCGCGCAGAAGAAGGGTCCAGAGGCGGAGAAGATTCTCCAGGATACCCTCAATGACATCCAGGGTGTCTTATCGGAGAGAACCAAGCAGGCCGAGAACCTTGCTGAAGAGGCTAAGAAAGAGAGCAAATGATTGGAGCGCTACGTACCACTTCCTGAATCTTCCCTTGTACATATATGCATGAGTCAGGCTTTCGGCTTTTTTCAAGTCTCCAAAGGATTCGGAGCTTGTGTATTTTAGCAATGAGTTATTTACGGAATTGACGAAGCGACATCCGGATAACTACACTCTTGTGCTTAGTACATATGTAAATTACAACAAGGACTGCCTAGAACGTTATATGACTCAAAATATGACTCTACTTATTTCTACATGGAGTACTACCTCTACCTTAACAGGTACACTTCTGAAGATCTGTGTGACTGCTATATGACATCATGCTGGGTACCTTTACCTTTAGCCAATCAGAGGCGCAATGCTGTTGCCAGTGCCGCAGTCACCGCAGTTAATTACCAATACAAGACATGATTGGCCCATTCTCTTTCGGTTCCCCAGCGGCCCGTCTGATCCAAGAACCAAAGCCAATCAGACGCCCTGACGGCCAGTGTCGAATCCGCCGAGCCGAGGAGGGAATGTTGTTGTGCGGGGAAGCAGGCTGCACCGCCTCCTGGCAGCTGATGGCGCTTGTGCAGCAGCGTACACCGATTAATGGAGTGGTATCCCTGCGCTGGGTCGATACCGCTTCCATGTAACAGTGATTGTTCTACCCTCAAATGGTTCCAGACCCAAGCAATATCCCTCTGGGGTTTCTGGGAAATCTGTCGAGGGAACAGGAGAGATGCTTGCGGCAACTCTGGTCCTTGGTTCTCTATATTGAAGATGCCGCCTCTTTCAAAGACCTCGAACAGCTCTTCCGGATCAACAGTGCCGAACGGAACAAATCAACTTCAATTTCTTCATTTGCGCGCCGAAACTCGCTGCTGGCCCGGACGGATTCCATCCTGTTGCGCAGGAGCAGCACAGCATCCTTTCCGGCACCTTCCAACCCACTAGTCCAGAGTCTTCGTAGTATTGGAATGACCGCATTTGAGATCCGATCTGTTGCAAAGTCCTTGACCTACCTGAGCCCAGACGATGTCCGCTGGGGCATACTCACGGCGAGCAAACATGAATTTCCGGATAGGTGGCTGCTTCGATACCTGCGTTTCTGCAAGTGGAATGTCAGCAAGGCGTTTATTCTCATTCTGAACGCTTTGCAGTGGCGGATAAAGGACATGCATGTGGATGACCGTCTACTGCCAGAGGGTGAGCTTCGTGCCCTGCACCAGTCACAGGCACCCTCCAATGCTGCCGAAGCGCAACTATCGAGTGGCTTCCTTCGTCAGCTACGGATGGGGAAATGCTATGTTCATGGGGTCGATCGAATAGGCCGACCTTTGTGCGTGATACGAGTACGATTGCATCGACCCGAGCATCAGTCCGAAGAGGTGATGAACCGATACATCACACATATTATGGAGTCGGTCCGGCTTCTCATCGCGCCTCCTGTAGAGACAGCAGTATGTATCATTCGCATAGGTGGATTCGTCTTACTGACATGCGCACTCTAGACTGTCATTTTTGACATGACTGGCTTTTCGCTCGCAAATATGGTGGGTTTGCCTCATGGTTGGGAAGAATTACCTACTGATGTTCCATATTCAGGAGTATGCTCCTGTAAAATTTATCATCCGATGTTTTGAGCTATATTATCCCGAATCGTTGGGTGTTTGCCTCATCCACAATGCTCCCCGTATTTTTGCAGGTGTGCTTGGCCCCATTCCTGTGGTTTGCCTCCGTCGCTCACCACTGACTGAGCCTACACAGGAATATGGAAGATCATTAAAGGCTGGATTGACCCAGACATGGTGACAAAAATCCACTTCACCAAGTCGGTGGAAGATCTCGCACAGTTCATTCATCCCAGTCGGATTGTGAGCGAGCTGGGGGGTGATGAGGACTGGGAGTATGAATATACCGAGCCTGAAATGGATGAGAATGACTTAATGGAGGACGACGAAGGGCGCAATGCATTACTGACGGAGCGACAACATATCAGCGAGACATTTCTTTCCCTTACATCCCAGTGGATTGAGGCCACGAGACTCGACTCCCCTGACGAGGCTGCGATTGTCCAGTCGCGCCGTTTGAAACTGATGGAGCAACTTCGCGTTAATTACTGGAAATTGGACCCTTTTGTCCGAGCCCGTAATTTTCTTGATCGAACAGGCGTCATTCGGGAGGGAGGGAGAATCAGACACTATCCAGAACCCAAACCCGAGGTCCAAATAGAGACAGCCAAGGTGTTGCAGGTGGCACATGTTGATCGTGCACGGGTGAAGCTCATTAATGTCTAATAATTTTTAACATGACGACATGATGATGATACCCGAGGCATCACTTATTTTGTTTTTCTAACAGTAATGAGGGCAGACTATCTTTAATTTAGTGGTATCAGATTGATCCTATCCTGATTCTGTAGCAGATACAACTAGTAGTAATCCTGAGAGGAGACATCGGCCAGTTGACGCTCAGCGTGTCTCTTGGCCTGCTCTCGGTCAATAAAGTCAAGACCCTTGGTCTCAATTTCACGGTCAATGAAAGCGCCGGCAAGTCCAGCGAGAATCTCCTTGGCCTTCTCGTGGCTAGGAGGCTGGCCTGTATCCAGATCAGCATACCTGTACCAGACTAATCCATCTTTCCTATTATGAGACACGGTGGAGTAACAGGACAGAACGAACCATTTGCAGCAACGTGACCCTCATAAGCCTTAGCGGCCTCATAGGAGGCGGCGGCAGCAATCAGCTCATGGCTTACTTTGGCCTTGTGTTCATCGCGGTCGGTGAACGATTGATAAGCGTCATAGGCCTGAGCCTGCTCACTGTCGTCGCCTAGAAGAGTATACAAGGTTAGTTACAAGCGATAGAACATGGATAGAAGGGGAGTACTACTGAACCAGCCCATGATGTCAACTTATAGGGATTAGGAATGAAGAAGTGGAAATATCGGTTCAAAGGTTGTGTTGAAGGAGATATTAAAGACAAAAGGGGGAGGCGAGGGGATGAGCTGGACGACAGTTTATATAGGCCAATCTTCAGCTTATGGCGGGGTAAAGGAAGGCCCCTCCTATGGTGCTGATGACAACTTTACCTAGGATAATTGTCTCATACTGTCTGGTACTATCGAATCTTAGGCTTCTTAGCTGATAGTGTAAGCTTTCTAGGCGGGGTTCCCCACCACGAGCTGCCCAATACCATTGTGGCTACTATGGTGACTATTAACCTTAGCATTGGGCTAAGCAAATCGGCTTTATTTTTAGCAGATGTGAAACTGCAGTACCTCCTTTATGGATCCAGGCTACAGCCAATGGAACCCTTCCGGCCATGTCACAATGATGCATCCTGCCAGGTACTGAGTTGTTCTCATCATGTTTCCCTTGTACAGTTGTACTTTACTTATCCATTCCTCAAGCTCTATATTCAATGATCACCTGCATGCGCTAATGTAGCTATATAAATCCAAGAGAGGGATATATATCTCTATATAAATGTATCGATTGCTGGAGCTAACTCTATGAAAGTCAGAGCAGATAGGCCGAACCATCTTAATCATCCAAGCCGGGACATTGTTCGCTGGTCTGCGCCGTGATCTCGGAGTAAGGATAGGGATCGGTCCAAATCAAGTCAAACCTAAGATTGTTCAGCAACAACGTCATTAATATTGTATTCAAGGAAGACTGACCGGTCATCAGGATATGTTGGGGCATCATCATCGCCCAACTTGTCGACGATATCCGTCAAGGCGTCATGTTCCCAGCAAATCAGAATATTGCCCGACCCGGTGTAACTATCAACCACGTCTCTGACACACTTCGGATCATCGCGATCACAGGACGTGTCCACAGTCAGTCCCAGGTCTTCTGCAAGAGGCTCTACTGTCTCGTAAGGACGAGCCCGTGAACCATCTGGATTAACAGGTTAGCCGGAGGCCTTTTCAGAAAGATCTAATTATCATACCACTCTTGGGCGTTTGAGCCATGATGTATCCAATGTTGTAGCTTGAAGCGCTGCCAAAGACAGTGCGAAGGCATTGTGCGCGCTCAAGTCCCTGAGCGCTTAGTCCGTTACCTCCATCGCTGGGCTTCTCACCATGACGGATGAGATAGACGGTAGGCTTGGCTGCTGAGACGGCGACGCTGATGAGGCCTAAGGCCGGAATGGCTTTGGCATGCATGGTGATGAAGTTGAATGACAGGAGCGAGAGAAGAGTTTTGGGTCAGATCGGTCCGCATTTATACCTGCTCGAAGTCACCATCTTACAGATGCAATGTAACCTCGTTGCATACATTCTAGTCCAAACCTGCGTCGACAGCCCAGGAAATGGTTGGCCATGGTGCATTGAGAGAGATATATCTGCCAAAGGAGGAATTGAGGGCTGTGATAATGTGATTGGTTCGTCATGCACACGTGCTGGAATGGCTTGACGATCAGCTTTGTCATGTCTCGGGTCTTATGCATCGTTCGCTCGTATTCCCCTCGCGCACGTCGATCCATCGCCAAGACGGGTAGAAGATGATGCGTGCTACTAATGCTTATGCATATTACTGTTCCGTTGCGACTCCATCTTACCAGTCGAAGAGAGAACGGGATGTCGGTCCAGTCCGTGTCCAATTCTGGCTATAATCCGGTTTCGGCTGATACAGTAATGTGACATTCAACAAAACGAAAATATGTGTTCCTCGCCATAACTACACAGCAAATCCCAAAGCAAATATGCGCAAGATATTCCAATCATTCTTCCTACGAGAGACACTGGGAGTAATAAGCATTCAACACCTTACACGTGGCACCCGAAGCACAGGCAGTAGGGCCTGTCCAGCCACTGCCACCGCACTGTCCATACAGGGTTTGAGTGGCTCCACCAGTGGAGGTCGTGGTGGTTGCCTTGGTGGTGGTTGTCGACGTCGAAGGAGAAGGGTTGCTGCCTCCTGTCGTCAAGCCCACCGGAGTCTCATCGGTTGTAGTCTTGCCGTAGCAGACACAGGTCTCCCAATCGGAGGTGGCCTGACCAGGACAGGCAACCGGCTCAAAGTTGACTACCACATTGTCGCCAAAAACTTCACTCTGGGCCATGATATCAAAGTGATAGCTGTATCCATAATTGTTCGTGGCGCCAACTTGAGGACACCATTGCTGATTGCCATTATAGGGGCAGAGATTTGTGACCATGACGATGATGCTCTCCCCAGCGGCCCCTCCGGTGCCACAGCCGCTGCAGGGAGCGTTGCCAGTTGATGTCAAGTTATAGCACTTGCCGCATCCTGCACCGCACCATGAGGCGCCGGCAGTGTCGAAGAGGGCCTGGGAGCCGGCGGCCGTGTAAACACCGTTACTGATGCGGAGCTATAGATCAAACGTCAGCGCAATCTCTCAGACAGCTGTGTGTTAGCCTTCACCTGCCAAGAGTATGCACCGGATGATGTTTCACAGCCACAAGCTCCTTCCTGCCCGTCATAGTATCGCTGCCTGTCTGGTTAGTCATGGTTGGGATAGCATAAAGCAAGACCATACCGTAGTTGTGGCCAGATAAGCTGAAGCCGAGGCGACGAGCCCTAGGCATGCTAGTACTGTCTCTACCTTCATGGTTGAATCCAAGCAATGTGATGTTGATTTGAGAAAAAGCACCGAGCAACTGGTTAGAGATTTATGTTTCCAGGTCATCTCAGGGCACAAAGCTCGTCAGCCTATTTGAAGTCCAGTGTTCGGCCCGCCGATCCGGCATTGCAGTTTGCAGAAGGCTAGTGCGCAAGCAACCAGAAGACAGTACACCTTGTTCGCAAGTGTTTAGCCTTAATTAGAAAATAACCTGCTCGGCAGTTGCCAGAATCGGGTCATTTTTGCCTGTTTTCATTGACTGAGAGTAAGAAGCTTTGGTGGCTACGTGCCTGTGTTTCAGGTATATAAATCCTCCGCACTTGAATAACCGTCGCGGCGGGGCTAGGCATCACGGGTCCAGACATCGCGGGATTTTCGAGAGGAGTATACACTACTACAAAGGGCATTTTATTAGGCGTGTAATAGCCAGGCTGGGAGCCGTTCTGCCACTTTTCGGCAGAATCTTCCAATAGCCATGGCAAGACTCTGTCGAGGAAACGCGATATACCTGACCAATTTAACCTACTTGCAGAAAGCATCACAATTCAAAAGAGGACTAGGTGGTTCTGTACGTTAAGGACATATTTATCCATTATTCACCAAGTTCCCAATAAGATAATAATAGCTTAGTTGACTAACAGAAGTGGTTATGTCACAGTGATCATACTACTTTAACCATTAAACAGGTTAAGTTTGGCAAGCCTATGGACGTTGTACCTTGCATGGAGTCAATTGAGATATATCCACGTATCATATGCTAAGAAATATGTCTGGTGCCTATGAAAGGAGATAAGGTGGTTGAATCAGTCACCATGACATGCTTCCATTCATACATCATGTACCCTTCATGACTCTGCTGGATAGGCATGCAATACGTCAATTGTTATATTGTTGATCAGTGTCTTGGAAAATAAATACAGAAGATGCCTCTCGCCTCATTGATCCATGAGACTTTGCCAATTACACCTGTGCATAAAATGATTCACAGTGTACATATTGCACGAGCATCAAACAAAGCTGGGTCCCACTCATTACGAATTTGCCGGTTGCAAACAACATCCTCGATATCCGATCCGACAGGGACGATGTCCAGCTTAAGGAATCCCCGGAACAAAGCATCCGTACTGCGCCATGAGGACGAAGAGGCTGCACTGCCCGATCTCCTGCTCTGGGACGTGAAGGGACTACGGTACTTTGAAGAGGTCACCTACACTCCATCATACTACTTGACCAACGAGGAATTGGACTGCTGGAGAGACACAAGTATCAGATCACAGAGCATATCCCGTCTGGAATATGCTGGTCGAAGATACTGTTCGAATATCCTAGACGATGCGTCTGACACCATCTGCAGGAACCTCCGCAAGATCCGAATCTTACTCAAGGCCCTTGACGAACTAGATCGCGAGTGTATTACTTCGCCCTGGACCTGTCCTATCCTGAACTCCAACGGACGCTCAGTTTGGTGCCTCCGGGACGATTCCGACATGTGCGGTGTTTCGGTCTTTTGGGAACCTACAATGATGGGCGCGAATGACTGAACGACCTGAAATCAGACCCCATCCAAAGACTGTGTTGTGACTTGGATCGACACTCGGAAGCTTGCAGCGAGCGGAGACTCGCACCTTTCTCTCCAGCTTTTGTTCGGGATGCGCAAACAACAAACCATCTTTCCTAGTTTGACTAGACGGCTGCAAGCAGGAAGCGCGAGTCCTATCTGTGTACAATGACCCAGATGGTATCAACCGCAGATTTATCAAGAACGGATAAGTGCGAGCCAATGAGATCATGGGCCACGAAGCCTTCTATCTCAACCTGTGGGATGCCAAGGGCATCTGGGATGCAGAGAATGGTAGTCATAACCAATATTACTTTTCTCGCAGCGACGTCCAACTCGCAGGAAACATGATCTCCTCGAGGAAGAAATTACTGGCAGTGAAGAGCCATAAGTACGACGCGAAGGATCGAGATACATTGTGTCGGAAGGCGGGACTGAAGGCGGAGGATTGTTGGGCATCAGACACCGATTACAGTGAGTGTTGCAATTGTCGTGGATTCCTTGATTTGGTAGCTGAATTCCTGATTTCTGCAGATCTGTTGTTCCTGAAGCCGTCTCGTTCGATATGTGAACAGAAGTTTCATGGTGACGTCGGTTGAGCGAGGTATAATAAGAACCAGTCCACTCCCGATTCCCCATAACTGGCATAAATAATAATCCAAGATATATTTATGCATAATTGTACACATTGTTCTGTTTCTGTCTAAATGCCGTTGCATACTACAGATCTGTTAATCATCGGCGCTGGCCCGGCAGGTCTGATGGCCGCCTGCTGGGCCTCGCGTTTCGTAAGCGCCTCTCCCATGTACAAAAATGTTTGCCTACTGACAGCTGTAGCGGACATTCGCCAGTCCTGCGCAATCCAGTGCCCTGATAATGGCAGCATCATGACAGCGCCGCGGGAAAATCGCCTGGTCAGACGGTACATCCAGGTGAAGGGCGATAAACAGCTCGAACAAACGGCACAGGACCACTCAGAGGACACGCCCAGAGCACTCATTAAGGCCGCAGAAAGGTGGATCAGTCCGTACAAGCTATCCTACAAGCATTGCGATTGGTGGCCCATATACCCGGTATGATCACGCATTACCCATCACGAGCGTATACACTGACAGTTGAAGGTTGGACAACGAATGGTCAACAGGTAAGGAATCTTCAGCCACTGTTAGTCAGCCTGCTCATAAATGTAGAATTTTCCTTGCGGGTGATGCTGCCCACACCCACTCTCCCAAAGCTGGTCAAGGCATGAATGTGTCGATGCAAGATACCTATAATCTCGTCTGGAAGCTCGGATCAGTCATCACGGGAGCGGCAGACCCCATCATTCTCGACACATACGAGTCCGAACGACGGCCAGTCGCTGAGGAACACATGAAGATCGATTCCGTCCTCGTCCATGCGTATGAGCAGGAGGCCAAGGACGCGGAAGGAGTCGATCAGGTCCGAGACGAGTATGCCGGTTTCATGGCTGGTGTGAAAATCACATATGCTCCAAACATGCTCGTTGCTAGCAACGAAAAGAGCGGAGATAGAGCGCTTGCGAAGAATATCGCAGTCGGTATGCGTATACAGTCGTTCCCGGTGGTCAACCAAGCCGACGGCTCAACCATCCCCCTATTGAACGTCCTGCCGAGCAACGGTTGGTGGCGGCTGATTGTTTTCTCTGGCGACTTGCGACGGCCAGGTGTGTGGGAACGACTGACTTCGTTTGCTGAAACCTTCAGTAACGCTCCCACTTGGCACATCGTCACCAGACTCAGAACTCAGGAAGGCGCGGCCCTCCACTCGAAACTCTCCTGGTACATGCGAGTCCGAGAACGAGCATCAACCTCCTGGATCTCCCGGATATCTTTCATCCATTTGATGACGAGTGGGGTGGGACTACTGGAAGACATTTGCTGACGATGATGCATATGGTCCAA
The DNA here is from genome assembly GCF_018404265.1 of Aspergillus viridinutans. Taxonomy (NCBI): domain Eukaryota; kingdom Fungi; phylum Ascomycota; class Eurotiomycetes; order Eurotiales; family Aspergillaceae; genus Aspergillus; species Aspergillus viridinutans. Next base: position 86,287 of record NW_025091222.1, read on the forward strand.
ACTTGGGCAAAGCGTACGCGGGCTATGGCATCGACAGGGACCTAGGTTGCTTGGTGCTTTGTCGGCCAGATCAACATGTGGCGTGGACAGGAAGCCTAGACGAGGTGGCAGGCTTAGACAACTACTTCTCGGAATTTTCACGACAGTAGACTATAGAATACTCATTACAATTGATATCCCGTCGGAACCCTACCACTTGTACTCATATATACAAATGGCTTTCATGAACGCTAATATACAGGCATGGGAACTCCATCCAAGTCATAGTGCCAGCTGTCGATGGACGCCTGGTCATATACACAGTCCATGGTCTTTCCGTTGTTCTTCCAGAGAGGGCGCAAGGGCCACGCGCAGAGCTGCTGGCTCTCGCCTTCATGCTCACCCTGAAGAACTGTCGCATTCAGAGTCACCGGCGTCACGCCCTTTTCGACCCATTCGATCATAGTAGCCAGATTGGTCTGGGGCCATGGACCATTGGGCATGGCATTGTTGGTTGAGCAGTGGCCGGCACCGGGCACGGTGTACAAACGGTACCATTCATTCAGAGCATCGGCACCAGCTTTGTACGACAGATTGCCGTACATAATGCTGCGGACCGACTCCCAGTAGCGGACCGACGAAGCAGTAGGAATGCTGAAGTCAGCGTCGCCATGGTAGTGGATCACCTTGCCGCCAGCCTGGTGGAAAGGTGTTAGATCAGGCCAGGTAGTCTGCAGGGTGCTGTAGTACTCCTGCATGCTCGAGATCATCCAGTCTTTCAACGTGTCATAGGTAACCCCGTCCAGGCTGTCCAGAGTGGTGCCGTTCTTGTTCACTAGCAGTGCAATGTGTTCGCCCCCAAGTTGGTCGATGGACAGCTCCCACTTGCCAGTGGTGGCGTTGTACTGCGTCCGAGCATCGTCAAAGGCGCTGCTGGGTTGATAGGAGAAATACACACGACGGCCCTGAGAGTCATGCAGTCCGTTGATGATGGTTTTGGCGACCTCAACTGCTTTGGCTGAGACAGTGCCACTCTGGGCCGGTGCGGCGGCAGAAGCGGCGCAGGAGTACTTCTTGCCAATGACAGCTTTTGGATCATACTTCAGCAGGCAAAGATCGGTTCTGGCCACTACACCATCATTCCTGCCATCCAAGGGATCGCATGCAACGATAGTCTCGTTCACAATCTTCTCCAGCTCGCAGGGTGGGGGGTAGTAGTCCAGGGTCTTTTCAACGATATTCGAGAAGAGATGCTGAGTCTGCTGGAACGACCAGCGAAACGCTGGGGCCCCAATGACGGCCCCATCCCATTCGTCACCATAGCGCTGCACTTGACTCCAGCCCTCGCGGCCACCCTCGGAGCATCCGTGGTAGTAGGAGTAGAGTTTCTGGCTGTCGGCCATGCTGTAGACGTTGCGCGTGAAGGCCTTGCCAATCAAGCTAAGTTCCCGATGAGCCTTGTAGCCGAACATGTATAACGCCTCATAGTTCAGCGTGCCGTTGGCAAGCAGCATAACTTTATCCGCATTGACCGAGAAGCCCCCAAGGCCACCGTCGGTCAGTCCAGAGGCCGCGCCGTAGATGATACCTTCCGGCAACATGCGGGTTCCGGAATTGATGGCATAACCACCTCCCCCGGTAGACAACCACCGGTTCTGAAAAGTGCTAGGAGCCGGTAGCCAGATTTGGAGTAGGACTCGGTCGCCGTCGATGCCATCGTGCGAGTAGGCCAGGGTAACATTGCAGTATTCGATAGTCGCCGTAGGGTAGTCGATGCTGCTGACCGTGCTATTAGTCACCACGCTGGCCGTGACAGAGTCCGAATCAATTGTGATGCCCTGAACAAACTCTGAGGGGGGCAACGCATTTTGAACATAAGAAACAGTGCAGAGCTCCTCGAGTGTTGAGGGAGTCGCTGCATAGGCCACAGCAGTAAGCCCCACGGCGAAGGGGCCCCAGGTAGAGGGACGCATTGATAGTTCTTAATGCTTGCAACAGAGGAGGATGATTCGGGATGAGTACAGATAGAATGACGAGGGAATACTTCTCATCTTTATAGCAACAATTCACCCTTGTACTCTCGTCCCTTTCCCCCGCTTCCTCCGAGTCCGGGGTCAGACGCAATCATTGAACTGCTCTCCCAGAATCTTCATCGATATTAATTTGTGGGGTAGCTCAGTTAGCCAGCTGAGCACGATGATCTTCATCTCCTCTAGACAAATACCATTCAATGCTCCAAAACGAGCTTCGGGGGATTTGCCATAGTCAGACATGAAAGAGCGCCTCTCCACAGCCCACCCCACAGTCCCACAACTCCGAGGTTAAGCCGGAGATTATCGCCACATGCAGCCCTGACTGCCGAACACCACTTCTTCTCTGGCTAAATCTTCTTCCTGAACGCGTGTCTGACGGCTGTATGACTATTGCTAAGAAGTATCGATGGACTGCATGTTGTGGAGCGAAAAGAATTGCATGGTGGTCAAGGATATACATATCTGATTCGCGAGCGCTCTATATCCGTCGCAGCTCCGTCGGCCATGACGGTTGCATTTAAATATCTTCTTCTGTGGCGTTTGTGGGGACCAGGGATGCTGAAACTCGGCCTCAGACAGCTCCTCAACAGGCAATCTTGAATGAACAGCCGAAAGAGAGCAACAGGCAAGATCAATGAATGACACGCTTACAGATCTGTGAGTAGAGCCGAATCTTCTTAAAGCACAGGAAGGGATCAGTAGACATGCTGACCATATCATTGACGAGTCGGAGGGCTGTATATCTCATGTTATTGAGATGATTCAATAATTAAAGGCAACTGTCCCACACAACAGACTAATCGATCTGAAACCCAACCATCTGTAGGAAATTACAGAAATGCACCGTATCCATCAGCTCCGCCAAGCACACTGAGTCCAAGCTCACTCTACATTTCCCTAACCTCATCATGAACAGGCATCTTCTCATTCGCCAAATCCTCGACCCTTTCCACCCCCGCCAGCCCCAGGCGCTCGTTGATACGCAGCATCCGAAGCCGATCCGACTCGGCGATGCTATCCTCGGCACCGCCAAAGTAGACATCAAGCTCTTCCAGAGTCTTGTCCTTGGTCTCAGGAGCAAATCTCCAGATGAAGAGACCGCCTAGGGCGCTGAAGATAGCAAAGAAGATATATGTGCCGTACTTCATCGATTTGAGCATGTCCTTCGTGGTCAGACCGATGATGAAGTTGAACATCCAGTTGGTCGAGGCCACGATGGACACGCCCCGAGAACGCATACTGTTGGGGAAGATCTCCTGCGCGAGAACCCATGCGACGGGGCCTAGGCGGGTCAGTAATTGAAACAATCATATCGGCAAGAGGAAGACGCACCCCAGGAGTAGGCAAAATTGACGGCAAACAGCCAGATAAAGGCAATGGCAACCCATCCCTGAGCCTTGTCCAGACCCATGTTCTTAAGCCAGTCATCCTGGTACAGTCCTTCGACAGTCGCGACAACCACGTGGCAACAGAACATGCCAATTGCACCGGCGATGAGGAAGGTCTTGCGACCAAACTTGTCCAGAAAGAGGACAGCCGGTAGCGTGAAGGTGATTTGGAGAATACCAGTCACTCCGGTGGCCAGCAGCGTCGTCTTGGTCGAGGAGAAGCCGAAAGAAGCAAAGATCTGAGGGGCATAGTATAGAACCGCGTTGATGCCCGTGAATTGCTGGCAGATCATTGTTCCTGTAGACGACGATCATTGGGAAGAGCAACTACAAAGGCAGAAATATATACGTACCGCAGCCGAGAACAAGACGTTTGAACATGTTGGGAGCGAAAAGCGCCTTCCACGGAGCCAGTCTCCCTCCCACACGGATGGCCTCCTGGTCGGATTCCTCGTCAAAGAGAACAGCAGCCTTGATTTCGAGAATTTCCGCCTTGAGCAAGGGATCTGCGGGACTCAGTCGACGCAGTTTGGAGAGGGCAACGACAGCTTCCTCTTCGCGGTGCTTGGTCATCAGCCACCGAGGGGAGAAGGGGAAGAAGAACATTCCAAAGAAGAGAATCCATGCGAAGATAATCTGCAAAGCTAGTGGCAGACGCCACGAGATGGTCTTTTGGCCGAGACAGGTGTGTCCGTGATTCTGAGCGGCGTTGTAGGTGCCATCGGGCAGGTAAGGATTGTCAATGCCGTCAGGATTGCAGGTGGTGCCGCCGACGTATTGCATGCCTACCAGTAGCTTGTTAGAGGTGATAGCGAGACGGAAACAGAAGGGTAGACGTACCATAGTCTAGCCAGAAAGCAATGGAGGTTCCGATAGTGATGGAGAGTTGCTGCAGCGATACGAGCGATCCTCTCAGTTCGGGAGGGGCAATCTCGGCTTGATAGAGGGGAATAACCTAGATGGCCACACAGTGAGCGAGTATACGGCGTTACTGAGAAGAAACAAGCGTACATGACTGAACATGCCAATCCCCACACCACCGATGATACGACCAGCAAAGAAGTACGCCGGAGTCTGCGCACCAGCCTGCAACCCAGACCCTAGCGTGAAAATAACCACGGCGACCATCATCGAGTACTTGCGGGAGATGCGATCTGCCAGGTATCCGTTGAACAGAGCGCCCGCCCAGGCACCCAATTCGAGAGCAGAAACCAGCCAGCCCTGGATGGTTGAGCCCATCAGGTAGGGGAAATGATTCGCAAAGTTCTCCATCACCAGCACGGGACTCATGACTCCCTGATCGTACCCGTACATGATACAACCCAGCGAGGCAAAGGCACAGGTCATGAAGACGTACGGGTTCTTCAGCATACCCACTAGGCCATGCGGCTTTTCCGCGTTGGCGCGGCCAACGACTGATTGACTGACAGCCATCTTGATGCGAATCTCTATGCAGCGCGGAAATCAAAGACGTAAACGAGACTCGACGCAGGATGTGGCGGTCATGAGAACGAGGGCAGTCAGGTATTAATAAGTCAGTTACTTCTCTCGACCCCATCTGGGGTGATATCTCGGCACGCGGGGATCCATCGGGAGTCGGGTGGCCTGGGTCTTGCAAAATAAAATGACTAGTTCCCCGTAGTAGCACACGCTACAGAGGGAGACAGTAGCATTCCGCTTTGGGGTTGCATTGTTACCCTGGGGTCGGAGTATCATCGGCTTTGGAAGTCCAGTAATGTCCATCGGAGATCGAGATGACGCGCCTGTTCGACGTTCATGACTAGTTTTATGGTGGCACTAGCTATGCCGAGTCAAGGGAGCAGCGGATACCATGTGCCTTCTATGTCCGGACCAAGGTCTTGCGATGAATTCATGGCAGCGGGGGCTAGTGAACTGGATTGGGAATGGCATCATCTGGCTGGCATCCAAGGTCACAGTGGTATCTTGGTAAGACAACGACCTGGTAGACGGTTGACGAGAAGTAGCACTATCCACTATTTAGTTACTTCGACTCGGATATGGTCAGCACTAAATTAGCTTGTCTGACTCGTCTGGAGCAGGCATTTTTAGGCCTCCCATTGCGGCTTGAGTGGCTTCAGATGGCGCTTGCTAGTGTCTTACAATTGATGGGAGCTGCCGAGAACATGAATTATGCGGATAGAGAACAGTAGACCTTGGGTGAGATGCTCGAAAGTGAGGTGGTCCTACCGTTCTGGCCTTGCAGACATTTACTGGATAGAGGCAGCACACAGAGTATGTCCTACAGAAAATTGTGATGGGGAATAAATAGAGAATACGTACTATCTAGACCGTGGCAGCTGGAACCAAGCGTTTTTAGTGGCAGGTGGCTTGGAGCTTACGACTTCTCTGACTTTGCCAATCGATGAATGTATTATCATATTCTCCATCGGGAGACGTGCGGGGAAAGGTCTAATACACTGAATCATGGGCTGACTTGACTAATTCTGACTTGGTATGGTCGACGATAATAATAATCAGAAGTTGGAGCCCCCGGAAAAGAAGAGACTGTGGGAATCAGTACAACTACAACCATCACTTGGAGAATATCTTACTCATGAGGGAACAAGATTGACATTCTATTCTCTACAGAAAAACGGATTCTGCCGATTCAGGACCATTATCCCAGAGCTACTCTTTGTTGTGGATGACAGCTCTGGGAAGTGATATGAAGAAGAGAACACCCCGGAGATCCCGATGCATCCGAGAATAACTAGATAGACTAAGGTACTAAGCTTCCTGCCCAGCGCCTTTCCACCTCTAGACCAGCTTGGCGATAGCCGACCGACTCGATAATTGAAATCATGACAGGATGAGTCGGGGACGCGGGTTCATTCAACGTTAGCTCCGCACTTGTTCCTGTAAGCGACCGCTTGGACATCTGACCATTTCGATGATTGGGTATCCTTTGGGTATCCTCTCTTGACAGACATCCACAGACCCCCGTTTCTCCTCTTGAGAAGTAAGAAATAAAGAAATAGGCCGAGTCACGGTTCTCCGCAGAACATTAGTCTCATCAACGGCATAATTTTGGCAATGTTCTGCATAACGTGCATGCCATGTGAGACACATATGATACCAGACCCAATCTTTGCGCTTGTATCCTGCTCCAGGGTGCTCCGATTTGGCTATCTTGCATGGTATTATACCGGTCCTAATGGCATAGTAGGCCCCCATCCTAAACAGCTTACTCCTTACTTTCCCCCGCACGGTCCTCCGCCCCATTTTGAGATCAAGACAATATGGATCAATGCCGCCAATCCTCATTCAACCCGGGAATGAGTGAACGAAGCAAATGATGTCGGCAGGGCCCTTTTATGGACAGTGCGTGGGGATGCTTGACTTTGAACTTCATCATCAAAATCTGAAGGACAGAACCTAGCCCCTTAATGTTTGAGGAACAGTTACTCATTCATCAGTCAGACTGTGTATGACTCGTTCGATTCCGTATAATTCCCCGGCGCGGTGCGGCTCAGATAGACCAGGATGTACGCAGCCGGGACGATAATGCATAACAAAACCTAAAGCAGAGGATCTATCGTCCTCTCAGTTGACAGCAATGTCACTTTGTCCCATCAAATTCTCATAGTATTGCCGATTCAGGCCGGCCTGCGTCCTCGCCTCATGGTTGAATGGTTCCTTCAAGGCCCCTCGAAAATGCTTCTGTGCATTAGTGCGGAAGACGTGGATTGGGTCCGTGCCTTCTTGCTGACAGATCCAGGTCAACCAGCGATGCCCCGTCGTTACATGGGTGATCTCGTCGTTGTGAATAATCTCAAGCGCCTCAACACTTTCGGTGTCCCCCACCCGACGAAACTTGTCGATTGTCATGGGATTGACGTCGAGGCCGCGAGCCTCATGTACCAGTGCAATGACGGAAATCCGGGCTCGCAGATCATGAGCTGTGGCCGTTGCGGAATCCCACAGACCATGATGCACGGGCAATGCACCAAAGTAGGAGCCCATCTCTTCCATTCGTGTGCGAAGGAGGGAGAAATGCTTAGCTTCATCGTTGGCCACCTTCAGCCAATCGTGGAAATACGTTCGAGGGAGGCCCCGGGGAGTGTCTCCCGCTTGCGGCTGCGTTTGAAAGGCTGCGAACCGGATACAGATGTCGACGGCGAGATCGATCGCCCAGAGTTCGATGTTGGCCAGCGCATGCAGCATCGCAATGCGGCTTTTCAGCGTTCCACCTTTTCCCGCGCGGGGCATCGATCGAGGTTCCACAGTCAACAACCCGTCACGTGGTGGTTGATCAGGAGGCGTGACCGAGCCACTGCCAATCGGCATCGGCGAAGCGGTCTTCTCTCTTTCGGTGAATGTAGCGTACAAGTGAGCAGTCAGTTCGATCTTGTGTTCGTGATTTGAGGTATTCAGGATATGAGCGGCCCAGTCACATAATGTGGCATCCTCATCAAGGTACTTGGCCGGTGTCGTCTGTTGCGACAGGGGCTGTACGGTTGGACGATCCGAGGCAGAGCCTTTCTTGAGCTTGATCTTCTCGCTGACGGGGTCGAGTCGCACCAGAGAACCATCGCCCGGATACTGCACAGTGACCTGACCATCACCAAACTTCACAGGAAAAGTGCATGCTTTGATGCCCACACTCGACTCCCCCGTCTCGACATTAAAGTCGTACGCATGCCACGGACACGAGGCAATGTAGGCGGAATCCTCAATATCGACGTGGGAGTCTTCCATAGGCCCTCCAGCATGAGGACATTCGGCCTCCATGGCATAATAGCACCAGCCATCCTCCGTTTCATTTGCCGCCGGGCTGCTGCCTTTGGAAGACTCGATAGTCGGCAAGCGGAACAACACCAGACGCTTGCCGTCGGAGAGATGAATTACATAGCGCGATTGCTTGAAATCGGACAGCTGGCCGAGCTGAATAGCCTTCATCTTTCTCGCCTCCTTTCCAGTTGTCGCCAGACTGTAGATCAATTTTTCAAGATCAAGCTACCCACTCATCGCGATTTGGCGACCGGGAAACAAGACAATCTCTGAAGTCACGTGGTTTACTAAGCTCTGATTGGTGGGTCGAACATTTTTTTGGAACATTGTCCAGAATGGTCTAGCGTCACTGTTGCCTGATTTATGCCTCAGGTTTCAATAATATTCGCCCCTCTTAGGCATCTACAACAGTAGAGAGCATAAGAGGGGACTCCTTGAGTCAACTTATATGGGACGGCGTTTGATTCTGCCAAATATACAAAGTATCTCAATGAATATAAAGAAAAGAGCAAACAAAGACGAAGAGACTCTAAAGGCTGTACAGAGTACTTTCGCCTTTTGTCCTACTTGCAAGTCCAATATATATCTCGGTTGTCATTCTGGTTAAGTCCATCACCAAGACTTGGTCAAAGCCATTACATTCTGCTGTCAAGTCAAGCTCCCTCAACAATTGGTGTCTCAGAGTACACTGGCAAGGGGTAGCCCAAAAGGTGCGCCAGAATTTGCAGCGCCACATAACGAGCAAAATACCGAACTTGGCCCATCCCTCCTCCCACATACCATAGACCCGGATCTATAGTTCACAGACGTCAGTTCCAGTTGACAAGACGCAGCGCAGTCACTTTCCAGAAACATACATCCAGTAGGTACATAGCGCCCTTGACATCGCCGTCCTGGTTAATGCCCCAATCATCCTCCACCTGCGTGTGGATCTCCTCGCCAAAGTATTCTTGCACCGAGTCCCGGAAGTTCCCTGTAAATCCGGTGGCATAGACAACTACATCGACCGGGAGATGAGTCCCTTCCTCAAATATGAGACCGTCTTCCGTATACGACACCGGACGGCTGTCGGACTTGACCTTGATCTGGAGCCGATGAGCGCTGCCATCTGCCATTTCCTAGAAAAGTGACTCACCAAGATCCCTCTTTAAATGTACTAAAAGAGCTGTCTGTGAGCTCCAACACAGACTTGAATTCCTAAACCAGGATCTTGATGCACTGGAACAGATGGCCAGCGAAGAAATACTCAACATGCCGTTACTACAATGGAAAATCTCCAGGACATTCAAGGATGTCACCAACAAATGCGCCTCTCATTCAGCTGTTAAAGAAAGCATCCCAGGCAGATCCATCATGATAGCTGGCATTAACTTGTGCACCACTATTAATAAGCAGCTTTATTATTTCCTTATGGCCACGTGATAAAGCATGTGACAGTGCAGTCCGTCTATAATTATCACGGACATTGATATCTGCACCCTTGTCAATAAGTAGCTTAGCTACCAGCTCATGGCCCTTCTCTGAGGCATGGAAGAGTGGGGTCCATCCTTTATTATCCTTGGCATTGACATCTGCTCCCTTGCTAATAAGCAGCTCAGCCACTGCCTCATGCCCGTTCTCCGAGGCCCGTGAGAGTGGTGTTCTGCACTTCGCATCCATGCCATCAACGGTCGTCTCCGTCTGGAGAAGCAGCTTGACAATGCTTATTCGACCTTCCTGCGCAGCCCAGGATAGTGGTGTTCGTTTTGCGTATTGTTTCAAGTCTTTCCTGTAGTTCAGGCCATCGGTATCAACTTCACTGCACGCACTTGACGGCGATTCTAGAACAGTAGCAACAACGTCTTTGTCACCGTTGGCCAAAGCAGCAAACAGCGGATATCCGTATCTCTCTCCAGAAACATGAATATGCGGATCCTTTTTGAGTCTTGTGCGGATGAGCTCCGGGAATCCTTTGTCCGCGAGGATATAGAAGAGACTCGCATTTGAGCTGTATCCACGAACCTTGAACTTTTCAAAAATATTGTTGACACTGATCCAGTGGGACATGGAAAAAGAAGATAAGAACTCGTCTTGAGGAACTGCTCCGGCCGCAGCGTTGGCGTGATAGAGAACATGCTGACTGGCATACTCCAAAAACGGGTACTCATTTAACATGCCTGATTGCAGGTCATGTCTGTGTGACAGCACCTTACTAACAGACACACGCACTGAGGTATGATTCAAGTATGAGTCGCAACATTTTTTGAGTGTCTCATGGCTTGAGCTCTCCCAGTCAAATCCAAGGTCAGGCCACAATTCATGTAGACCCCTTTCTTTGACGAGGAAGTCTCGGACGGATTCATGGATGAATTGAACCGTTGGTTGCTTAGATTTTGTGACCTCAGCAAGACCTTTTGAGTTGCTGATAACACATCTGTTGAGTCTGCTAAGGCTGCCTGAGGCACCTGGGACGCCGACATCAGGGATTTGCTCATCAGCCTGATCTTCTAGTGCCAAACCAGACCAGAGAGCATGGTAGAACTCCTGCGGTTGCAAAGGCCGTTTTGCAAGTAGAATCCAAAGGATGCAAAGACGGAGACCCACCATATTCTCCTTATCGCGTCTCAGGATGTCCTTGAACAGCTCGCTTAAATCGCTAGGTAGTTCCGCGAGTCTGTTTCTCAAAGCCAGTCCATTATGCCGATATTCCTTGTTCAGGATATCGACGACTAGGACTACCCACATGAAAACACCCGCAGCTTTCCTGAGAAGTTGACTTTGCAGGTCTTCGAGAAGTACAGGATCTTTGATTTGGAGGCGGCTTGCGACGAAGGTTGCCAAGTCGTTGCCATGACCTGACTGGTCCTCCAGTGTAAGTCGGACTCCCCGTCGAATAACTATGTAGGGATAATGTCGACTGGAGAAACAGATCCGGAGTAGGACGCCTATATTCGTGCATTGTTCTGCCAGCTCTTCAAAGTATTGGACCATGTCCACAACTTGTTGTTCGCCACACTCATCGAGAGCATCGATGAAGCACATAAAGGAACGTTGACCGAGGGTGGAAACTGCGCTGCGAAAGAGGCCCTTAAGAACGTCCAAGGAAGGGCATCCATTCTGATTCTGAGAATTAATGTCAGGGTCATCTAAAACCGCCTGGAGATCAGGGTACCCTTCAAGCAGCTGGAGCAGCAATGATTGGTACATCCCTGAGATTGACTTTTCCAGATATTCGCCTCGAGCGTTGAAGAAAAAGGAAGCAGTGATAACATCCTTGTTGCGGGATTTGCTCTTCATACTTGAGTATGTGAACTTCATGATGGTCGACTTGCCCGCGCCAGGCTTGCCACTGATCCACAAAAAGCCATGATGTTGCGTTAGTTTTTCAGGATTAATCCATGCTTAGTAGTCAGGGTGGCTGAGAAACCATCGACATGTTTTGGCGAGGGCGGTTCTGACAGTTGATTTCCGAGCATCCATTTGCGCGAACCTAAGGCAATCCAGCAAGCGCCAACGGTGTTCTTGCAATGAACATTGATCTGCACGTCAGGTGTGAGCGGGCAATGACTCTTCCCAGTTCTCCTAAGCTAACTTACGAGTATTGGGCATGCAGGTAAATTTTGCATGCGCTTTGGCCACGGGTAGCTCCTCGAGTAATTCCCTGGCGTATGCGGCCGCGGTTGCTGCAGCATACCTCTGCCATTCCTTGCTCTTGTGAGAATCTGAGTAATCGCATATTCCCCGAATTGGGAGACAAGGGAGAATGTCCATCAGTCCAGCAGCCTCCATTTCAAAACATATGACATCTAATTCTCGAGCAATGTTGTCCCGGGTAGTGCCGCTTCTCATGACTTGGTTCCCTGAGGCGATCGCGCCGTAATGAATCATGATATTGTCCGACATCCGTCTGCTTCGTGGAACCAGCTTCAACTGGTCACACCCATCACAGCTGGCCGTTGTGGATTCATGCTCATACGTCGCGTGGAAAAGTCGATCCGGGGAGCTTGGGCGACCGTATTCAGGGTGTCCTTCCAGCTTCAGCCGTAGGATGGATGGGACCCGACTGGGGTTCAGCTCATGTTTCGAACGGAGGGCAGATACAGCTGTCCCAAGCAAATGGGGAGGAATCCTAGGGATTGCTGTTCGTCGGAGCTGTCCATTTCCAACGACTTTCCCAAGATCATACTGCATCACCCTTGTTCCAACGACAACGTCACCTAAGCGCACATCACCCTTGCTCAGCACGCCGCCACCAATCCCGACCAGCAAGCCCGCGCGGATAGCGGAGAAGGTTCGCTTTATATTGGTCATGACATTCGCCGCGTTGTTCGTTCCACACTGGGCTGCTGGCAAGCACGCAATGACAACATTGTGCTGCTTGATGCTTCCCAGTACATAGGTGTTGCTGTCCTCTGCATGCCTGGGTAGGGATTCGTGGACCTCATCCAGCATGGCCCGAGCTGCTGCCATCTCTATGTGCAGCGCGCAGACCCAGGCGATGGTATAATCTTCGTGCCGTGGGGTGGATGAACTGTCAAGGTGGACAGTCTTTTGTCGCTTTGGAGGGTGATACAAGCTTGTCTCAGTATCCTCTTCATACCAAACACTTCTCCCATCCATCTCAGCAATATGTCCATCAGGTTATGATGACAGGGACGACTTTACTCGGCGGGTAAACACGGTATGGGTAGATGCTGCTGGATGGTAGAAAGGTGTCTGGTAAAAGGCGATTCTCGCAAGAATTTTCAGGGGAGCCGTATTTGGACTTGGTAGGAAGAAGAGCTGAGAGGTCGAATGTGCATCAGGCTAACCATGCATGCACAGCCACCACAGGTTGAGCGCTCAGCCTCAAAACATCAGAAGAGAAGGCTGGCACGTCACAGTAAGGTGTTCAATAGATTGTGACAAGAAAGAGATTTTATCCTTGCTGATGCAGCCTGCGAAATGTGTATGTATGTGTATACCCGACAGCCAGCAAGGTGGGGTTGGCAGCCGTACTTTAGGCAGACCTACACACACAGCAGCCTACGAGGAGGAGTTGATTTACTGTCTTGCGAGAGTTCAAATGGATATTCAAATATGCTATGTCTGCCTTTGGATGATCTCCCCTCAAACCCCATTTGCAACCGGCGAAGTAGCATCTCTAAGCTTGAGTACTGTTTGTAAATGCTCGTAAGCAAGTGGCTTCTCCTGCGACCATGCCAGCAAATGAGCTGTCTTGAGCACGTTCTTGATCTGTCGGCCATTCAACGATACTCCTGCCAAAGTCTCGAGCTGGTCATCGGAGAATTCCTCGGTTCCTGCGGTGCGAGTCAGGAACTGCTGCCAGATATGGCGTCGGGAATTAATGTCCAAATCGGGGTAGACGATGGAGACGTGAATTCGAGATTCAAAAGCTGGGTCAATGTTTCCAGCGCGGTTGGTAGTCAGGAAGAGGATGCCCTGGATGATAAGTGTCAACGTATTGGTATTGATAACGAAACAAAAAATCTCACCTCGTAATACTCTAGCATACGTAGAAAGATCGACACCAACTCATTCCTCCACAAGTCCGTTGAGTTGCGAGCTTCCATGAACACATCGGCTTCGTCGAGCAGAAGGACCGCACCCCACTTGGGAATCATCCGCAGGATATCTTTCAACGCCTCCTCTACGCTCGAGGCCGACGTCCCCAGATCTCCCGCGCTCATCACATACAGCGGCACCTTCATCACTTCGGCAACGCTCTCCGCAGTGAGCGTCTTACCCACTCCTGGCGGCCCGCTCAGCTGCATGATGATTCCTCGTCCTTTGCCCTGGACCACGTCATCAAACGAATCCGCTTGTTTTGACTGCGCATTGGCAAAGGCCAGAATCAGCGTCTTGAGATCCTGTTGACCCTGCGGCAGTACCAGGGAATTGAAGGCCTGCGAATCCCACACGATCTCTTTGACACTGTCGAGATTGAACTCCAGCCACCGTTTCTCCTTGAGCGAATATCCACGCAAATTGGGAGGGCCAGCAGTCGCTGGTCATCTGTGAGTTCCTTTCCACAGGTAGGATACACTGAGACGGACTCGTCTGGGTTGAAGGTGTTGAACGCCTCAGCGTCGATGATGATGCGGCTTTTGATGTTGAACTTGAATTCCCTTCTCATGAACCGACCCACGGCCAGGCCTTCGTAATACTTGAAATAATACCCCTTGTATTGCTCCCAGACCGCTCCACGTGCGACCAAGGCGTCGCGAACGGAAATCTGGTCACTGTGATGTCTTAGGGGAAACACCGGAAGAGCCGTGATGGGCATGGTGCCACCAAACGGCGGCACTTCAAAGTCCTTGTCGCGGAATCCAAAGTCATCACCGTCGAAATCAATGTATTTAGCTTCGAGATCGAATGCACCGGTCCGACAGTTGGTCTCGCCGGACTTGAACCGAAAGGCTCGGGGGCGACCGCCGACCATACTGAAGATCTCACCCTCCGGCTCGAAGATGGTCCAGAGAAGATCATGGGTGACGACGCCGTTGAGCACAAGGTCATTTTTACGGGCAATCGTATCCCGTAGCTCCTCTTCGAGGATAGTGTAGAGAAGTTCTACGTGCGATTTGGTCACCGAGTCTAGCTCCTGGTCACGCGCACTGGCGAATCGCTCCCATCGATGAACGAAAGGCTTGAAAGGACTGCGGAATTCCACTCGCTCCAAGGTCATGGTTACCCCTGGATAGCCATCGAGTACTTTTCCGAGGACCTTTTTCAGACACTCGCTCTGCACAACAATGGAGTGGATTTGGAGAGGTTTGCGACCATCGTAGCACTTGACATGGCGGACAATGAGAGCATACTGAGCCGACTCAGAGTTCTCATCTGCGCTGGGAAGATCATCGGGCTTCTTCTTTGTCCATGAAGTGCGACCATTGTCATCGCGCTTGGACTGGTAGAGGTTGTGAACCTCGCAGATCGTCCCTGGAGGAGCATACTTGACAGCCTCGGCCTCATCATCTGCATTATCCTCTGTATCTTTCTTGCTGGGGGCAATGGTGTTGTCGTTGATGACCTCCATTTCCTCCGACTCACTGTCTTCGGAAGGAACGCGTCGAGAACGACGTGAGTAACGCATAGTGAAGCCTAAGGTAGAGATAGATGTTTCTCCAGTCGGTGACCCCGGAGGAGGGAAGTGGCCACTCTTATGCTTAAGTGACGGCTACCAGGCAGCGGTCCCTAGTCGGAAACCAGTGAATGTGCCTTGTAGGAAATCAGCCTCGTCAGTCTCAGCATGATTCGGACGGGTTCCAGTACACAGTGCATCCCTGTCATTCACTGGTTGACGTGTTCGCTCGACGGCCTTGTGAGTCACTCCCTCTCTTCTGCCTGATTTCAGCCGCGGCTCTAGATCGACGCCTTTCAGCCTCGTCACCATCACCAATCATTCAATGTGCGGGGACCCAATTGATCCTCACGATGAAGGTTATGATATCAGCTCATTGAATCAGATTGACAAATCATGTAGTAGACATGGTTATTTCTCAATTGTTGACTCTGCTGCCTTCATCATGTCCTGCAGCACTTGCAACGCAGCATCCTCCATTCCTAGAGGCACAAAGATGTGATCGTGGAAATACCCACTGACCACATTGGTACTGATTCCATGACTAGCGAGCTCCGACGAGATGGCAGCAATTAGTCCCACGGCCTCCAGGCTGGAATGCACGGCCAATGAGATCTTCTTGCAGGGAAACATATAGTCGTGCAACCCATGTGACTCGGCCAGATCTTTAGTGGTGATGATGCTCAAGCCCTCGTCTTCTTGAAATAGCATTTCTGGTTTCAGAGATTGAAGGGGGAGATTTTCGATTCGCTGCGTTGTGGTGAGAAAGACAAACGTCTCCAGGTGTACAGTAGGTCGCATCGAAGCCAGGAGGATGGGAATGTTGTTTTCTCCTTTGCTTGGCGAAGACATGGTCAATTTGGGATTTTCCGATTGAGATGAATACAAAACCTCGTTTTAAGGATCAGATCTAGTATAAAGGATGATCATGAGGAAATGCGACCGGTGGAAGTGATGGATGAGGACACACCGACACGGGATTCGGATATCTGTCTGGAGGAACGAAGACATGATGTGTGTGCCGAGGCTATTGCCCATGGGCTCTAGACTGGTCGTCGGTGGGTTGGATATGGGTTGAACCCCCTACTATTTACGGAGTAATTTACCCTCAAATCCATGCGGGTTGGACTACTTGGGCTGCGGACAATGGATATATTACTAGACTAAGGTAGTATTCTGATTACCACCTAATTTCTAGTATTCTAACCACACCCCTATATATTTTATTTGATTATATTCGCTCAAACGTCATTTCCCGAGCCAGCACTCAGACGACCTGAGATCCAGTGCGGAGGAAGTCCTATGACGCTGTCGCGACAATCTTGCCATGCAACATCGGGTTTTGTGGCGACGTAAGATTTGACCTCTCTCGGATGGATGGTTTGTACATGTAGACATTTCAAGTCTGGGGGAGTATAGTGAATATATTGGGATGGTAATAGCAGGTGGTGCCTGATAATCCCGGCAGGCCAGCAGACATCACACTTGTTTTTCTTTTGGGGCAACCATCTGTTTTCTCTCTCTCTCTCTCTCTCTGTGTGTGTGTCTCTTTTCTCACACTCAGCTCAGTTCATCATCCTCATCATCTCCTCCCTACTGATAGATCAGTCAACTTGCGGCGATACTTAATGGATTGCGTGCTATTGTGCTATTGTAACATGACAAAGCTGGCCACTTCCCGTCAATCCCTGCTACTGTCGCCTTACACCTTCCATTCCTTCTTCAGCTGAGCGAGCCATTCCTCATAGGTCAAAACCCGTCCTTCCACCAGAATTCGGTTGGCCTCCACCTTCTGTGGTGGAGTCGGAATATATACGAAGTCCTTTGCATGGGTTGCCCTACATACTTGGAACGGCATGGCCCCAGTCCGCAGCAGCTCCGAGCAATCCTTGCAAAAGCCCGTGTCAAAGCAGATCGAGCACAACGAAATGCCTTCCATCGTCTGGAATCCCCTTCGGCACGGTCCATCACAAGTGTACCCAAACTCGGAATACTCGTCTTCCTCACTCTCCGCCTCTTTTTTATCCGCATATCCTCCGAGAGCATAAGCAATCGCAATCACATTCTTGACGTCGCCGGCAGCGAGGAGAGCATTTTGCAAATCAGTCAAACCTGCGCTGTCGTTCTCTGGGTCATCGTCGGATAAAATCTGTATAGCCCGTTTGACGGAGGGAGCGAGTAGAGCGCGCGCCTCATCGTGTCGGCCAGTCAGGCGGTACCACAGTCCCAGAGAAATGGCCCGCGCCCGCGCGGCGATCCAGAAAGCGGACGTGTCCTCGGTCTTGTATCGTGCTACCAACTGCTCCAATTGGCTGACGTACTCCTCCGCCTCGGGGGAACCCACGCCGGCATCGATGGCATGGCACAGCCAAAGTTGGGCCAGCTTGGAGGAGGCGATCACCTTGGCCGCACCAATCTCGCCTTCTTCCTTGGCGGATCCATACGTGTTAAGGATCCTCTCCCACCGCTTCGTCGCCTTGTCTTCCTCTCGGGTGTATTCGGAATAGATACGCGCCAGCGAAAGGTCCAAATTAGCCGCGACCACCGTCATGGACGACTTTCGGGCCGCTCGCGCCGCGTCGCGGTACGAACGGACTATGAGGTCGAGGTTCCCCGTAGCCTGGCCAGCGACGGCTAAGTACTCAAGGACATCGTCATCCACACTTGGCATCTCCCATAGAAAGTTGGTCAGTCGATTGTACTCTTTATCAGAAACTTGTGCATCGGCGAATTCTTTCACAAGAGCGATGGTCTCGTCGAACCGTTTCGTTTCGTTTTGGAAACGCAGGATCGTATATGTGCACGCGCTGCAGCAGGGATTAACCGCGAGAGCTTTCTTGATCTTAACATAATGCTTCTCCACTTGCCCCAGCTCCTTATAGCAGGATGCCATGCGTTCCAGTACTGTGTGCAAGTGTGCAGTTAGCCTTCTCTTCTCATCAGGCTGGTCAATGAGCTGCCTTTCCAGAAGTTCTTCTACTTCCTCATCGAGCGCAAGGGTTGTTGTCCATTCTTTCCTACTCGCGTGTGCTATGGCCATGCCTGCTTTGGCGATCCAGTTGTTCGGATCTATTGCGGTTGCCTTCCCAAAGTAGTCCAGAGCTTCGTCTATGTTTCCGGTCTGGCGCAGCACTATGCCGATCCTTTGGTACCAGCGGGATGTCTTCTCGATCTGCGCCCATTCGGCAGCCTCGACGACCTCAGCGGCAGTCGGTGCAAAACGGGAAAGAAAATCCTCATCGATCCCTCTTTGACATTTGAGATAGCTGATAATCATAGCCGCCGGGGCCGCGGGTGACCAGTCGTCTTCAGCCAACCATTTCTTGGCGCAAAAATCGGCGATGGGTCGGAAGGTCTCTACAGGCTTCTCCTTGACGGAAAGGACGAACTTGGCCTCCTCGGCTGCAAGCGACTCGACGATCTCGGGATCATCCCACCAGCGTTGAATGGCCTTCAGGTTTTCGCTTGTCGAGACCCAGCTTCTCATTGGCACCCATCTGGCCATGTACTCTTCCGTACCGAACATCCTGGCCAGCATGCTGGCGATTGCCTTCTTGTCCTCGAGCGAGGTCTCTGAGGGCTGCACTAAATGAAGGTGTTGCACCCAATTCCTTGCGGCGTAGGTCTTCATGAGGCTGGAGTCCTTCGCCTTCTCAGAAAACTCGGTATCGGTGAGGACCTTGAGGCACGTGCTGAGGACATGAGCTTTGGCATCTTTATAGACAACTCCAACCGGCAGTTTGTCCTCCGCTGCAGAGACCTTGCCTTCGTTTGGGTCACGGAAGAAATCGCCCAGGGATGCGTGGCTGAAGGTGACGGTGGTTGACTTCTTGTTCGAATCAAAGTCTATAATGTTCTCAACATCTTCAAAAGCGTCCTGATCATCGCTATCCGGTTTAGTAACATCTTCATCTTCATCGTCTGAGTCATATGCCCTGTTTGCCATAGTCTGGAGCTCCGTTGTGGTCAGACCGTCCTCGCGGTCGAGGTTGAAGAAGGCAGCGAATTGCCTGCGAAGGGCACCTTCGAGGTAAATCATCCCATCTCCCTCGGCTGACTTCAACTCGAGGATTGCCTCCACCTCGCCAAGGGTCAGAGGACGAACGGCGCAGGTGGCCCACAGCAAGAGCTCGTTGAGAAATTCCAACTCTTCATCGTTCAGACTGGCGGAGAAGCTCAGGAGGACATGGCGCAGCATCTCCTTCAAGCCCTTGGGCGCCTGCTCGAGGCTCTTACGGATACTGGACTCGTTGCGCTTCTTGACTAGCTCCTGCAGCATCAGGTTCACCCACAGAAACATGCCCTCAGCACCCGCAGACAGTTTTTCGGTAATCTCCTTTCGTAGAGCTGGTGAGACGCGTCGCAAGACCGCTGATTTCTGGATGCTGGTTTTGATGTATCGGTCAATATCAGCGGAATTTTTCAGCGTTGTCACATTTATTGTCGGAACGTTGGTTTCGAGCGCTTCAGCCAGCTGGTCGCTGACATGCGGCCGTCCAACCATGGCCAACTGCAAACGGCCGTGATTCGGGGAGTCGAGAATGTCCTTGGCCAGCTGCAAGAAGACGAGTCTTTCCTCCTCAAAGGCCTCATCGACCGCATCAAAGAGGATATAAACACTGCTCGTGATTGATTCTTTCTTCAAGAAGTAGTTGACAAAAAGGGTCCGCCACGCACTCTCCAAAGTGCTGGTGCTCCCATAATCCCCAAGGGCTGCAAGGTACTTCTCATATGCTGGATCATTGCTGCTGATCTGATAGGCGAGATCCCGCAGGGCCTGGTGGAATGACCTCGTGGCGGGGTTGTCATCCTTGAAGAAGAAGTACCCTATGGAGACATGTGAGGAATGTTGTACCCCTTGCGGGTATTCGTCTTTGAGGGAGGCGATAATGCTCGATGAAAGATAGGATTTGCCAGCTCCAGGATTACCAGAGATAAACATGACCGGGAGGTCTCGATGCAACCAGCCCTGGAACACTTCTTCGCGCCTAACCCAATCTCCGGTGCCAGGAACGCGGGATTTGCTGATCCTGTCGTACCAATCCTGTGCCGAGTCCGTCGCGGATGGTTGCAGAATCTTCTTCAGAAGATCACGTTGCGACTTCGCCGAGTCCCCATGATTTTCATCCTTGTCCTTCGCCGCGATCAATAGGTTGCCCAGCATCTCATGTACCTCGGTGACCTGCACGGTCATCTGATTGACGGCCATTCCCGTCTCTTGCACTGTGACATTCGTCGACATGACCGTGGTTTGGACTGTGTCCACCACACGCCCTGTCCGTTTGGCCTCGGTCAGGGTTTCGGCACCGACGAGACTCGCTTCCACTTTGGTCAACCTATCCAGCTTACCCACTGCCCCCTTGATGGCGTCGTCGGTGCCGAGGAGGACGTTGCGAGTGAACTTGAGCAGTCTACCTCGCTTAATGGCCTTGGTCGAAAGGGCGAAAATTTCCACCAACGTTGTGAGAATGTCGCTCAGCTTGTCGCCAAGATCTTCGGAGATTTGCTCCCGACCATAGGCTTTCAATCGGATGGTGAAATCCTGCACACATTAGATGGGTTCACGGATGAGCGCAAAATAAGGCGAATAACGGACGACCGCCCACCTTCAGTGTTCCCATCAGATCCTCAATCGCATCGTAGGAGCTCGTCACTCCTTTGGCAGCTGTCACAAGGTAGGTCACTGCGCCAAAGACAAGACTACTGGGTGGAAAGACCATCGAGGCGCCTCCGGCTGCCAGATTGCCGAACAGCTGGACTGGAATGAGTGCCGCCTGCATGGCATCAAAGATGACGCCGCGTTTGTGACGGTACTCGCTGAAGGATTTGTTACGCTCATCGATCTCTTTGGCCAGGTCGTCGACGCTCTGGAGCTTGCAGAGGAAGGCGACATCAAGATCCTCCTTGGTAATCTCTTTGTACTTTTCGATCGCCCGCGCGTAGATGGCGGGGATTTGATTGTTTTGAACTGTCATCTTGCTGAACTTGGCCTATGTTGTAATTTCTAAAAGTATGTTGCATGGGCGAGCATTGCCATCACCGGTAGGTTTGCAGTCCGATAATCTGCACAATGCTATGTAATTTAAAACCAGCGACTTGACAGTCGCGGCGTGCAAAAGATGAACCCCGCGCTCCATGCTGACGGGGGAAGGGACTTTAAAGAGAAAATGTTTGGCTAGAGCGAAGTGCGGCTGAAGAGAGGGTTAAAAGGAGGGGCTCGAACGATCGGGAGCCTTCAGCTGCTTTTCTAGTGGTGGTCTTGCTGAT
The DNA here is from genome assembly GCF_018404265.1 of Aspergillus viridinutans. Classification (NCBI taxonomy): domain Eukaryota; kingdom Fungi; phylum Ascomycota; class Eurotiomycetes; order Eurotiales; family Aspergillaceae; genus Aspergillus; species Aspergillus viridinutans. The sequence goes on from NW_025091222.1 coordinate 107,769, forward strand.
TGACGGTACGTGTGCTTGACTAAATGGATAGTCAGACAGACGAGCTCGACATGGTCAGACGCCAAGGAGATTGGGCATCTAGCGTTGGTCTTCTTTAAACAACTATCCGTATTACTCCAGACAGGAGATCAGAATCAGATCCATCAGTTTCAAGTACTTTTTCTGGGGTCATAACGTAATCGGTAAGCGAGCGGGCCACCTCACGCGTTTCCAAGCAGGCAGTTCAACCCTCCACTATGCCAATCTATATAACCTCATCTTCCTCCCTTAAAAGGTAATGCGCTTTCTCTTTCTCGTTCTCCTACTACCTCTCTTACCCCTAGTGCACTGCCCCCATGGCCACTTCCAAATACCCCACCACTCAATACACCTCCGAAGAATTTGTTGAAAGTAGCGGTGCTATTCTATTTGACCTGTCGCATGAGACAAAGCGTGTCTGTTTGATTCACTACACTGTAAAGGATGAATGGCTTCTGGCAAAAGGTCGACGAAATTGCGGCGAATCTCGGCTTGAGGCAGCTTTGAGAGAAGTGGAAGAGGAAACCGGCTATAAATGCCACGTTTATCCTGTTACCATGTCGACTCGTGCCCCCCCAGAAAACGAAGCGGACGATGTTTCAGACCATGCTCGGTCGTACCGCGGCCTTAGTGAGCCTTTCATGCTCACCATTCGCCAGCTGAATGACAAGTCAGACGCAAAATTGATCTGGTGGTATATCGCTGCAGTCGATGAGAGCTTCAGTGGCAGCACACCATCAGCAGACCGCGATTTTAGAGCTGAGTTTTTCACATACGATGAAGCTTTGCAAAAGTTGACATTCCAAGATGATCGCAACGTCTTGACAAGGGCCATCACTTTGGTGGAAAGTTCATGATACAGTATCGCTTATTCTCTATGACCATAGTGAAGGGTCAAAGGATGTGGGGTCCAGATTGAAAGCGGTCTCACGACTTTACTATCAAACCAATTGCAAAGATGTCGTATATCGGATAGCTTCAGAATCTGGACAAATAGGACCGTAGGGTTCAGAACCCGTGATCAACATCCATGAAACCAAAAGCCAGACAATGAGAGATCTCTCCCAAATCAGGTCGTGACGTTTGGCGACCATCGTGATTTTCGTGCGAATGCTTCGTAAAGCGCGTCTTCACCCATGAATGGGCCGTTGATCGAGGGAAGAGATTGATCGCCCTGTCAAGGTTGTAGTTGTCTCAGCAACTTACCGGAATGCTGACCTGGCGGTTGTATGATCAGGCAAACAGGAGGGAAAACACGAGGAGAGCAGCAGTGACTAGTGGTTGGCTTATAGACATAGACTGGATTTGCATGCATGGGTAATGGATAGAGACTTGGTTTTTGCATTTCTATAATATAGGCTAGGGAAAGAAGATATTTGTCAGGGAGTCAGGGAGGGAAACTATATTGATGCCGGCCGGCGGATAGAAAACATTTGGCGATGTCCTGGTAATCACTCCTTGACTTGCGTAAAGTCCTTTTGTACACGGATTCCATGCAGAGGAATCTCATCGCTTGCGCTATCGACGTTCCTATCCTTCGATCCAAATACGTTTGTCACCATATGTCCGTGATCATACTCCGGCCGGAGGGAAGCATCCAACTGCTCCGGCGTCATGGGGTGGCCCCCCGCCGAATCCGATTCATCCGGGAGATTATAGAAGGAATGACGCCGGCTATGCGATGAGTGACCGACACCGCTGCCTGTGTGTCCTTGGGCTGTCAACTCGTTCTGACTGGGGTTCGACTGGCCGGTCTTGGACATGGGGGCTGTTCGGCTGCGCAGTAAGGCCGGCAAGGCGCCTTGGATGTTGAATATACGGACGATGGCCTGTAGGGCGGGTCGGAGGGTGGGAAGACAGGCGGAGACGATGCCGGCGGACATTTCGATGGCGGTCCAGCCGACGGTGGGAGCGAGTGTGTAGGATGAGTCGGCGGAGGTGTACGAGAAGAGGACGGTGAACCGGTAGGCCGAGGCGAAAACGACGCTGTCATCGATCAGCCTTTGATCATGTCACTGCGATGGAGCAAGACGAGACGTACAAGAATCCCAGACTGAATGCAAAGGTCAAGGCCAATTTCTCAGAGAGACGCAGCTGCAGTTTCCAGACTTGCGGCATCGGCAGAATGAGAATCGCCAGATCGGTCAGGATGGTCGATGCTGCGTTGGCGATCCATGTGCCGACTTGGTTGATGCACCGGCCCGGCAGACTGGGATACCACAGCTTCTGGACAGGGACACAGATGAAAATAAAAATAAACGTGATGCAGATGACCCAAAGAACGACAAAGGTGCCGATGATGTACGCCCAGCGCTTGAAGTAGGGGAAACGAAAGATACGGTAGTACATCAGCAGAATGCTGAGTTTGGTCCAGACCAGATTGAAGACATAGAGGATCTCGGCCACGACGAGGAACTTGGCCATCATGACCAGGTTGGAGATGGGGACGGCGGTGCCGGCATGCAGGCCCATGCCTTCTTTGAGCATGGCGAAGATGAAGCCGACGACGACCAGGTTCCAGCCCTGTGTATGTCAGTTGAGATTCCTCCTCAATGACTGTAAACCTACCATGGAGAACAAAATCATCCAGTCATCCCACCACAACTTCTGCTTCCTCTCCCATCGGGACAGAAGCCGCAGACAGACCATGACAAAGGCGAGCACCGTCACCGAAGCGGTGGTCGCAGTCACCCATGGTTGTAGCGAATCTTCGTGCTCTGCCATTCTGAGTGGTCACGACATGAGAGACTGCAGTGGGATGATCAACTGCAGGAGGAAGAACAAGAACATTATAAGCTTCTTGACCGACCTATCTTCTTTCGTACCTGAATCCTTCTGGCTGCGGGTCATGCCCAGACAGACAGAAGGATTCTAGTCCATACTCCTTTTGACAAATGCACCGCCTAGAAATTTCTTAGCATGATGGAATCATACTTCGATTCCGGATTCCGCAGGATTTCGGACAGTCTTTGGCTTGCAGCCACCAGGGAGTCGACAAATTCAGGGCCAGACTAACGAGTGGCCCCTTACTAGCGGGACGTTACCATTCGTGTTTAGGACGCTCATTCGACGGACCAAAGAAGTCAATTGGCCGTTGGGTGACCCTAGCCCATTACAGCTGCAGAATAGTCGATCCTCGCGTTCAAAGTGGGCCAAAAGCGTGGCAAAGTGGAGGGTGACGGCTGTGAGTCTTCACAAGAGCATTTCTGCCAGGCGTCTTTACGAAAGTCAAATCTAATAGTAGCTCCACGCGTCGTGTTTGAACTTTGAACTCTGTCCTGCCGTGGTTGTGGGGGACTATCCGGTGTTGAGAACTTACATCCGTATCTGTTGCCGGACATCCGTGCAAGATAAACGAAAAGGAATCCATGGTTATCATCTATCTATTTACGCCATCACTTATACTTGTTCACCATCTCCAACAGAGCAGCATTCACCTCCTTTGGATTGGTGGCATTCAGATAATGGGCTCCTCCCTCGATCATGACAAGTTTGGCCTCTGGGGACGAGATGAAGAGTTTGATCTGCTCTGCTGGCACTGTTTTGCCGAATGGAGTATCCTCGGTGCCCTATCGGCGCCAGTCTTAGCAGCATTCCTAAGATATCAGTCCCTAACGTAGGGGTGAACTCACCTGTAACCAGTGCACTGGACACTTGATGTCCCCCAGTCGGAGCAGTAGTCCATCGCGCGACAGCAGGCAAACCACCGCCATGCGGACCTTCTTTCGCCCTTCGTCTCCCTTGTAGACCTCCTTCAAGGTCTGGGTCCAGAACGCACTCAACTCCTCTGAAGCACTGGCGCCGAACCCGATACCACCGACCATGCCACACCAGACATCGTCGACCAGAAAGTCCGGGGTCGCAACAGCGCTGGTCCATTTCTCGTAGAAGGGCCGGAGGGCAGGGACAGGATCCCAACACCCTTTCGACCGGGAGTCGGCCGATTCGTAATCCATCGAGGTTCCCAATGGCATCAGGCCGAGGATCTAGATAGACAGTAGACAGACATCAGTTTCAACCGGCCTCCTCACTTGAGTCCGTACTTCACGTATGCAGGGGAAGCTCCCACCCGTTCGGGGGCCAACAAGGCCATGCGCGTCACCATCCATCCTCCCTGGCTCGTTCCCAGAGCGAAGGCCTTGTCAATGCCTAGTTTATCCATCACCTGCAGTGCCATCAACGCCGAATCCCAGTATGTAAAGTGTTCCGACGGGCAGCTGGTCGAGCCGTGGCCCAGGGGCTCGATGGCCAGCAGGTTCATGGCGTCTGTCAGGGCGACATCGCTGAACTGATCCCGGTAGAGGGAGACCGTGGTACACATCGAGTTGATCAAGACGCATGTCGGCTTGGAGGGGTCGTAACGGTCGTGGGACAGAGCATAACCGGCGGTGATGCCGCCCAGATGGGGCACCTGGATGGTCTTTGTTGCTGCCATGTTTTCGGATTCGTGATTTCAATACAACAATGGATGAACGGGGAGTGTCAAAATGTAACTCATCATATAGATAAGGGACCTGTCACCTCGTCGCCCCTCTCTGGACACGACCCGAGGTTCTGCAACCCCTCCAGATCATCCCGTTCCAGAACCAGATGGCACACAGGCAGAGGGGACTACTTCCCCTTCTGGACCAAATCCCGGTCGAGTGGGGATGAGCAGAAGAAGGCCAATGACACGCTGCGAGACGATATCCAACGCTACCTAAGTATCCATATTGTGCTAGTTTGATCCTTCTGGGCCTTGACCGTGGAAATGGGCGAATGGGACGCTTTCGGGCCGCTTCTGACACGCCGGTCCCTTCCGCGTAAATTCAAAAGGCCCACTGCGAGTCTGCGACAGAGACAAGAATTTGTCAGGACTCAACGTGCATCAAGATGTCCATGTCACTGGCCGTGTGAATTCACTAACAATGTTTGTGGCCTGACAGTTTGACGGTCCCTGGCTGAAGCTGGGTAAGAAGTCAGTCAAAAGTCATTTTGTTAGCTGGGGATGGAGTGGAGCATAGGCAACCAAGATTAGTCCCTGCTTCACTTCGTAATTTGAGTTCTGGCAGGTCATACGCGCATATCCGCAGGAGACTGCAGGATTGAGCGATGGCCCATGCCCATGGGACGAGGATGTCGATCCGCCAGGGGAATTCTCTAGGCGCAAAACAAACGCATCATGCAGACTATCTGCATGAACATCCAGTGCATGAATGAATAAGATAGATACCACAGGTTAATTCTTTTGTACATCTCAACTCAATCTGAAAGTGCGTAGAGCCCTCACGAAGCAAGGGATAGTCGATCGTTGCGATCGCACATGGCGAATATCAGATCAGTCAACATCGCGGGGAAGATGCTGTGACAGATACCCAGTATAGAGACAGGGAATAGACTGAAAGCGTGCATTGACTCCTCAGCAGTGCCAGATTTGAAGAAAGATTCAATATGTACCCACGCATTCAAACATCAGAAAGTGGCGAGTTCATTCTGAAGTCTTTGAAGAAACGAGATACAAAGTAAGCGCAGGTAAACATTTGCAAGGAGTTCAACCGAAATCTTGCTGATTAGTCGTAGTTGCAGCTCATGCAGTTCCTGGTAGGCGACGATCGATTGTCAGCCATAGATCGCGATAGAAACCGACTCCTCCTTTGATCACCAATCGAGCCTGTGGTTTGTCGCTCACAGTCTGGACATTGAATCGGCGGAAGAACTGAGAGACATGAGCATTAGTCAAAACAGTCAACGAGGAATACAAACTACCAACCTGCAATGGCCCTTTGTACAGCTCCATCATAGCAATATCCCTCCCCAGACACACCCGGGCCCCGTAGCCAAATGTGAAGCTATACTTGGTGTACAGCCTGGCCTTTTCGGCATCGAGCCAACGCTCCGGCTTGAACTCTTCCGCATCCTCCCCATACATATTCCTGTCTCGCTGCATGATCCACGGATTGCCTGAGATCTCCGTTCCCGCTGGCGCAAACTTGCCGTACAGATCCACACCAGGCTCCGAGACATACCGGGGAAGATGTTTGGAGCAGGGGGGTTGAGTCGCAGAGTCTCGCGAACACACGCCACATAAAAAGGAAGGTGGTCGACGATTTCGTCATATTGCGGAACACAGTCGGAGATCAATCCCTTGGCTGTTGCCGTGTCAATCTCCTCCATCATTCGACGGTAGGCGCTGGGATGGGTAAGCAGGAAGTTCATCAGGGCCTGGAAGACGGTGCCGGTCGTATCAGCCCCCGCAAGCAGCACTAGCAGCACTTCGGCCTTGAGATATTCGATGTCCAACGGGGACCCGTCTTCGGTGCGCGCTTCGATGAAGGTCTGCAAGAGGTCGATGCGACCGATATCTTTCTTCTCTTCGAGCTCGCGGAATCGCTGATCGATCAGGCGATCACGGAAGCGCATGAGGACGCCAATACCCGAATCGTCCTGGGGGGTGGCAACGAGGTACTTCTTCATGAAGGTGGTCTTCATCCAGCTGGTGAATGGGTGCAGACGAGCGAGGAAACCGAATGCGGGCAGACCATCGTGGAAACCCTGAATAAGCCCGCCTACGTCCTGGCCCTGCTCGACGAAACCAAAGGGGGCGCCAAAACCGATCTCGCTGATTATGTCGTACGCCATGTAGCTGCAGACATTTCAGGACAGTTAGTCCCCAAGTGTCGTTATCGTCATTGCGTCCGTTGAAGCTTACACGGCCCACCATGAGAAATCAAAAATCTCCCCTGTCTGAGCGAATTTCTCATTGAGCTTGTCAATCCAGTGTTGGATGCGAATGTCAATCAAGGGCTCCATCTTCTTCACGTTGGTAAAACTGTACTGCAGAGTGTCAACGCCGTGATTGTCGTTGTCGGTAGTCGCATTGCAGTCAACCTACAGGTCCCGCCACATGCTTTCGATAAGCCGCGTGCGTCTTATGCGATCGCATGTTGAAGAGCGACTCAGTCTCACCAAAGGTTCCGGTAATGTAGTGTCCTGTTTTGTCGGCATTGCGGTGGTAGATGTCCGGCAGCTTCGTCGGGTCGCTGACGACGAGAAGCGTGGGAGTTATGCGCACAACGGGGCCTACTCAGGCACAATTAGCGTCTGCTGTTGAGGAACTCGTCATATGATGGTGTACCGTACCATATTCCTTCGTCAAAGCATACACGGTTGGCAATTCAGTCTCGCGAAGATTGTGCCATGCAATCCAAAGTCTGGTCACCCCTCCCCAGAAAGGCCCGGGGAAGACAGACAATGGGTGGAAAAAGTGATAATAGACAATCTGGTAGGCAAATTTGAGCAAAACATACGCCACAAGACCCAGAACCACGTTGGTCGCGGTGATTCTGGCCAGTAACTCTTCCCCAAGGCCCATGGTGGTGACTCGACGAGTGGGATCGGTTCAAGACAAGGGAGAGCTGCGCCCGGAAAACACTGAAACCAAGGCCTTGCGATCAATTTTGAGGTCAACTTTCCTCTAAGCCAATGCGTCCTGATTGCGACCGCGCAAAGGCCATGTGGATGCCCCATAGTATCGGCGAAGAGGGGGTGGATGAGCTCTCCCGCAACGCGCCGGATAGAGTCAGTGAGCACGAATTATACAAAGCCATTTTCTCATACGGTCGCGTTAGCGGGACTGCTTGAGTCTCGGTTCGAGGTGGCAGCAGGCTGCGTAATTCACGCAGCGAGTTAGAGGTGCAAAAGCAGGGTTGATCTTGGCCACGGTGCGACAATAGTACACCAACTAATGTATGGAGGCGGATGAAGCTGGCAGTCATTGGAACAGTCAATGACATCCCTGCTCTTCGATGGACCTTTGTGTAGTTAGCCAGACGGAGTCCTCGCCATATAAAGTAGGAATCAACGCTCTTGACTCGAAACTCTTGTCACTGGATCTGCAGACCCAGTTGTTGATGGTCGAGACCTGAGACAAGAGCATGGCAGGTTTCGCCATGACATCCCAGTCTGAACTCGATGGGGGAAAGTGGCCGAGACGACCGTTGGCAGATAGGCAATTCCGGCCTCTCTCCGCTATTATCAGTTATTCTGGTAGCATGATAGGTTGATGTTGAGTGCCGATGTCATGCCAACGGTGGATATGGAGCTTCATGTCTCTTTGCACTTCGCGTACGAAGCGAGGCGGAGTAACGAGCAGTCAGCGTGGTCTGACTCGTAAGGATTAGGGACTTTTGGCCTAGTCGACGAAATAAACAGAAATGTCGTCTCCTCTCCTATAGACTCATGCCTTGAGGGTGAATGATGGACACGTCCAGGTTGGCGTTGCAGTGGAAACTATCTCCGACTCCAGTTATCCAGAATCAACAGCGAAAAAAATATTGGTGACGATCAACAGCAATCGCAAAGCACAATTACCTCTGGTATAATTGCTGGAGACACCCACAGAATCAGCGGAGAGCATCTGAATGGAAAGAGTTGGGGGCCGATACCTGTCTATATACGTCTACACAATGATGGTCAGAGGTGCAGCTATTCTCCGGAAGAAAAAATGTAGATATTCCTGATTCATGATACATCTACTAGTATATTCGACTTGTCTTGAGCGTTGCTTTTTCCTGCATTCCTTCTCCCTCCGCCACAGCCGCTAGTCTCATGGATTATCCACGTACTTTGTATCGCAGTCCATATATGCCACACGGTCATCTACCATATGTACTCTAGGTTATAAGGACATCTGAAGATAAAACTGATCTTGATCCCGTCTTGTGGGGACAATCTCAGCTCAAACTCTCCTCTTTATGGCAATGGCAGAAGAACCTATTTCAATTGCTGTCTGTACGCTAATCCACTATCTACGGTATATCAGTGCCTAATAATACCAAGTCTAATAGACTACTGCACAGTCCCACCTTCGCGTTGGATGTCTCATTCTTAACTACGGAACAGGTGAGGCCCCCATTTCAAGTAACTTTTGTCGAAGTTACCCCATAGAATCACACCCATGCCCCAACAGGCGTCTCAATCGACCATAGAAGAACCAAATGAGACATGGGGTCATCCCGCTCTGTCTCAGGTGTCCCGTCTTGCTCCTTTGGGGACAAGCTGGTCAATCTGTTTCAGGCCTTCAAGCAAACCCAGATTCTTGTAGTCCGCGCATTATTAGCCTGTAATAACCTAATTTATACGCCTTGGAGCTTCGACAAGATGGAACGACCGTCGCAAAATCCCCGCTAGTCATTTGCCATATCAACTTGATCTCCAGTCCCCACCGCTTCTTTTCATAACCAGCGATATGGTCAGGGATTCGAGAATTCAAGATGACGATCGTGGAGGGCGAGAAATAAATGGAAACAAGTCCATCCTTCTCAGCCGTATCCTTCTGTCGTCCTGTCTTCTTTTGTACTCCCCAACCGTCCATCATGGCATCCGACTCTCAGGGGCCGGTTGTGGTGGGCATCTCCATTGCCTTTGCGATCGTTACTTTTGTGGTTATCTATCTGCGAATGTTTGCTCGAGTCGTCGTTCTGGAACATGTAGGAGTGGATGATTGTAAGTTTGTGCCCTGTGAATGCTGGCGAAAAGAAGGCTGACTGATTTCAAGACCTAATCCTCTGTGCATGCGTAGGCAACCGGAAACTAGCCGAATGCGCGTCCGTACTGACACGCATAGCTTTTGTCCTGGGCTTTTATCGCTGTAACTATCGTCTGTCAGTACGACATCCTTTGTCTATGAGAGTCCGCAACTGATTTTCAATAGCTGTCAAAAAGGGACTGGGCTCTCATCTTGTTGATGTGGATAAGAACAACCTGCCCTCCTATTCTTTCGTATGCACCATCCGAAAGGATAGTCATTGCAACTCTGACCACGACAGGTCGTATGGCTCAGCTCGATGTTCTACCTGGCCTGTCTGGGCTTCATCAAAACATCGGTCTGCTGGTTCTATACGCGCATCGGCGACAAGACGCTCACGCGAATGTCCTTGATCATGATGGGCATCGTCGGCACCCAGGCTGCGGTGTTCGTCATGGTTGCAGCCTTGCCGGGTCATTGTGTTGGGATCAATATCTTCTATCTCTCCAACGCGGCCTTGAACATCTTGACTAATTTGCTCACCTACTCGCTGCCTATCAACGTCCTCCTCAAGCTACAGATGCCGCTCAAGCAGAAGTTTGCGCTTGGTTTCATCCTCTGCCTGGGACTTTTGTGAGTATCTCGATCGCAGATGGGATTCTGCGCACTGACACGCCCCCTAGTGCCTGCATCTCCTCGATCATTCGCATCACCTATATTCCCACCATGCTAACCTCGGCCGATTTCACCTACGCTATCAGCGGCGCCATGTACTGGTCCGTGATCGAGACCAACGTCGGAATCCTGGCCGCCTCTATCCCCTCTTTCAAGGCGATTGCCTCCCGCTTCCTGCCCCGACTCATTGGCGAGTATTCCTCTGGGCGCAAATACGCATCCTCCAAACTGACAGGATCCAAACAAACACATTGGGGATTCTCACGATTCAAAGACAGCGTGACAATGAACTCACGGAGAACCAAGGATGCCACGCTTGGTACAGGGTACGGCAGCAATACAAGCGAGGAGCGGATCGTGGTGCCGGACGGGAAGATCTGGACTACAACGCAGATCGAGACGAACGTTGAAATAAGAAATGCTAGGACCCGTTGAACAATAATACCTGCACTCTCCCTGCCGAGATCAGGTACCGGCGTTATAGTCTGGACAAATGGACGGTCATGTCTAGTCTAACTAGTCTCCAAGCTGTCAATCGCAGCCGAGAGTATGGATTCGGAGAAGCTTGGCGAATAATGTAACCCGATGAGGAAGCTATAGCAACTGTCGATTGAGGCCATAACTATCATTATTAAGCTATGACCTGCTCAGTGACAAAATCCACGAAAAGATTTGTCAGATTGGAGACTCCGGTTGTCCGAGTTATGGCGGGGTTCTTCATTCGGATAGATTCCATAGATAAATATTAGAGCTCTCTTCCCCGCACTGCTGCTGTTCCCCTCGCAAACAATTATCACACATACATTAGCAACCCCCATCAACTTACAATTTCACTATAAGAAATGTCTTTTGCACAGTCGTTCCGTCAAATTATCGGTGTCCCTCCATCGACCGCCTCCACCAAAGATTCGACCCTCATCATCATCGACGCGCAGAACGAATACGTCACCGGCAAGCTCAAGACCGAGAACGTCTCCCTGACGCGCAAGGCGATCGCAAACCTGCTAGAGAGGTACCGTGCCGGTGGAGACGGCAAGAACATCGTCCATATTGTCCATGAGACGCCCCAGGGCGCTCCCGTCTTCACCCCCGACACCGAACTCGCCAGGGAATTCGACGAGCTGACGCCGCGCGGCGGCGAGAAGGTCATCGCCAAGCATTTCCCGAGCGCCTTTGCTCAGACCGATCTCGATGAATACCTGAAAGGTCTGGGAGATGTGGGAAAGAAGATTGTGCTTGTGGGATATATGGCGCATGTCTGTGTGTCGACCACAGCTCGTGCGGGCAGTGAGCGCGGTTATGACGTGATCATCGCCAGTGATGCCGTAGGTGACCGAGATATCCCGGGCACCAACGCTGAGACTCTTGTTTCGGTGGCTCTGAGTGAACTCGCTGATGCGTTCGCCACTGTACTTCCTTCGACGGAGATCACTACATAGGCTTGTTGGATGGTGGTCCTTTTCGTTATAGAATCAGACCTGTCGCCACCTCGTTAATATCATAATCATTCCAAGTGTTTCAGAAGACGCCATTGTTAATCTCCTTCGTCATAAGACGATGCCCTCGTAGTCAGCACGTCCGAGACAAAGTACGATTACCGGGCATGATGGTTGCCTGAAAGAGGCACAGAGCACGGACCGGGCGGATCGCATCTTCCCTTGCGGTTATCCCCGACCCCAGAGACTCCTTCTTATGTCCGATAATAAACTGGTATATATAAGCAGTTTCTCAGTAAGATAATGGGTGAGAATGCAGTTGCCTCAAAAGGGCCAAATGCCCTGCCTCAGGCCGCGACAAAAATCAGATCAAGCAAGCGATCACCACAAAACCGACTGAATGTCGACTCCAAGCATCGGAATTATCGTCTGCAGCCAACGCGTCCCCCGTGCTGGACTGCAGATCACCAATTTTGTCTTGAATACGATCCAGAAAGCATACCCGACCGCCAACCTGCGCCTTATCGACCTAGCTACCTGGGATCTCCCCATGTACAATGAACCGGGCATCCCATCACTAATCAACTCGTCGGATGGATACACGCACGAGCTGATCAGAAAATGGTCCGAGGAGATTGCCTCGCATGCTGGATTCATCTTCGTCACACCACAGTACAACTGGGGTTACCCAGCCAGCATCAAGAACGCCATCGACTATCTCTTCCATGAATGGACGGGAAAGCCCGGTATGATTGTTAGCTACGGCGGACATGGCGGTGGCAAGGCCGCTCAGCAGCTGTTTCAGGTTTTGCAGGGCCTTCGTATGCAGCCTGTCGAGCCTCTTGTGGCTTTGGTGTTCCCCACGAAGGAGTTTACGGGCAAAGCAGCCAGGGGAGAGGATCTGGGGGTAATGGAGGATGCAAGCATTTGGAGGGATGGCCGGGAGCAAATACTTTCCGCGTTTCAGGTTCTGGCCCAACTCGTTGCAAGATCTACATGACTGTGGTTTGTTACAACTTGACAGAGAGCGAATATCGAAGATTTCGATAATTATCGCGATCGTGGCGGGGTTTGGAAGACACCGCAGCAAGAAACCTGACTCGAATCTGCAGCTCGCAGGACATTGGATGATCTTTTGATCTGGTATGATCCGTTTCAACTGTGGCTGTCGGATATAATACTGTGAAGGAGATGAGTCAGGTTGATGCATGCAGGACAAGTGAATTAACTCTATAGAACACTGACCAGGAGCCGCATTTTTGGCGAGATTGATGTTCAAACTGTCTTCCACTGGGAATAGTCATGAGTAGATACTGTTGAATGCACCCAAACCACTGAGCTAAAAAGGTGTCAAAACTAGACTGGTTTACCCAATCCATAAATCCATATCCAACGCACCCAATCTGCAATTTGGGTTAGATAAGGGTTGGCCCTAATCTAATCCATATATATATTGGTAGATAATACCTAATCTATATAGGTATAGATAACCTATTTAGGTGTATATAAGACTTATAAGTTATAACTAGCAGAATTTAGTAGGTTTATAGATTTAGTAGTTTATCTAATCTATTTAAGTAGGCTAACTATAAGGCAGTTACAAAAATTTCAATATTAGGCTATCTTATTTTAGAGGGTCTTTATTAAATAGCTTAGATACCATTATTATAGAAAATATAATATATTTTCTCCCCTAAGATAAAGAATCTCTAAAAATGCTATACAAAGCAATATATTCGCCTTGGGTTCACCGTTCAACCATATATGAAATACTTATTAGCTAAAAACCTTACAACAAAATGGAAGAGGAGGAAGTGTAATGATTATACTCAAACAAGGAGTCTCTAGTCTTTTCTCTAAGTACAACTTAATTAAAGTAGGGTCAGCCGCGTCTCCAAATCCAAACATAACCCGCAATTGCACCAAATGTCATCACGAGCGCAGTTGCAGGGGGCGAGACGCCTAGCCATTGCAACCAATTAAAAGAATGCAAAACAGGTATCAAGTTTTTAAACAAACAAAGTCGCGTGGTTGGGTCGTTCTCAACCTCCACGGAATCCAATTCTTTCCATAAGTCGTGCGCGTTGCCGAATGCACCCTTCTTCCAACATCGTTCAATTATCGGCCCAAGCCAAAGACCCTCAGTACTGGGAAGATCCTCTCTCCGTGGCCATGTACCGTTGCTAGACTCTACCGGAAGACCCTTAAATATATCAAATTCACATTTCTCTCCAGCCACCACCTCATACATCACAGCTCCCAACTGCCCAATATCTGTATGTATGGAATAACCTGCCCAATCAGCCGTCTCCATACAGGTGTCAAGAGGCATCTTCACGGACTCGGTAAAATCACATATTTTGATTTTGAAATCGGCATCGAGAAGGAAGTTCCGGGTGGCAATGTCTGCCACAATAATTCGCCGGTCATGAATTTGTGAAAGTGAATGAGCCATCGAACGAAACCAAGACAGCTGAAGAGTCTTAGATGGCTTATTTTGACTCAAATACGAACGTAGATCACCATTTTCCATCAGGCGGAGTTTAGTGGCCGTCTCTGAGCAACCAATGAAAGGGACAACACCGTCGCAGCTACCTAAGCGTTGATAGATAGCTTGCTCGTGCTGGAGGGATTCGATATTTGCTTCCACTTCTTCCTCACTGCTAGTGCTCCACCTGAGAGGTAGCTTGACGGCAAACCGCCCTTGACGGACTACCAACCCGGTTCGTCCAATCCCAAGAATTTGATCCTGGGGAAAAGAACTAATAAGTTCGACATGACGGGCGAGTGTCATTTAATGGGAGTAATCATGTGGAAAAGGATGAATATGTTCGGGTAGAAATATACTTGAGGACTTGTTGTCTAGATGAGAGCAAGAGTACAATCTCGAGCAGTCGCACTGGCTTAAAATAAAGGGGTGGCCAAGTGGAACACGTGACTAGGCCGCAGCCTTAACCGCCGTCGACGAACTCTGAAGACCCCCGCTGCTTCCTGTCGGTTCCTCCTCGTCCTTCTTTGGAGGCGGGCTTGTTTTGCGTCGATGGTTTGGGCAGTCTCCACGCTTGGTTGAACTTCCCTGGGAGGTTGGAACTGGGTTTGAACAGTTCCAACCTCTCGCGAGCGCTTCCCCGCACGGTTCAACATAATTTCTATCCGGGTCGTGTGTGGTACAGCCTCCTTTTCTCTTTCCGGAGCATAAGGGGTAGCTAACTGGGGTCTTGTATCTTTGATAGCACATTATTAATGATCTGAAGATAATCAGCGCTGTGCGCTTAAAACAAGATTCTCTCTGGTGGCAGAACTAACCGAGTCAACAAAATGGGCTTTCTCTGTTTTCAAGTAATTTTTCGGCACGCACGATTTGCCAAGTAAGAAGGATAGAATCAGCTCACGCGAGCTCATATATATATATACATAACTGGCGTATTATCGCTGGATGAATGTCGCCAATCCTCCATGACGATAAAGCGGATCCTCTGACTTGCAATCTGTCAAAGATCCCATCAGAAAGGCTACTGCTTTGCGTCTAGCATCATCCTTGCCAGGTTTCTGGTATGGAAGGACCGCGTAAGACTGTAATATAAGTGGCTACTATTTCATGCTGCTCCCAGAGCTTTACTATAATAGGTATGAATCAGAAGCCTCTGATAGCCCCTCAAATTGGGTTCACTTACGGCTTTAATCGGTGCATATCTTAGTAGTAACGACTGGCCATGGGTCTAAACATCTGCAATGCCCTCGCGGCCCTTTTTGGCGTACTATACAACCCTCCTTATGTGCCATCCAAAAGCCTCCTCAGATTGGCTCTTTAAGGAAGCACTGCCACAAATGTGAATTGCTGTTGGTCACAACTAATACAGTGAGACCTTTAGGAGGTACCCCATCAGCCTTTCCTCTGCATAGTCTTCATAGACTTCATCCTGCAGTAGTTGAATTTTTGGCAAAGCTGACTGCATGACCGCCTGGGCAAGTCGTATTAGATGTCGTCCAGGACACGTACCCGAGCCCCTCCTTTTGGTTCCATCGACGTTCAGAATATTGTTTTTAAGAGGGGCATCTTGGGCGGGCATCTTGGGCGGGGCAAACAGATTACATCAGCTGCCAGCCTGATTCGAGTCAGGCACCAGGGCGTCGAGATATGGGAAAGGGTAGCGGAAGCTCAACCAAAATAATTTTCCTTGGTCGAGAACTTCCCGCGCTTTAGGACACCTCGGTTCAAATGATCATGGCTCTCGTTGCCCTTTAGAGTTCTGCCGAGTCATAAGCAAGTCCAGTTGGTGTACAGCCGTCGATACTGGGTAGGTAATGATTGGGCCAACGATCGTGTTTGGTTGATGACAGTAAGCACTAAAACGAGTAGTGTCTAGACTCGGCAACTCTGGATCGCGTCAAATCTGGCGTGATTGATAATCACATCTCTCAGGCCTCCTTCCAGCTGTTGAATATATTGTAAAGAACATGAAGCATACTAGAGCCAAGCATACCAAATCGAGAAGAGGTTGCATCACCTGCAAGTCCGTCAATTCTACGCCTCCGGCTGACCCGTACTAATTCTCCCAGAATCCGTCACGTCAAATGCGACGAGCAACAGCCAGAATGTCTACAGTGCGTCAAAACAGGACGCAAATGTGATGGATATGATCCCAAACAGACAAACCCACAGGCGCAGCAGAGGACCGTAGTCGATCCTGTCCCCGAGACCTGGACTAAACCCAGCGCTGACCATCGCCTGGTCTTGCGTCCGGGGACTCGAGAGGAACGGCAGTATATCGAGTTCTTCTGCACTCGCACATCGCATGCACTGTCCGGCTTCTTCGATTCGGATCTCTGGCGGTATTTCCTGCCCCAGCTGAGTCACTCCGAGGCCGCCATCCGGCACGCAGTCATCGCTCTCGGGGCTCTCCATCAACATCTGCATATAGTTCTCTCAAAAGACAAATGTGATCCCGGGCGGAAGATCGCCCCCCAAAATGAGCAGTTTATCATTCAGCAGTACAACTCGGCGATCCGACATTTGGTGGCACAACTGTCGTCCGCAAACCAGGTGCCGCATCTGACGCTGATCGCCTGCTGCCTTTTTGTCTGCCTGGAGATTCTCGGTGGACAGATCAGCAAGGCTCTGGACCATATTGAAGCTGGCCTGAAGATTCTTCAGCGATGGGAGAGCGACCCAAACGGAAAACTACAGTCGGAAGGAATTACTCGAGAACTAACGTATACCGTCGTCCGTTGGAATACCCAGCTCTCCAAGCATGGAAGGAAGATGATTTCCCTCAATCTCGGCCAACTGGATACAGCAAAGTCAGTAGAAAAACAAGACGCCTGGTCGGAAATTTCAACGGCCAGACATTCACTCGACGTACTGATCAACCGCACCATGAGCTTCGTGGAGGCCGTGGGTAACGACCGGAAGACGAGAGGGTCGCCCTGGCAGGTTCGTCGGCAACAGGCGCTTCTCCAAGATCTCGCCGCGTGGCTGCGCGCATTTGACAATCTGATGAAGCGATGTGGCAGACGGCTGAAGAAGACTGATCCTCGAGGGCCTGTGCTGCTGCGCATCCATCACCGCTCCAACCAGATTTTAGTGGCCGTCGCCCTTTCCAGAGATGAGCTCATATTCGACCAGCTCGACGATGACTTCAAAGCTATCCTTGCGTACGCGGAGGAGTTGATCGAGCTCAATGCGTCACTGGACAAGGACGCCCTGCTGACTGTCTTTTCCTTGGAGACCGGCCTCATATCGTCGCTCTGCTACACGGCTAGCAAGTGTCGCAATCCGGTGCTCCGGCGAAAGGCAATCAGCCTGCTGTACCGTTGCCCTCAGAAGG
Organism: Aspergillus viridinutans; assembly: GCF_018404265.1. Taxonomy (NCBI): domain Eukaryota; kingdom Fungi; phylum Ascomycota; class Eurotiomycetes; order Eurotiales; family Aspergillaceae; genus Aspergillus; species Aspergillus viridinutans. The sequence goes on from NW_025091222.1 coordinate 125,231, forward strand.
AAGGGCTGTGGAGTATGCAGCAATATGCGATTCTCGCGCGGATCGTCGTACAGATCGAAGAAGCAGAGGTGGCTCACCTGCAGTTGGAGCAGCGGATTCCCGAAGATCGGCATCGCGTCTACACAACACACATTGAGGACAGGAACTGTCGCTCATGTCGATTAGTATTGATGTATATGCCTGAGACTGGTGATGGGGAATGGCACTGTCGAGTCAGGGATGTGGACTTCTCGACTGAGATCCAAGCAGAGGATCCCAACTTTTTCACAGAAGCCGGTATCACCTCAGAGGTTTGAGAAGACTACAATGCTCTAGTTAGATTTGTCTCAATCGTGCTGGTCGGGTAGTATTATGTCTATCATGGAATTGGAGTCGTGGAGAATATCAGGATATAACTGTCTCCGTAGTAAAACATAGTTAACGATGAATTATATCCATCACCAGTGAAATAGTATATACATTATAATTAATCCGGTACTCATGTCGTATCATCAAACTATCCAACAACTCGCTCATTATGAAACCTCATGTCGAGATATAGATCGATCATCCTCGGCCAAATATTCTGCATCTACTTTTATTAGTCGGCGCCAATGACCGAGATGATGAAGACATACTTTCGCGAGAGTTTGTCCCTCCAACTCGTACGGTTTGGCATCTCTTTCCTGACATCCAGAACTGGCTGCTGCTTGTGCGCCTTTCATCTCGCGAAATACGGCTTCCACATGAGCGCGGTCCAGATGTCGAGGGTTGCTGTCCTGCCAGGATTGTCTGCGGATGGTCATCCCATAGCAGTCTGGGGCCAGGAAGGGATATGGAATGGTCATCATGAGTTGATGGCTGTATATTATGGACAGATAACTATATAGTATAGTATAGTATAGTATAGTACATCAATGGATGCAATATGCAGGCTCCAAGTAGATTGGGCGCTGTGAGCTCTCTTATATGGCAACAATTTGGAATCATGAGAACAGGATCAAAGTAAATACGAAAGAAAGACCAATAACATCGTCCGCAGGGAGGTTGTGGAATGCTCGAGGTGGCCTTGGTCTGCCGGTCATTTGACGTGGCCTGACGCGAGGATCTGGCCCAGTCGACCCTTGTTCTTGTGGAATCTGGATTGATTTTTCCTTGACGATTCTCAGAGTGATGGCAATATATTCTGGATAGATCACAGATCACACCATTATCGCATGTCGTTGTCATGATCACTACCGCTATCCAGTGCTATCTGGATGTTTCTTGAAATGCAATAGCCCATGTATCCATCCTCTAACTCTCACGAAGCACGGATATTGACCCCGCATTCCAAAGGCAGAGAATCCAAGCCAATGCGCCACTGCATTGCCGTTGGCCTCATTAGGAAATATGGAAGCCATCGTTTGTGCCGGCAGCAAATGGCGGGTTGGTGGCGCAATGTTTAAATCGTCGACGCCAATCAACAATCCGCCGAGCTCCGCATGGTGGCATTGCTGCATCCTACTGACAATTGGCAGACGACATCCAATGCCGATGGGGACTATTGGTATACAATCGCTGCATGTGCCAGTCGGGACTGTCGATTTTGCAGTATAATACACCGCCGCACTGCTTCTTAGTATCAGGAATTCAATCTAATTTAACAAATTGGCCGGTTGGAGTAGCTGGTTATCTCGCATCGTTAACACCGATGAGGTCGCCGGATCGAGCCCGGCACTGGTCATTATTTTTGCCGGCAGGCTGGCATTCCCCTAGTAGGAACAGAAAAATAGTTGGGCAGCTATCTCTGAATCTCTAGGGGACATAGGTTTGAATCCTGTTGCCAGCTTAAAATATCTACCATATTAAAGACCTACTTTGGTTATGTAGCCCCTTAGGGGGCACTTCTCATTCCCTATAGCCTTTGGGTATTAAATCACCCTAAGGTCCGCCTACAGGTTAGGGTAGACCTTAATCAACTAGCTTACACCACTGCCTTTAGGTTGCCTTCGGGCTTTATTTAATTTCTAGGGTTATATACTCATACTTTATATATGTAATTCCATAGCTCAGCACGTCCCTATAACCCCATGGGAGGTCAGGGGCACAAAAGTGCCCTGTTTCTGGACGTTAATAAATACTACTACTACTACTACTACTACTACTCAAGTATGCAGGAGGGAGAATTGCTGATAGACCAGACAACTAGCAAAATGTATCAAATGCCACCATTCACCAGAATAGTCTTGAAATTGGGGGGAAAGAAGCTGGCAGATCCATATATCCATTTCGACAAAGAAAAATGCTCCCTATCTAATAACTCCAGTGATTACCAAAGGACACAATTGCTGTTGATGAAGTCTTCTTATGTACCATTTGAAAGATTTACACAATTCTCAAACAAAAATATCGACAGAAAAACGCAAGTGGTGTATCTTCTGGAGACGAAATGCTCACTTCGCAATCCGACAGAGCCCCTGATCATCCCAATCCTCGCTGCCGACCATCCTGCGCGCGATGAAAAGACCAGCCGGATCCCATTTCTGCTTACTCCTGTACAAACGGGGGTAATTCCTGCCCCAGAAGGACTCTTGGAAATGGGGTTCATAGGCAAAGGCCTCGTTCACATATGCGCCCATCTTGTCTGCACCCTCGACTCCTTGCAGCAATGGCAGCTCAACATCCGTCACATTCTTGATGACGGCCTGCTGCTCTGCCAGAGTAGCATTGGGACTCCAACTGCGGGTGTACACGACATGCACAACCGCTTCTCTCCAAGCCGGGCTGACTGCATTGTCCACTTTGCCTGCATTATCTGCCACGGCGCCGCCTCCCACCACCATGCCGGAGACGGCTTCTCCAGGCGTATAGCGGAGTTTACTCATGGCAGAAGCGAGCCTGGCGGGTCCATCCTTGGAGGTGAGGAGGTCCCTCGAGAACAGCCTGGAGAAGAGTAAGGCGATTGATCCTGTCCCGTCCGAATCGCCGACAAGCAGGAGCTCTGTTATGGCCTCGTGGACACTGGGCATGGGGAAGGATCTATACTGAGTATACACGCCCGCTGTCGCGTTGAGCTTCTTCAACAGTGGCTCATAGACCTGGCCAATCTCGGTGGTGTCGCTTATATTGGCATGGAAGAGCATAAAGCTCAATACCGAGATGGCCTGATTATTCTCCCACGGCAGATTGGGAACCATGAAGTAGTATCCGCCTCCTCGTGCGTCAGTCACGGCCGGTAGCGCAGCATGAAAGTCCGCCACAGCGTTCCAAAACGCAGGATCTCCGGCGGCCGTAGTGATGTTCATGGAGGTAATGACGAGAGGAATCTCCTCGAATGTACGAACGGTGACTTGGGTGACGATGCCAAAGGTGCCTCCTCCACCCCCTCGAAGCGCCCAGAACAGGTCCGAATTCTGGTGGGCATTGGCAGTGACTAGATCTCCCTGTAGCGTGTCACTTATATGCGTCATCCCTGGAAGATCCCTAGAAGAAGGATCCAACTTACTGCAGCCGTGACGACACTGAACTCCAGGGCATTATCCGACGCCATCCCCTTCCATGGGCTCAAGAATGAATGACCGCCGCCTTGGATATACCCTCCGGTTAGCCCAACAGTGTGAGCGGAGCCTCCCACTACCGTTCTGTTCTGCTTGCCGAGAGCAGCATACATCTCCTGCAGACTAATCCCAGCATCCAGCGTTACAGCCGGACCTTCACCTTTATGCTTCGGCGCCCCCTTCGGAACGAAATCATCTACTAGCCGTAGTCCCTTCATTCGATTGGTCAAGATCTGAAGAGAGTTCGGAGCCGCCGAGCGTCCAAGAAAGTCATGACCGGAGTTCTTGATCGCAAGACGGATGGTATGCCGCTTTGCGAACCGGACAGCCTCCTGGATGTGTCGCGTGTTCTGGACCACGGCGGAGTAGAGCGAGATACGCCCCTGCTTGCACGGCACATATGGCGCAATCTCGACATAACAGCTCTCATTGTGCTCCGGCCAGGCTGCCCAGTTCTCCCATTGCACGGCACCGGGCTGAGCGGCGCGCCAGACGGAGTTGGACCACTGCGCCGTGACTTCCTGGCAGGCGGTGCTGTTGGGGTTAATGTGACAAGGGGCAGCAACAGGCTGCACTGCGACCAGAGTGCCGTCAATCGAGCGGTTGAGGGCATTCCACTCTTGTGGTCATGGCCAGCATGGTTGATGGGGTTGACATCGGCAGTGGCGCGAATCGGGACCAGCGATTGCTGCCGTGGCAAGGAAAATGGCTAGTAAAAGATTCTTCATAGCGACTGGTGTGATGCAAAGGAGTAGGCTACAAAGTGAATCAACCGGTGGCCCGGATATCCTCGCACCTCTCCTTATATACACAAGAAATACGAGCACTCCAGTGCGCCCGACCCCAAAAGGGTAATGAAAATAAGATACGAGCTATGCAACGGGGCTGTGTCGATCATCCCGCTGCCTGTTTACATACGAGAATTAAACTCGGGGCGCATGAGATATGTGCATCCATCATCGAGGAAGCGACGGGTCATGCTGCAAATGAACAGAGATCATCTGCTGGTCCAATTGCAGCCATTCACGATGGTCTTGGCTGGATGATGACCCAATGAAAGCGCTAATCCTGATGTCATTGATGAGGCTGTATACATCGTATTCGGCTGCGATGTCTCGTCTTTCCCCATGAGCTACTCTTTGTTCGTCTCGGAATTATTAGCCAGAGTTATAGTGTAATGCCCATGGCCGCATTTCCAGGCAACGATAACCACTCTTGAGACGATCAATTGTGAGAATGCATATTTCCTACGCTTAACTTCAATAGATCATGCAGCTATGCCATGTGTTACTGCATATGAGGAATCAACATGTTGGCAGCCTTCCGTCGTTTCCGGCTAATATTGTGCATTCAGGCCTACATCTTCAGACAGGCGATTCTATTAGCCGTATGGGTACAATTCACAATAAGAATAGGTAGTAGAGAGCACACTAACACGAGTAGCTAAAGGTCAAGAAATGGGTACGTTCTATCTACCATTATCCATGCGATACGGATAGCGCGGAGATGACCTCACGACGGCATCCCGAACCCATAGTCTCATGATATCATCTAAACAACTCTATAATCATGCCCCAATTGAAGTCAGAATTAGAGCAACCTATTTCGACTGCAGCATGTGTACCCTTCACAGGTACTCCCACAATTGATCAAACATGTCGACAGCGTTTCCGACGAACATCCAGAGTTGGGGTCGACAACATGGCGCTTCTTCACACCTCCAACAACCAACTCTGCAGTTCCCTGACCTTGGATTGATTGACTGTCGCTGGGAATTGGACGGACATGCTCCGGCTGCAAGGTCGTAGAATGGATCCCGTACACATGGAAGCACTCGTTGATGATCTTAGCCTTGTCCATGAAGTCGGCGATTAGTTCATCGGAGACTGCCAGATGCACCGATGCGAGAGTTTTCTCCTGGTTGAGCCGCCAGATATGGAGTTCATGAACGGATTCGACACCGGGAATCTAGACCGAGTTAACCTGTGGAAACATAACCCCGGAATCAATACTTACAGCTTCAAGGTCATGCTTGACATCTTCCGGATCGACGCCTAGCGGAACGCTCTGCAGCAAAATGGTTCCACTCTTCCGCACTACCTTGAGTCAGTAGGATTCCGTAGAGTCTGCTTGTACTACATACCTAGAGGAAGCGACGAGAGGAGGATCACGATCGCAATCGCCATGCTCACGGCACGATCGGCATAGTATCTTCCCTCATATTTGGCCTTCCAGATCACCAGCGCAGCAATAATAACCCCGATATTGTTCGCTGCGTCGCCCAGAACATGGATAAGGACACCCATCATTCCGAGGTCATGGCCCTTCTTCGCTTGCGACTTGATATTGTGGCGGTGCTCGACGTGAGGGCGCAGGACCTGATGAAGGGTACTTAGCTGGGAAAGCTGACAGCGGCACAACGACTTACTCGAGTGGAAAAGGAACTCCTGCGTTCGAGCGCAGACAAGGACGTCGAAAGTTCCAGGTCGTCATCGGATGAATCCGAGGTATTGTTTTCACCATGGTCGTGTTCTATGAACTTAGTCTGGTAATCAATCCTCTTCTGGATGGGAACCAACCATGCAGGAACAATCCACTGATCAAATTCAAAGCCAGTCCGACGCAGCCAATGATCAGCACAAGCTTGGGGTTTTCAATTCCTGCATGTGTCAGTACATTGTCATCCACCAGGAGCGAATACCATACGCTCTAACGAGACAAAGCGATCGACAGATTGAAGAAAAATGCTGATTCCTAGAGACAGAAGAAAAACACCATTGAAAAAGGCACCCAATAATTTTGCGCGCTGCCAGCCGAATGAGAGCTCTTTAGGATGTTTGCTGCGTTGGGAGATCTGACTCTTTATCCTTACTCTCACACACGGAGGAGCTTCGCTACCTTGAGTGCTACCAGCGCCACAATAAAGCCGACAAGATCATTCAGCTGCAGGTATATCAGTATCACTTTCGGATCATCAATGTGTGCTACCAACGTAGTGGAATGCGTCTGCGACTAGGGCCAAAGAGCGGGTATAAAATCCGACTGAAATATTTCGTCAACCAGGCGGCCGCTGGAGATGCAGAAATCAGACTTTACCTGCGATTTCTGCGAGGAAGAAAGACGCAGAAATACTGATTACCAGAATCAGACGGTGTTCGCGTTTGAGATGGGAAAACATGATGAAGCCTGAGAATATTGATTGAGTGACAAAATATATACAGAGGGAAAAGCTTCAGACAAAACAATTTTAGGCGTCAGGCTCCCTTAAGCCGCAGTGGCTTGCAAAGACTCGAGTGCTCCGCCATAAAAGACACAGCCCAAAATTTTTCAAGAAAAAAGCCGACGTGACACAGCTCAGAACGGCGAGCTGCCAGGGTCGGACCTCAACCTCGGCGTACGTCTATCCGGGGGGGTTTCAGCTGGCCAGCAATGACATAGGAGCGCACAAAGAGCACAAAGATCAAGCAGCATAAATGCCTCAGAGTCCCATCCATGCCAGACGCAGTCCATATCTGCAGTCCGTACTGTTGACGCCTGAATTCCAGTGAGCTTGCCAAATCGGCGAAAAGTGGAGAATTCCCTCGTCTATTCGCCGGGATTAGTCATAGTAACCTTACCCAAGAAGCGACGCACAGTAGTGACTCATTCCAAACGAGCATGACCGTTGGTTATAGCCAGTCTGGATGCAGGTCGGAGGTCGGATCGGAACCGTCGGGCCAAAATCAGTTGACCCTGTTGCTGCTCTGTGGGTGAGGGAAGATCAGATCCCAGACATGTGAAGCTGTATGCGGCTTCAACCTGGAATGTCAGTATGGTCATTAGCAGAATGAATGATTGTTCATCAAAGCCAGCCATGATGTTGTTGTTGGTTGTTGTAAAAATTTCTGTCATTTTGAGTGCCGGACCAATGCAAGACGCGGATCACATATTGACTTAGATGGTGCGATAGAGTCAACACTGCATGTAAGAAAGCAGATGCAGAATCACGTCAATTCAAATGACCAACCACGGAGCCGGGAGACGTTGTCAGTGAAGACAAGAGGAAGAGGAGCGAGTCGACTATATTTAACCAGACGAGGAGTGAGTACCTTGGGGACTGCACAGGTCTTGGCTTCCCTTTACGGACAGGAATAAAGACCAGCCAACTGGTCACCGACGATGATCTCCCCAAAGAATCCAAACGGTGCCTATCCTAGTAGTAGATATACTCCATATACTCCATATACTCCATATAGTAAGAGTATCGATATTGATGTCTATTCCAGATAATTATGCATATCATCTCCAAGACCTAGTTGAGTAGGTATTCCACTTGAAGCATTCGATGTTTTCTATGAACCAACTCCCAAAGATGGCCACGCAGTGTCAAACCCGGTATCAAAGCCCAAGGACCATGATTCATCAATGAACGGCCACTGGAGCATTTCCACCTCTAGCTCATGAGATTCACTCAAGGGCACTGCATCCATTCCCCCTGTCCCAGGTTGACGACTATCACTCCCTAACGTTGGATGATTATTCCGATTTCTAGTCGCTGTTGGCATATTCTCCCGCTCCAAAATAGGTTGGCACTCTTCCTGACGCGGTCGTACGCTTCGAATGTCGCCATATTCGTCCAAAGTCCCCGCGATTGTGAGATGACCCGCCCCGTCCCGAACATGCGCCTGATTATTTCTGGCTATCTCGTAGAATCTGTTGGCTTCCTGCACGGTTCGCCACTGTGTCTATCAGCAATCTGCCCTCAACGAGACACGACGCGGGAAGGTGGTTGCTCACCCAATTTTGTCCAACGGGCCAGTATTTGCTCAGTCGCTCGAGATATGACAAATTAGCTTTTTTCTCCTCCTCCGCTCGCTCGATCCCCCCAGGATATCGCTGCGGGCACACAGTCCCGTACATGTTGATATGGGCCGCAACAAAAATACTGAAGCCAGAGTACGGTGTGATCACCGGTGCTCCCGAGACTTCGAGGGCGGAAAGGATGCCGCCGATATTTTGCGCGGCTTCGAAGAGTTGCTGGATAGCCTGAGACTCATCTACATTACTTAAGCCTTGCAGATCGTGCAGCAAGTCGGAGTGAGGCTTGAGACTGGACAGGAACTGATCTCGGAACAGGAAGAGGATACTAAACTGTTATTAAATCCGGTCAAGTGGGCAGAAGGCTAGGGAAATACCTCATGAAATAGACCAGATTGATGTATGCGAACAGCTCGCCGTATCCCAACGCAACATGCGCCTGCGCACTGGTGGCCGGGTATCGCACTGTCACATCCTGCAGAAATCTCCACTCGTCCAGCTCCTCCTTCAAGCGCTGCCAGACCAGGCGCGGCGACGAAGGATCCTGAGGGAAGGTCAATGTCCGACCGCGCCGACTCTCATTCGCGAACCGCAGGATCCGCACGAAGATATCGAACCCTCGGGTGACAATCGTCAGTCCATAGTCGATGGTTAGATTCCTCGACAACGGTGAGTGCTTGCTCATATCGGACGGCATCAAGCGATGCGATGAAAGCCGACCAAAGTTGAAGTCCCGGTCACTGGTCGGCAACGGGACTGATATCTGTCGAAAAGAAAGGGCGAAATGCTGGCGCGCTCCGGAACTCAGCTCGCAGTCTTGCGCGAAACAGCACCAGTACGTGCGAACCAGCTGCTCGTACTGAGTTTGGCTAGCCTGGAAGTCCTGCGGATTATGCTCCATGCTGTCGTCGGCCGTCTTGAGGAGGGATTGGATCATGTACGTTGCCATTCCTGACATCATTAGCCTCGTATAGGGAGATTGAGGCGTGGACATACCACTGTACATCCAGGCCTTGTAGGGGCGACCGGAACCCCATTCGTAAAACGTAATCATCACCAAGGACTGCGCAAGATAGAGCGACGGGGCCTCGAACGCGCGATGTGCGAGCTGTTTGCGAGCATATTCGGCATATATTTCGGCTGCTTCCAGACGGTGATCGGGCATGAATCTCACGCATAATGACAACAGAGCAGCAACAAAAACCGGATCAACCGAGGCAGGATTTGACGATAATTCTGCAATCAGAGACGGATAGTGGAGGAAATTGGCGACGGGGAATTTCTTGCGGTAGGTCTCGCACGCCGCAATGATGGTGGACGAGGGCAAGGCCTCCACGGGATTCTCAGCACACCATGGCGATGGATGGTCGGGTTGTGGTTCAGGAGGTAATGGTGGACTATTAAGAGCGGTTGTCGGTTCAGATATCACCCTTCGCTGTCTCTGTGATTTCAACGTCGTTCTTTTTGATCTTCTTGACGGAGACGAATATGTGTCCGTCAACTGACAGTCGGTCAGTTTCGCCCGTTGACAGCGACGACACGGTGGTTGGCCATCGTGGATGCATTTGACCTTTGCTTGACTATACAGAACAACAATGATCATCAGCGAATCAATCCAAGTGCTAAGGCCCAGGCCATACTGGATTGGCTCATTTCGAGGTTATTCCCGATTTCCGAGGATCACCATACGGACGACAGAGTAACAAGGGACATACCGGCAGCCATCGCAGGACACTGAAAGTCGCATTCTCAAGGGCCGGATTGACAAGGTCAACTCATTGATCTGCCATTGTCTTCACTCTCTCAATTGAGATGATGATAGTGTTCAAATGCATGGTCGGGAATGGTTCCAGTAAGTGATGATTTCATTCCCGGTGCGGAGATAACCAAATACCTTCCAAATCGGGTAAAGCGCATTTGCGAGGGAAGCTTCTTTTTTGTTCTTATCGTCAAAAAAGAAATCTTGTTCTAGATCGATTCTAGTGTGCTACGGAAGTGGCCGACATATAGAAACAGCTTAGAGAATATTTCCAAGGGTCGCATTGCTTAACAATGGGGTAGTCTCAATATATATTCCGCTCTCTCCTTAATACTCCGCACTTCATAGAATAGAATGGTCATTAAGATTAATGCTATGAATGCTGTCTATCTCGCTAACTCATCACAAATGCCGTTGATCATATCCATCATACGTCCAGCTCGGTCCATTGCTGTACCCAGCTATTGAACTTGTCCACCTGAAGGGAATCCGTCGCCCACGAGGTCACAATCCGAACCACCGCATGTCCATCGTCGCGCTTCTCCCATATATAGAACCCAAACCGATCCTGCAGTCTGCGAACCACGCGCTCGGGTAGAATAGCAAATACTTGGTTGGTCTCCGTCTGCGCTGCGAGGGTATACCCCAGCTTCTCAAAGTTGGCCGAGATCTTCGCAGCCATATTGTTCGCATGCGTCGCCAGATCGAAGAAGAGATGCGTCCGGAAGAGCTCGACAAACTGAATACCCATCACACGGGATTTGGCCAGCAGAGCCCCGTGCTGTTTGAGATGGAAAACAAAACCCTCGGCCAAATGCTGCTTGACCACAATCGCCTCACCCAGCAGTGCTCCCATCTTGGTCCCGCCAATCCAGAAGATATCGGTGAGGTCGACCATATCACGCAAGGTCAGGTCATTGTTCTTTGCGCTCAGCGCTACTCCCAATCGTGCACCGTCGACCAGGATGAGCAGTCCAAGTCGTTTGCAAACTGCCGAGAGGGCTGACAGTTCGGCCTTTGTGTAGATCGTTCCCAGCTCCGTCGCGTTGGAGATGTACACCAGCCGCGGCTTGGCCATGTGCGGAAAGAATTGATTTTGCTGGTATACCCGCGCCAGGTTCTCCGGGGTCATTTTGCCGTTTACTCCGGGGACTAGGATCATCTTGTGCCCCGTGGCTTCAATCGCACCGGCTTCCTTGGTGACAATGTGCCCAGAGTCCACAGCCATGACGGCTTCGTAGGGCCGTAAACAGCTGGCAATCGAGATTAAATTTGCCGATGTCCCGCTGGGGACAAAATGAATGGCAACTTCATCCTTGCTGGCGTTGAGCTTCTCCCGGATCAGCCGTCGAGCTTCATTGCTGAACTCGTCTGTCCCGTAGGACGATTGTTGTGCGGCATTTGTCAGTAACAGAGATTCTAGAATCTGCGGATGAGCTCCCTCGCTGTAATCATCGATAAAATTGTATCGAGGAGGGAGCTCTGTGTCACTGATATCCGACGCCGGCATTTCGCTGAAAGATGTGGGACCTTATATGATAATAGGAATCAAGAACTGGAATCAATGCAAGAATGCCAGGAAAAAGAGAAACCAAGTGAGTCATCTTGTCTGGATCCCCTGAAATATATCCCCTCGTTATCTCTGTGGGAAAACCTGACTCGGTAGCGGGGATAGGCGGTGGTTTCGGGAATAATCCGACTTCGGGAATCCGCAGTGGGGATTTCTATTAGCAATCGCCCGGTATCTTTCCCGACTTCGGGAATCCCGAGTAGTGATGGTGTACAGTTGGCATATGATGTTGCACAGAAACAGCGGTAAGGGCTTAGAAAAATGATTGCATGAAATTCTAGTCTCTGTTCCAGAAGTAGTTTATCTCAGATCCCTCAAAGTATGAGTAGCTCAATATCACAGGCGGCATAAGGATAGCTTCTTGCCATTAATGGATAGATTTGGAGCATTGACCTATCATGTCTTACTGATATACAACTTCACCAAAGCACAACATCACTATATTTAAATCATCATCAGCTCTGCTGATCCTTTTGCCCCGCATGGCCTAACTCACTTGTTCTCCACAGCATTTTCTGCAGTCCTTAAACTTGGTTACATCCTATTGTCTGGATTAAACCTTGGGTCACAGAGGCATACAGTATAGCGGCAGGTTAACATGCGCTTGACTTTGGTGCTCAAGGCATCTCTGGCTTGGCTGTACTACAGAATTCACCTTTGGAGAACTATCCCGTTACACCCAGCTTGAGTTTCTCCACGAGCTGTCAAAAGACATAATTCTGCCCTACTTTGACGTGCGACCAGTTTATCATCAGAGAAAACGATACAAGAACTCCAAATTCTGCAGAGGGACCGAGTCCGCTTGCGATGGTGATGTCTCCACAACATCCGTGGTGTTAAACATTGGAATGACCCGGAATTTTTCGAGAATAGGGTCCTTCTCTTCGACCGTGTGACAGACTGAGATGGCCGGAAGCAGTATAGGCTGCTGAGTATGTCCCGGGAAAGCTCTGAGAAGGATAACGAGCAATTGCAGGAGGCAGAGGCTTCTGTCAATGACATCTTGGACATGTCCTCGACCATGAAAGTTTCCCACGGCCTTGTCACAGCGGGTCGCGAGTACTTGGCTGAGATTTGGGACAAGCCAGAAAACAGTGATGCTGATATCAAGCTAGGAACATTTGCCACGTATATAAGATGGGCGAGTGAGCACTTCAAGCAGAGCCGGCCGTTAGTGCCGTTGAAGATGCCCCTAATCCAAAGTGCAGTTATTTAAGGGGGCATTACGGAGGTGATTGAACGAGTCCATAATTAGCTTTGTGTACATATTCTGCAATGTGATGCGACTGTAGTGAGGGGCCATGACATTGAGGTTACCCATTGCGCATTGACTATTTTTTCAATGGAGAGAACTTCCCTATGTGCGGTGTGACCGACCCACCAGATATCGGTCAATGTAGCTGAAAGCGCAAAGTAATGAGCTAGAATTACCAGAGCATGGTCTCCATCTCCTGGAGTAACTTGAGGAATTCTTGGGAAACGATCAAGGGAAACACCATGAGCCGTCGACATATCATTGCCGGATGCTCCCTTCCTTCTATGGCGAGCCAAACGGAGTTAATATAAGCCACTGTCGACCTGTATATCTCCAGTCTTGGGGGCCGTAATTGTTCGCCATCCCCCTCACCAAATCCTTCGGATGGCAGCAAATACGAGAAATGGCCGCAATCGCCTGTGCCGACGGTAAAGTTTGGGTCCGTGAATGAAGGCGACGAATGAATGATAGAAAAGATTCTAGCTGACTTGCTCTCTTGAATGACGCTGAGCGCAGCATTGAATACCGATACCGAGCCTCTGACCAACTGCATCCATTCCATCGGTGGTCTGTACGAGTCAAGAGGACGATCCTGCAAAGACGTAAACGCGTCGATAAGTAAGAGAATGCATGTGAAGCATGCTGCATCGGCAATCCTTGTATCTATACTTCCCACGCACACTCTGTGGTCTCGCAAAGCCCGCTCTAGATAGACAGCCCGAACGCCGATCAAGTCCGTCTCGTTTGATTTGCCCCTGTAAAGATGCAGGGCAGAAATTGCAAAAATGGCATACAGCAGTGGTTTGTAGACAAAGGCTAGTTTGGGAACCTCAATTGACCAGCAGTCTTTAATGCTCTGGAGATGGGCTCCAGGCAAGGTGAGGCTAGTTCCTATGGTGAAATGATGCAGGAGACGCAGCTCTGTGTACATATGATTTCCACCTTCCGACCGTGGGAGACTGCATAATGCTGTGATTGCAGCAGCCGTAGCAGCTTCGTGACTACCAGCCAATGCTATCTGCGAGGGAGGGGGAAGGGGAGGAGGTGCGGAGCTGCGTTGCGGTTCGGTTTGAGCGGTAGGAGGTTGGCCTTTGGACCTGTCATAGAGACAGGCGACCCCATGTCTATGACAGTCTCGGCATACTGGACGCGCTTCATCACACTGGCGTGGTGTCAGTCCGACTGACGGGGAAACATATCATGTGTTCAACATACTAACCTTAACCCTACGAGCGCGGCACCGCTGGCATCCGTTTCGGGATTTTCGGTAAGCCAGTCGCGGGCCGTTCTTCTTGTACGCATGACTGGCTGACTGTCCTTGATTTTGAGGGGTATCAGTTGTAGTTGCTTCCCTAAGTGTTTGTGTCGTAGCCGATCCCCCCTGCTCTAAGGAACCTGAAGCACTCTGCAAGGGTAAATCTGGTGGGATTCTTAGGTACATTGTGCACAGTCATGGCTCATGGATGACTTGATATCCCAGATGATCAAGGGAAACCGTGGAAGGGGAAAGAAAATAAAGTGAGCGGCGCGAATTTACCTTAGGTGTCACACCCCACCTCGGCTTGCAGGCAGTAGTATTTCCCTGATTGGGCTCGTACTTGTTACATCGTTAGGTACCTTACTCTTGATAGATACCTCCCATTTCCTCCCATTGCATCTCGCACCTTTTATTTCTACGAGTTTCAGAAGAATATAAGCCAAATTAGTTAAGACTGTTCCCCTCAGGGTCATGGGTGGGTATAATCGGTTCACCACTTGGTTGAAAGCGATCTCTCAGCATTACGTGCCGAGCAAGACTAAACAAAGTCAACCCAGTAAGGATGAATAAAAGCAAAGAAGAGCCTTCCTTTCACTCAGGGTGGCCACATCCTACATCACTGAACATGTTACTCGACCTCTTCTCGTCTCTCTTCCCCAATCCAATCCAGCGTGCTTCCGTTTATGTCTCGCCTGTCTGCACCACTCGGCGATTATATCTACCGATATGTCGCGTACGAAAGCCAACAAACACCAAGATCAAAGTTGTAATGAGTTCAGGTAGAAGACCTAGGACAGTACGAATGGCTAAGGAGCCTGCCACTGGATTCAGGTTTTGTTTCTGGGTTGACTCCGCGATCAGTCCGTACAAAACCCGGATACCGACAAACACCGTCGCTAGGAGCACGCCGTGGAGGAGCTAGCATTCAAGGCATTAGCACTGGTGATGGCACACTGACTTGCAGAATCCTCTCATGTCAGGGTAAAGTCTACCATTTCGCCTTCCATCACCCCTGGAATGGTCTTCTCACTGCAATCCTTCAATGTCCACAGAGCCCAGATGGTCAATATTGCCCAACATGCCTCGAGCAACGCCATTCCAACGTCAAGATTCGTCTGATCGCTCGCTTTTGGGTGCTCTCCTGCCAGACCGCCGGCTCCTGTGCCAACCATGGCAACGCCGGTCGCAACGACCACATGGACGAAGGCCATAAATGCGTATTCTAAACGTTTGTCCAAGTTTCGATTGCGGTACACCCTTCTGCTCAGGTACGTCAGTAATGTCATGCTGTTCTCTTAAGATGATAACGCACGCTTCATGTAGTATTCCATCTAGAGCAAGCAGCATGGGCGAGATCCCAACGCTTGAAATAATCTTTGCCCCGGAGCCGCTACTGTGAATCGAGAGGCCACCGCCGGTGATCCGCAGTATACAAAACGCCAGCAGATAGCCCCAGCCTAACAACCCCCATCGATGATGACACAGTGTCAGATACAACGCTGGACATACGAGAACCGAGTAGATGGCGAGTTGAGCGACGGAAGATGCACTCATACTTTGTATGGGGGAGGCTGTGCCGGGACAGAGGAAGTAGAATAGTCGTAAGTGGTATAATGATTCCCTTCCTTTGCCTGGTTTTCTCTGCAATTTCTCCGATATTTTAATCCGAGGATACAAACTATGATGGAAGAGGCAAGCAGGAACAGGATTCTCATGGTAAGACAAATTTGATTCAGAAGATCCGCTGGGCTGCTCTACTTGAGGGAATAGGGTGACAAATGATGAAATGTACATCATACTTTATATTAATCTATCCAGATGGACTTTCATCCAGTTTGTCTGGCTTTTCGACTTCTCTATATCAACCTCGAATGATTTGGTGATGGTTGGCGACTACTAAACGATACCGAGAATCCCTGTCGCATCCTCTTTTCGAAGCGCCCACTAAGAAGCGGAATACTATCAGGCAGCAGCTTTGTGGTCATATCCATGGACAATGCATGGACAATGAGAGGCAGAAGAATAGTTGTATGGAATCCCAACACATGGGCCAGATTCTCACTGCCCTCCTTAAGCATATGTAGAGGAGTAGCGCGAATACCCTTCATGCCACAGACAGGCAGACATAGATCATCCAACTCTTGAGGCACGTCATTAGTAGATGCTAAAGGGGTGCTAAGGTTAAGACTAGGCCAAACTTATAACACACTGGTGTATAGCTTCATATCCTGTCCCAAACAGTCGGATCTAGGCGTCAGAAATGATGATAGGCTTTTGACTTACAATATGTCTGTTATGTGATGTTATTCTGTACTCTAAGACAACGTTATCTAATACGCAATTTAGTATGCATTATGTTGGGATACTATACCACTAGATTAAGAAGCACATCGTCTTGACACCTTTGTAATCTAGCAGTGTAGTATAGTTGACACATTACGCATTAGTATGGAGACTAGTTATGCTATCTAGTCTCTAGTCTAGGTCCATATCCATCCCCAATTCAGCTAATATGGCCTCGTTATGCTGTCCGACCTCTGGCACTGCACCCATTTGAGCTTCAAACCCATCTGGCCCCATTCCCGGAGGAAACAGCGCTGGCACAGTCCCCGCAGAGGTCTGTACCTGCGTCCAGCGCTGCCTGGCTCTCAATTGCGGATGGTTCCATACGCCTTGCATATCGTTCACGCTGGCATTCGCAATCACCGCCTCATCCAGGCGCCGTAATATCCCCTCGGTAGAGTAAGATGTGAACACGTTACAGATTGTCTCCCTCAATTCAGCCCGATTCTTCACCCGCAAGGAATTATTAGAGAAGCGCTCGTCCATCGCCATCTCCGGCTTCTCCAGCACCATCTCGCAAAACTTAGCCCACTCCCGCTCATTCTGGATCCCCAGCATGACCGTCCCCTTGCCCGTTTCGAATGGCCCATACGGATAGATCGCCGCATGGGACGCACCCGCAGGGATCGGGCCCGGCTGGCCCCCGTAGGTATAGTACATGGGAAATCCCATCCACTCGACCATGCTCTCCAGCATGGAGATGTCGATATTGCGTCCATGGCGCTCAGGGTCCTTTTCACGCTCGAACAAAGCAGCAAGGATATTTGAGTAAGCGTAACTACCCGCGCAGATGTCCGCAATCGAGATGCCGACTTTCGCCGCTCGGTACCCGTCCCGGTGACGGAGAGTAGACCGGCCTCGCTTTGAATGAGGAGATCGTACGCTTTCTTGTCGCGGTAAGGCCCATCGGGCCCATAGCCCGAGATGTTGCAGACGATCAGATAGGGGTGCTTTTCTGATAAGTCTGCGAATGACAGGCCTAGTCGGGCGCTTGCTCCCGGGGCGAGATTCTGGACTAATATATCTGCGCGGGAGAGCAGTCGCATGAGTATGCGATGATGGCGTGGGTTCTTGACATTGAGCGCCAGGCTCTCCTTTGACCGGTTGGTCCAGACAAAGTGCGAAGAGAGGCCGTTGACGCGGGTGTCATAGTTGCGGGCAAAGTCGCCCACCTTGGGGCGTTCGATTTTGATGACGCGAGCGCCGAGATCAGCCAGTTGGCGGGTGCAGAATGGTGCTGAAATGGCTTGTTCGAGACTGACAACTGTGATGCCTGTCAAGGGGCCTTTCTTTTTGTCCTTTGGTGTTGTTCTGGATAGCGGAGGTGTTTGTTGACGAGTTGCGGTGGATGATCAGGCATCGTCGCGGCAGAGCCCGGACAGAGGGTCGAATGAGAGCCATTATGCGTCAATTCCTTGCGCTATCCATTTCCTAAGGCAATAGCACCGTTTATTACTGTATATAAGAGATCAAGATGCTCACCAGACTCCAAATGATCGACGTCTGGGATGTGCGGGGTTCGCGGTTACATGTCGGTTAACGGCTATGACGGTTAAACGGCATGATTTTCTCGCATGATTTATATGGTCAGTTCTCAGCCTCGAAAGAACGAAGATTTATAGTTCAATGATTTAAAATGTCGCATCTGGCCAGACCAGCACTTCATCATAGGACATTAGCTGTCCGACTGCAATGGTCGCTCTTCCGATCGCGTTTCTCAACCTCGGCGCGTCGGCCACTGATGGAACTGGCCGGCTTCACTGAAGAACAACTCACTGTCCGCGACGCGATTTCCGCGATCACTGCCAAGTTTCCCAACACATACTGGCAGGAATGTGATCAGAATGAGCGCGATCCCAAAGAGTTCCATGCCGCACTAGCCAAGGATGGATGGTTGGGAATTGCTTTGCCGGAGCAATTGGGAGGTGCTGGACTGGGTCAGTACATCATGTTCAAGCCAGAGACCAGGCTACTGACTTTGCACAGGAATCTCAGAAGCTACGATGATGATGCAGACCATTACTCAATCCGGTGCAGGAATGGCCGGTGCTCAGGCCATCCATGCCAACGTGTATGCCATACAACCGCTGGCGAAGTTCGGCACCAAGGAGCAGCTCGAGGAGACAATTCCCAAAATCATCAATGGGACATGGCGGGCATGCTTCGGCGTCACAGAGCCTAATACGGGCCTAGAGACGTTGAAGCTCAAAACTACCGCCACCAAAAATGCTTCCGGTGATTCCTACTCGATCACCGGGCAAAAGATCTGGATCACCTGTGCTCAAGTCGCGTCCAAGATGATCCTGCTCGCGCGTACAACCCCCATCGAGGAAGTGAAGAGATCCACCCATGGGTTGTCAATGTTCTGCATTGACCTCGACCGCGACAAACCCGGTCTGGACATGCGCAAGATCAAGAAAATGGGCAGTCGCGCCGTCGACGCCAACGAGGTCTTCTTCGACAACTACCAGATCCCCGCAAACACGCTGGTAGGAGAAGAAAATGAAGGGTTCAGGATCATCCTTCACGGAATGAACGCAGAACGGTGTTTGCTGGCCGGTGAGGCGCTAGGTCTGGGGTATGCGGCGCTCGAGCGCGCGACGCAATACGCCAACGACCGCGTGGTATTTGGACGTCCCATCGGACAGAATCAGGGTATCGCGCATCCGCTGGCAGATGCGTATATGAAGCTAGAAGCGGCCAAGTTAGCGACTTACCATGCTGCGCGGTTGTATGATGCCTCGCGAACGGATAGCTCGATTCCGTTCCATTCGGTCGGGGTGGCTTGTAACAGCGCTAAGTATCTTGCCGCCGAGGCAACATTCACGGCGTGTGAAAGAGCTGTTCTCACCCATGGAGGAATGGGTTATGCCATGGAGTATGATGTTGAGCGGTATCTGAGGGAATGTTTTGTTCCTCGGATTGCCCCGGTGAGTCGGGAGATGATCTTGAATTATGTCAGTGAAAAGGTGCTGCAATTACCAAGGAGCTATTAGATTGCGAGAAAGGGTGTATATTCGCCCCCATACAAAGCCTACTTCTCAAGGCTGGAACTTCTTGGGCGATCTGAATGCCATTCGAGCATCCCCGTAGACCATAATATATTCCTCGATGACATAAAGGAACAAGAAGTTCTCGTGGTGCATCTGTAACCGCATTCCTAATTTACATGGCTATATATTAGCAAACGTACTATATTAGAGTATGAGATCACTGACATCCTACATCCATGTATCGAAAGTTGGTCGAGTTTCAGCAAATTGAAGGGTTAGAAAGGTGGTGATGGGTGATAGATTGACGGACACCTCAGGCGCCAAACCGGATAAGCGTGTACGCGAGTCGACCAGTTTATCCCCACAGGCGACTTGTTCTCTCCATCCATCCTCCTGAGTGTCTGGCACGGTTCTATTAAACCAAGAAAGAACTGAAATACGACATCTCCATGTTTGATTCACCTATTACTCCAATGAGTGGATGAAATAGGAACAAAGTCTCAATCGTCTCCGCGAGAACTCCTAGAAAGGTGCCGACCGCGTGTCAAAGATGTCGCCGCCAGAAATTGAAGGTCATTCTGCGTGCTCTGTCATCAGAAACAAACTAAGGTATATTCTCTAGTGTGATGTCAACCGTCCTTGCACACTGTGCTCCAGAGCCGGGGCTGAATGTCTCCCAGCCACGACCAGCCGGTGGAGAGTCTACCGACATCACCAGCACTCTACCATCGAACCGCATTCTAAACGACCACGGAGAGCGCGTCCTGGTGCGAATAAAAACTCTGCTGAACAAGCCCAAATTTGCCATACAGGAACAAATCCTGCTCCAAGTGAATTAACAGATTCTGGTTCTGCTACGGATGGGCGTCTTCACAAAGCTAACTGTCCGATATGGAACTCAAGCTCGACTCGGTCTTTAGTGAATGGCGTGAGACTCCGTGTTCATATTAAACCACTGTGGTTTCTAATCAAAAGACACAGGCATTTCAATTACACAATGTCGCTACTCCTCGTGATCCGATAATGGATGCCATTCCTGGAGGCACCATGCAGGACATTGTCGGAGAAAATTCCGACATCAGGCATAAGGAAGCCGTTGAGCCAGGCGGTCGTCCACCTTGTGGTACAGGGACAAGAAGACGGACTCTACGTCCGATGCCCCCGCTGGTGTACTCATCGCCGCCAGCTCTGACAGAACTTAGGTCACTGTTGCCGCCTTACGAAGCTGCTGAGCTACTCGTCGATACCTATTTCGACCGAGTTCATTGGTTTATGCTCATGTTTCAACAGGATGACTTTCGTCAGAACTGGCCACACCTGTATAAGACACAAACTGACCGCACAAGTGAAGATTGCAACGATCTAGGATTTCTCAGCACTTTTCTGATGGTCATTGCTATTGGAGCGCACTATGCCGGACCCTACCGGCAAGGTCTCCTTGCTCGACACGATGTCCAACCTGAGACGCTCAAGCAGTACATTTTGAAAGCCGTAAAATCCAGTTTGCTGGACATTATCCCGGTTGGATCGTTAGAAGTGGTTCAAACGTGCATCCTATTAGGAACATACTATCTCTTCCACGGTGCTCCTCGGCTAGCATGGCCGGTCTGCGACTGCGGCCTTCGGGTTGCCCAGTCGCTCAACTTACACCGCAAGGTCGACAGAGACCATGCCACCTTGTCATTAACTCCTATCGAGCGCAACCAGAATGAAACGAGGAAGCGTTGCTGGTGGGCCATCTACGAGATAGAGACGTTCTGTTCGATGTCTTACGGCTATCCTCATAGCATCAAGGACGCAGACTGTGATGTTGAGCCACTGAATCCATCCGCAAAGCTACGGAATGCTCCGTCACCTGTGTCCTTTGATGAACCGTTGAGATGCGAGACCACCCTTTTGTCCTACAAGTATTACATGTCGAAATTATCCGTTCTTACCAAAGCGGTCCTCAGCGAGCTCTATGGAATTGGGCCTGGTCTAGTAAACAATAACAGGGCTTCTGGTGTGTCTGGCTCGAGCTTACGCGCTGTTGTTATGAGGGTAGCGAGCCTGGATGCAAATCTTCGGAACTGGCGAGCCGAAATCCCTCCAAAACTGCGGTGGGAGACGGTTGCTTCTACCAGCATGAGCTATTCATCCCAGGAATAATTTGATCAAGACATTGGCGCATCGGGCGTTCGGTTCGAAAATCATATCTACCACCTTCAGGCGTTAGCACTTAAGCTTGCGTTTGAAAACACCATGATTCTAACTCACAGGCCGCTTCTGTCGTACAAGCTCGTGACTAACGCTGACGGGAAGCTGGATGATACGTCTCGTCTTGACACAATTCAAGAGGATCCTTTTCTACAATCGATGTGAGCTTGCCATGATGCAGGTATGAGCTTGTCGGAACTCGCGAACAGCCCGATCCTTGAGCTTGTCTCTGAAACCTATGCCGCTGCCTTTGTTAGCATCCATACGTTCACCGCGGGAGTTGGTCTTGGGATTTTAAGTAGTATTGAGCCGCTCACGCCGCAGGCTCAAGAAGCCAAAGTTGGGCTGCATCGACTTATGGACATTCAAGCGAAATTGAAAACTCGGTCCCTACTAGCCACGCAGGGCCTGGATATTCTTCAGCGGCTGACGAAACTCGTCCTGGACAAAGAGTTAAGCACGATGCCTGATGTCTCAAAGCCCATACAACGGCCAGAGCGACAAAGCGAAGTAGATGTCGATCCGAGTGCCGTTCAGATAGGTACTCTTCCTCCGAAGCCATCTTCGAACAGCCAGTGTACGAGGCCGCCTCACGATGCTGCTGGGGCTGTCATACCGACGGACCGACAATTGACCGCGTCTAATTCCCACGACACTCAAGAAACAGAGGCCCGGATAGAGATGCCTGAACCTATCGGTTTGGGCAACTTTTCGCATCTTCAGTATGTGGAGGACGCTTCTGTGTCGGAGGCGCTCTATGATTTCGACCAAGGTGAGTTGATCAAGATACTGAATTGTACTGTCGCAAACTGAACGGGTCTAGTGCTTTCAACATATGTTAACAGTTCTTGGGTTGATCCTGACCCATTGGTCACTGATACGTCACCCGACCGGACATTACACGATGAAGGATTTTCAATGGTGGAACAAACGTGGATCTGGGGACCGGATACCCTACCATTTCATGATTGAAGGCACCTTAATGTATTGACAGTTTGATGCTCCTTCGGGTTTGTCAAGCTCTACTCGTGGTACATCAAGTCACTGGATTTGATGTTTAGGGATCAAATACAAGTGCATTTATCCAAGGGTCCGGTATGTATATCACATTGCACTGAAGAAATGCACTCCAAATATCAGCTATCACACTGGACCAACCTGCTACAATGATAAGCCGAAACTCTCTTAGTATCCACCCGTTTCCCCAGCATCGTTCATCGGCTTGAAGGATACTTCGACGGGCTCATTTCCGATGCCGCGCTTCCTCGCCTCCTCCAGAATAGCCACGGTAGCTGTGGCCCCAATACGAGTGACCCCCAAGCTCATGACATGCAGCAAGTCGTCCAAGGTCCTGACGCCGCCAGCAGCCTTGATCTGCACCTTCTCACCAGCCTTCTCGCGCATCAGCCTGAGATGCCTTACCGTCGCGCCTTTGTAATTATACGACCCGTCCGCCTGCTTCACGAATCCGTATCCCGTCGAAGTCTTGACAAACGCAACATCCAGCCTTGTGCAGATCTCACAAAGCCGTGCAATATGGTTGTCTTTCAAATAATCATTCTCGAAAATGACCTTGAGCAAAGCGCCTCTGGCCTTGACAACGTCGTTGATCCGTCGAATCTCCTCGGTCGCATACTCCCAATCGCCGCCAAGGACTTTACCAACATTGACAACCATATCAATCTCGGAACCCCCTACTGTGACCGCCGCGATTGCTTCGGCCACTTTGATCTCGGTAGTACTGTTCCCATGCGGGAATCCGATAACAGAGCAGACGAGGACATCTGTCCCGGCCAATTACCTCACGGCGAGAGGAATAGAGTAGGATTTAACGCAGGCAGTAGCCACTTTGTGATCTCGGGCAATTTTGAGCCCTGCGAGGATATCGGCGTCAGTCAGGGTCGGATGGAGGAGAGAGTGATCGATCATTTTTGCGAGTTGAGGAAGAGAAACGGTAATAGTGTTGGAGGACATTTTGAATTTCAGGACAAAGGGATCACTGATGATTTAGAGCTAACTGGCCTGTTGATCTTGATGGAGTTGATATGCGATGCCTCGTCTTTTGGTGGCAGGTCGTTATATAGTTGGAGGGCCATGTTCCGGTGGGTGCATCTACTCCTTTTGGTGAGCAACATAGTGTTTTAGCCAATGAGCGCCACATCCGATCCGGGAGTGGGTCAGTAACCATAAACAGGAATTCATTCCACCGGCTATTTGTACGCACCTTCGTGGTCCTCATCATTCAAAGAACAGACACATGGCAGAAGACGCATTTTCTTTGACAATCTCTGCAGGTTGGACAGCTGAGAAGAAAGCCACCTGCCGCAGTATCACGTTGGTTTTGTGATCTCGAATCCAGGCTCTCAGGAGTCAGGAAATTGACACTCTACGGAGTATTTACCATCTTCTTCCCAAGAATTGAAGCCTTGATAGCTACAGCATCGTTCGATAGGGTGTCAGGGTGACTCTCATCCACTTGGACGATGTGAACCTTCACTATGTCTACTGCAGCATGTAGACTTGCAGCTTTATGGCACCCATGGAGTACCAAACTGGAACCGGTTCCGGGAAGATTCACTGGAGCATCAACTGTTGACAGACAGAGTTGTACTGTGTGTTTTTTGGAAATATGAAGCTGTATATTCGAGAATACTGCGCATCTCCTAGCTCGAGGAAGAGCGTCCAAAGATGACACATATTTCACATATTTCCTGTCTGTATCTTTCTTTCAAAAGATTCTGCCATCTCTCCTAAGACAGTTGCTAGGAGATGATTTCTTTTCTTTGGCCTCATATTCACCTCAGTTTCACTGTACTGCGTGAGTCTCCGCTTCTTGAGAGTCTAACATGGTGACCGTGATGTTCTACTGGCCAGTCACTATAGGCAGACCCGCGTTCACTCTGTACCAGAGCCCGGAATGTTCTATTATGTGCAAATTCTTCATGCTATGTGTGAATGCATGAGATTATACCTGAATATAAATTCGCCTTGTCTTCCCCCTTTCTTCTTTTCCCTCTCATCCGCAGCTACTCCACCCACAGCCTTGACAGAACGAGCAAGTTCACCATGGCTTCAAAAGAGTAAGTTTACCATCACCCGTCTACAAGTTATGAGTTGTCTCTGATAATCAAAGATGGAAGAAAGAGTCATGGTGGTTCACGGATGATCGAGCCGACGAGCACAACACCATCGAATATGGCTGGAACGAAGACTGGGGCTACTGGATCAAGGTGATGGACGATCGTCTTAAAATGGCCGATGACTGGCACAGTCCGTGGAACACCCTCGCAGAACTAGACAGATTCAGGGCATCTGTGCTGGACGGCGGTCTTGAGGGATGCTATTTGAGTGCCTACACGGGGCCTCGGGGCCAGGGAAAGAAAGTGGACTTCGAGGTCTTGCTGGATCTCTGGACAATATACGAAGTCCCAAACACGACGAAAATCACCGCTGAGTTTCGCAACATGTCTGAGCGAGAGATCCAAGAGGTTCGCGATACTATCGAGGCCAAGGAGGAGGACGATTGGGTCAACCCATGGGCACTGACAGAGAGCCAATGCGGATGCGGGGATTGCAAGGAATGCAAGGGATTCGATGCAGACGATGAAAGCGATGAAAGCGATGAAAGCGATGAAAGCGATGAAAGCGATGAAAGCGATGAAAATGACAAAGAGGAGGACGACTAATTCTCAGTCAGCAGTGGGGGCTCGTAATGATCAAGGACTAAGGATCCGGGGAAGTCGGTCTCTTGATGGTGAGGAAGTATTGGTCCTGTATTCGAAGCCGACCCGTGAATTGCTGTATTCATGTCGACTCTCCTTTCTTATCTTTGTCTGCTTGAGAAGATGCCAAAGCCATCTTGCCACAGCGTTGTTGTCTAACCCTTTGCGAAACTCACCCCAGTCGCTGGAGGTACAGTAGCAATTATTCGGTAATCTGATCTACGTAAGCAATGATACCAGTAATACCTGGCCTGATCACTACTTCGATGCAATTAAGAATTATCTCGGCCTTTGATTGACAGCAGTAGCATCTCCAACTGCATCAAACAGAATGATGAAATACATGCGGGGAACTTGTGCTCCTCCGCCTGACGTCAGCAGTGTTGTGTTACCTCAGCGCTGGACAATCTGTTCTTGGCTTTGGACTTTGAATCTTCAAACAACATCCAGTGGAGTATCAATTAATCGATAGTCAGTAAGATGGCCCATAAAGCAGGAACGAATGATGGTTGGCACGGGGTTATCTCTAATGATGGACCTTTCCCTCCCGTCGCAGGACGCTACCATCTCTACATTGGTTTGTCACTCATTTCAATCAAGAAGCTCGACTAATAAGGCGACAGGACTCTTCTGCCCGTTTGCTCACCGGGCCAACCTGGTGCGTCATTTCTGTGTCTTGACCGATATTATCTCCTTGTCCGTGGTCAGACCATACCCCAACATCAAAGGGGAGGGATTACGGTTCCCAAAGACCAACGATGAATATCCCGGCGCAACAGTCGACGATCTCTACGGCAGCGAGTTTCTGCGCGAGATCTACCTGAGAGCCGATAAGGACTACAAAGGACCGTACTCCGTCCCAGTGCTCTGGGATAAGGAGACGGAAACAATCGTGAGCAACGACTCTGGCGAGATGCTTCGCTGGCTACCCAATGCATTCGACCCCATTCTGCCGGTAGTCCACAAGAGAGTGCATCTATACCCCGATACTCTACGATCTCAGATTGACGAGATCACGTCCTGGATGCAACCAGATCTCAACGCTGGCGTTTACAAGGCTGGAGGTGCGGCCACTCAGGCAGACTACGACAGGGCGGTTCCAGCTGTCTTTCGAGCACTCAACCGGCTCGAGCAACTCATCCATTGCAATGGTGGTCAGTTCATCTTGGGTAAGCACATCAGCGAGGTCGATCTGAGAGCGTATACGACCATCATCCGGTTCGATCCCATCTACGTCCAGCACTGCAAGTGCAACCTGGGAACGATCCGGCACAATTATCCGACTATCAACAACTGGCTGAAGAATCTATACTATAACGTGGAAGGTTTCAGGGAATCCACTAATTTCAAGCATATCAAGGAAAGCTGTAGGCGCAGTCCGAGGGAGTTGCATTATTATTCATCAGCTGACTCGAATAGATCCCAAGAACCAAGCCGACATAAATCCAAAAGGTATCGTCCCCATGGGACCTATACCCGATATCGAGTCTGGCGTGGATCACAACTGGGGTCTGGTGAGAGTTGGTTCTATTTATGTAGGCTAGTGTCTGCTTTGCCCAGTAACGCAAAGGTGACACGAGACGAGTTTGTCATTCTTTTGAACAATACTCTGTATGAACCTTTCTTATCCTGAGAGATTCGTCACTATCGAGCCTCCTTCTCTTACACCTGGGTATACTTGTCCCTTTCCCGTAGGAGCAGCTTCTGTCAAGCAGCTTATCGTCATAAAACCACGCTTTGGAGTGACCCCAGCGCCTCTGCCTAAACCATTTCGAGACCCTAACTTCCGGTAGGCACCCCTGGGACTCAGAGAAGTACCAGTATAAACCCGCGACTGTAAGCTATTCAACAGGCGTGCAAGAATTAACTGTGTACAAATGAATCGCCATGAACGGTCGATATCTATCCAGAGCTGGATACACTAAGAAATGGAAATATACAGGAGAGATAGATCTGCCCCGTCCGGAACGAATTCGACTTGAACGACAACAAAGTATGGTTGGACACATAGTCTGGGATCTTTACTTTCTTCGTCACGGTATATCCACCCGCAATAGAGGTGTAGCATAAGTTCAACTGCGCATTATTGACCCCCTGACACTTGGACCTCTCCGCTGCCTGGAAGCCATTTCAGGTTAACCAGTCATTGCGCCAGCAAGCCTGCTCCTCGACACAGTCCTGTCTGTCGACAATGCTCTAGTCCTGGCAGATGTGGTAGCTGAACATGCCGCCATGATCGCCGTTGTGGTCGACGCACCAGTGCACTTCGGTTTCGTGGCCCGCGGTGTAGGACGCGACTGGTCCGGTGCCCCAGTTGCTGGTGGGCTGGTTGTAGTCAATGCTGTCGCGGGCGTTGTAGCCGCAGGGTCCGCTGCGACTGACGGGGGCAGAGCCGAGGTTTGGCCATGAAGACAGGGGTTCGAGGATGGCGCATTCGGGACAGGAGTCCACGCCGGCCTGGCGTGTCAGCTGCGTTAGGGATATCGGGAGTGGTCTCATACCTCGTTTCCTAGTCTGGTGCAGCTACTCGGGATATAGAGATATCCATGTCCCGCGACGCAGGTGAATGTCTTCATTGTTCAAATGGTATTGCCTTCTTCACACTCCTCTTGTGAGCTTGCCGAACATGGAGCTGGTGAAGGATGATTTCTTGCGCCTTTTATGCATGACTGGCAGAGAGATCGACACTGGTACATGAGCCATCTTGTGCGGGCGTAAAATCCGACATCTACATGGAGCGGACATGGAGGCCAAATAAGATCGCTTATGTTGGCCGTTGTCAGGAATCGGCAAACAGACATATTTTGCAAAGATCGGCTCAGAATCCGTCTGAAACTTGACGATATCCGGAGATTGCCTCGAGACCAGTCCATGTCTAAGCGACATGCATCGAAATTGTATTCTTACTTGGCATCTCCGCGAGGAGCCTTGGTCTAGTGGTCTGAGGCGCAGCTGATAGTGTGCAATATCCGGTAAATATCCGATCTGCCAGGTTCATGTTCCTCATTGGTGTAGGAATTTCTGCAGGTTCATTAAAGTCACCGGGCAGGATATTCGACGCGCTCACTGGACATCGATATAATATCGCACACTCTCACAGCTGATACTGCTCCTCCGCGCGAGTCCCAGGGCCAAGTCACCCCATCGGCAGAAGTTGACATCCACACATTGGATACATGTTTGTCGAGGCCATTTCTTCCGTCCAAGTCGCACAAGAGCAAGAAACTCAACCACCCACTGGTCCTCCGGCTGACGTTCATCGCCAAGGTCGATTTCGAGATGTCGGAGATTGGGTGCTGCAATCTTCTTGTAGATGACATACGGCGTCTCACGCCCAGTGGACGAAGACTTATACAGAGTTAAATGTAAATCGTTAAGACGAGGAAAGTCTGAAAGGTCGGGAATGTATGCTCCCTGTGGCGGAATAGGGCCAAGGGTTATCTTTTGCAGACAGTCCTTGTGAATCGAAAGTAGTCGCTGGATGCTACGGACATCGTACTGACTCTCATATGGTCCGTAGCAGAGTGACAATAGACTGATCTCCTCGAGTCGAGCGGGCAATCGAAGGAAACATTTCGTTACCTCAATCGATGTCTTTGGATCTTGCAGATGCAGGCTGGTCAGTGCGGATGTTCCTTGCTTGTTAAGTGGAAGAAGCTGCGATAGTTCCTCTGTTGTCATAGAAGCACTGTCGTCGTGTGCTAAACTCGTATATATGCTGCCATCCCGACACCAGCCCCAACGGTAGGTGGACAGTCTCCTCAAAGTCGGCATTTGGCTCACAATAGTAAACAGCAGGTTCAACGAAGGAGCGGCGCCATATCCGACAAACTCGAGTTCTTCGAGCTTCATCCTTCCGACGCTTTGCAAAATAGGGAGGTATGGATTTTTAACAAGGTCCAACTGCATCGTTAGTTGCCGAACGCAAGGAAGAAAATCCATGATTTGAAGGATATCCTCGGAGTACGTATCATGGTCGACGGTGACATGCAAAGTCTGGGTATAGTAGCGAAGATGGGGTCTCTTTTGCAACGTCGACAGCAGTTTTGAGAGTTTCTGTTTATCGGCTGCCCACCATTTGACAATGCGAGGGTTGCGATCCTTCAATAGGAGGGTCCGGTAGAGGAGTGTTTCTGCGACATCGCGCCACCGTCGGCAGACTCTGGTTAGAGGACTCCATTGGGCGAGTTTGATCTCATGGGGGGATTGCTCCGCTTCGAGAAGAGAAAATATCAAGAAAAGGAGCTCATTTGGGAGAGTAGCAAAGTGATCTGTGCGAGTAGTCTTATAAGACTCGGAAAGGACATGACGCGGAGGACTGATATGAATAATCCTCTGTACCGAGGGGGCAAGTAAAGTCTGCAGCGACATTGTATCTACCTTCCTCGCAACTTGATCCTATAGAGACCACTATAGTGTCGGCAGAGACAACATCCTACGCTTCTACGAAATGTAAATGTTCCAGTACGCAAACGGAAACGACATAATGCTCCGGTCATGAGATCAGCTACAAGACGTACCCGAGCACAGGCACGCAGCTTCCCCTCCTTTGTACGACAAGACTGAATTTTGCCTCCAGCTTTAAAGTTGGTCGACGAGTTCCAGATGCGGGCACATGACACATTGGTCCTCACATCGAAGCTCGAAACTGTGAATTCTACTCGCTGAAAGAGGGGTTTGTTACAAGATCCCCGGCTGACTTGATACTATGGAGGTTTCTCTATCCAGGGTCTGCCATTATGTTATTGTCAGGACTCAGGCAGCTTCGATGCTTGACAGCTCATGATCAGCTTACCCCGCATTCCCAATAAGCTTGCCTCTTTCCTCCAATCAGGGCGGTGGAAATACGCCATGTCCATAGTGGGCCTCAGGCAGCTACATTTGTGCCTTGTCCCGCCGGAACATTGTTATTCCGTGCACATGACAACCCATGATTAGTGGGCAATCATGTCATCTGACGTCATGGGCCTGAGGCATCCCGTCAAGGGCTAAGGCTGCCTGAGGTTTACCTCCCTGGCACTTGTACCACTTAAGAACCCCTGCATCTCCAGGGTATCCTTGTTGCATTTGCATTGTACCAATTGCATAGATTTTGTAACACTCAGACACGTTACACAGTATGCCCGGACATATTGGCCAGAAAATCCTCAAGACGTTTGGCTTGGACGACCAGCGCGGTCAACAGCCATTCCAGCCCCAGAACGACGCCCGTCTTCCAGGACACCGATTGATCAATAACGATGAACGCCTTCTCTCCTCTGAGCCCTCCGGTACATACCCCCGTCTCGCCAGACTGTCCGATGGCACCATCCTCTCCGCCTTCACCCGCTTCGCCGGCCAAACCCGCATCCTAACCGTTGCCAAAAGTACCGACGGCGGTCGCACATTCCACGACTTTGGCGAGGTGACTCGCAGCCAGGGCGACTGTGACAATCTGTACCTCCTTGAAGTTGCACCGTCTGTCGTCCTCGGAGCGTTTCGCAACCACGATCTCGGTCCCAACGGACCTACCCACTTCCGTATAACCGTTTGTCGATCTACAGACGGCGGTCGTAGCTGGCAGTTCGCTTCACAGGCCGTTGAAAAGTCCCCTCCAAATGGGATCTGGGAGCCGTTCATGCGGCTCGGCCGTCAAGGGGAGGTTCAGCTGTTCTATTCACAGGAATACGCCCACGATAATCAGTGCACCATGCTGGTGCGGTCGTTCGATCAGGGGTCGTCGTGGTCCCAGCCGGAATGTCTCGAGGGGATCAACGATCGGATCCGCGATGGCATGACTGGAATCGCGTCGACCGTCGACAATGGCCGCGAGGCACTGGTGATGGTCTTCGAGACGACGCGGTACGGCACATTCAATCTCGAGGCATTGATCTCGTATGATGACGGCCTCACCTGGGGATGGCGGCATGAAGTGTATGTGCCGCCACGAGGCCACAATGCCGGAGCGCCGCAGATTGCATCCTTTGCAGACGGCTCATTGGCGGTGATTTTCATGACGGACGAAGATGAGCAGGACGTGCAGTGGACGAAGAACGCGTGCATCAAGATGGTCTTTGCGGGGCCGCCGCAAGACGGACGTATCTCCTGGACCCGGCCGACGGTGATTTGCCCCCATACGAGTCACTGGCCGGGTGTTTTGGCTCTCGATCATCGTACACTGCTGGCGGTGTATGATTGCGGAGGGCCAAAGGGCAAGACTGTTACATTGCAATAATTTCTCGCATATACACATACATCTTGGACTATAGACTTGGATACAAGTTTTTGGTTTAGACTTGGGAAGATTTAGGATATATATACTCGATTTTTCCCGAGATAATCGAATCACATAGAGAACAATGCGAGACTATGTCATATTCGGCTATGTCGCCTTTACATTTAACCTAAGTATTTGTTATGTCGTTCGTTGGACGTAGAGATCGCCCTCTTCGTGGAGAATGCGTATCACTGTTGTGATGTCTCTAAACAATAATTCTGTGGCCAACTGGCAAGCCTTCGATTAGTCATCCTCGGAGACTTTCTTGGGCCGATTTTCCTCCGAGTCTCCGCCTGCTGATTAAGGCATCAATCTGGATGCTCCACTGTGGTACGTCCAATTTTCGATTTTTCTTCGGCAGAGGCAAAGATTGTACTGGGTTGATGCTTATTTTGCCTTTGTAGGCAATTCTGACACAGAATATGTCCGGTACCTGGGCAATCGATATTGTTGCCACATGTCTACCCAAGGACAGCCACGCGTCACCGAGCGATGGCCGCGATATGCCTCGACTTTGGGCCATTCGGCATTCAGTTTCCAGTCCAGTTCCCCTGAGGAAAGTCTCCACTACTCGGCAAGATTGTAAATCAAGCCTGAAGAAGTGGAGCTATCCTTGGAATTGGTACGTTCTATTGATTTCTGTCCCTACTTCGAGATGTATATAAATAGAGATCCTGCTCATAAGAGTTTCGTACCGACCATCAATACCATTCACAATCGTTACTACAACAAAATGACTGTCGCTGATATCGACGTGCCTCCTGCCGAGGGCATCCCCTACTTCACTCCGGCCCAGAGCCCTCCTGCTGGTACGGCAGCTAATCCCCAGACGAATGGCCAGAAGATCCCCAAGCTCTTCACACCGTTGACCATCCGTGGCGTCACCTTCCAGAACCGCCTTGGTGTAAGTCCTTTTGCCCTTGTTCATATCGATGAAAGCTAATTCCCTTCAGCTGGCACCTCTTTGCCAATACTCCGCCCAGGATGGCCACATGACCGACTACCACATCGCCCATCTGGGTGGGATCGCGCAACGCGGACCAGGCCTGATGATGATTGAGGCGACCTCCGTCCAGCCCGAAGGCCGCATCACCCCTCAGGATGTCGGTCTGTGGAAGGACTCGCAGATCGCCGCCATGCGCCGGGTCATCGACTTTGTGCACAGCCAAGGCCAGAAGATCGGCGTGCAGCTCGCCCACGCCGGCCGCAAAGCCACCACCGTTGCTCCCTGGATCTCGTTCTCTGCCATTGCGACAGAGAAGGTCGGCGGATGGCCGGATCGTGTCAAGGGGCCGAGCGATATCCCCTTTGCGGAGCCCTTCGCCAAGCCCAAGGCCATGACCTTGGAGGAGATCGAGCAGTTCAAGAAGGACTGGGTGGCGGCCGCCAAGCGCGCCATCGCCGCCGGTGCGGACTTTGTCGAGATTCACAATGCGCATGGATACCTGCTTTCGTCGTTCCTGTCGCCTGCCGCCAACAACCGCACGGATCAGTACGGCGGGTCATTCGAGAACCGCATTCGGCTGTCTCTTGAGATTGCGCATTTGACCCGTGACGCCGTGGGCCCCAACGTCCCCGTTTTCCTGCGCATTTCGGCATCGGACTGGTGCGAGGAGACCCTGCCGGAGCAGACCTGGGGGTCGGATGATACAGTGCGGTTTGCGCAGGAGCTGGTCAAGCAGGGCGCCGTCGATCTGATCGATATCAGCACCGGTGGTGTTCTCGCCCAGCAGAAGATCAACTCCGGCCCTGCCTTCCAGGTACCCTTTGCCGTAGCCGTGAAGAAGGCCGTCGGTGACAAGTTGCTGGTTGCCGCCGTGGGCGCCATCACCAACGGCAAGCAGGCGAACCAGATTCTCGAGGAGCAGGATATCGATGTTGCGCTTGTTGGTCGTGGGTTCCAGAAGGACCCCGGTCTGGCCTGGACGTTTGCTCAGCATCTCGGCGTGGAGATCTCCATGGCTAATCAGATCCGCTGGGGCTTCACCAAGCGTGGAGGAACTCCCTACATTGATCCTTCGGTATACAAGCAATCCATTTTCGATGTATAAATACTGGTATAGATATAGATAGATAGAGATGATACCTCATGGATTATCGATTTGATCCTTGCATGCTCATTCCTAGTTTCCTGTATCTGAAAAGAAGGTATCCACGGTCTGAGCCTTACAGTTTTTCCGCCGTTCGCTCTATTCCAATCGGTCAAGGCGTCAAGACCAGGAATCTGGTCGAATTTCTCCGTCGTTCGTATCAGATCAATATAAAAAGCGGGGGATGGCGTGACCCCGCGCAGGATGTCGATCAATCCGCAAATTCTCGGTGAATAGGACCCTGAGCAGCAATCATGATTCGGTCTCGGGGTAATAATGAGCGATACGTAGGTATTATATCAAATAAGGGACATGCCGTGTATGCCATCGTCCATGTCAAACACACTGTAGTCAACCACCATGCATCTGGCAAATATCCTTCCCTGGGTCCTTCTGCCGTTAGCGGTCATTGCAGATGTCACTACCGGACAGTCTCGTCGCCAAACATGTACCGTCAAGGCAGGAGGTTCCGAATCGATTGATGATACGCCTGCTATCCTCGAAGCCTTCCATAAATGTGGAACGGGCGGGAGGATTGTCTTCCAGAATACCACATACCATGTCAACAGTGTGATGAACACAAGCGAACTGCACAATTGTGACATTGACCTTTATGGCACACTTTTGGTATGCAATCCTTGCCTTTATTCTTGTAGCCGACTGACAGACGCAGTGGGGAACCAACATCTCGTACTGGCTCTCTCACTCCCTGGACGTGGGCTATCAGAACCAGTCCACCGCATGGGTGATAGGAGGCAAGAACATCCGGTTCAACGGCCACGGATACGGCACATTGAACGGCAATGGACAGGTATGGTATGACTATGTCAAGAGTGTGTCGAATTATCCTCGCAGGCCGCACGCCCTCACCGTCGCGCGGGCATCGAACTCGGTCTTTCAGGGCTTAAGGTTCCTGCAAAGTCAGATGTGGTAAGAAGCCATCCTCTGCAGGGGGTCAATAGCTAAGAGACCAGGACGTTGTCTGTGATTCACTCGCAACATATCCTCTTCGACTCGGTCTATGTGAACAGCACGACCACCAACGGCAACTCGGCTCGTAAGTAACACATGAAGTAACCATGCGTGACCTCAATGCTAACTGGTAAGACAATACCGACGGAGCCGACACCATCTACAGTTCGCACATCACCTTCAACAACTGGACGGTCGACAACGGCGACGACAGCATCAGCGCTAAGGCCAATTCCACTGACATTCTCATCACCAACTCGGTCTTCTATCGGGGCCTTGGCATCGCCATAGGCAGTATCGGCCAGTACAAGGACGTCTTCGAGACCATCGAGCGCGTCCGAGCCGAGAACATCACCTATTACGGCACGCTGCACAGCCTCTACTTCAAGACCTGGACGGGCGAGCAGGTCAATTACCCGCCCAACGGTGGAGGCGGCGGCCTTGGCTGTACTATAACCTTTTCCCTTTCCCCCTTTCTTGGATGTTTGGGTCTGCCCTTCTGACGAATACCGTTGCAATAGATGCCTCAGATATATCCGCCTCGAACCTCCACGCCTACAATCTGCGCGGGGCCCCCTTTACCATCTCCCAGTGCACGACATTTTCAGGGGCGGCGAGCAACTGCACGTCGTCCAAGTTTCAGATCCGGGATCTGCGCATTGAAGATATCACAGGGTCGTCCAAGACGGACGTGGTAGCCAGCTTCCAGTGTAGTGCCGTCAAGCCGTGCACGGATATACAGATTCAGAACGTGAACTTGCAGCTGCCGAATGGGACGATGGCGGATGAGTATCTGTGTGGTAATGTCGAGGGCACTCGGGGGTTTAACTGCACAGGGAAGGCATGTGAGAAGCCCATTGCCACAGGAGGGTGTTAGCAATTGTGCGTGGTAGATAGCGTCAAGTTGACGGCCAAGGAAGCTTGGTCAGTCAGTGTATCACTCTGAGTATGACTAGGGCTTTTGAAGAAGGGCTGTTAAGCCACTGGATGAATAGTCTCCTGACATCTTGGCTCAGCGGAGCTATTGCGTAGTCACTGCTCCATCAACTTGTCGCGCATTGTGTGACAAAGCACTGCATTATGAGGGAGATATTGATCGACTCGACGCGGTTAATATTGTCCTCCAATCAGTTATCCACGGACCACGGGACTCCTTGCATTCTATACCATCCTTTGATCGAGTGCCATACTGTGACTCGCTTATCCGGTTTGCATATCTCGTACAACTATATTAATTGAGCATGAGTCAATTAATCCGGATTGTACTGCAATTAAAGCTGAAACTGACACGTCAGTGGAGACATATCATTTCGGTCCAGTCGGATTGGGCCTGATTCTGCTCCTATCCATACGCCGGTCTTGGTCTGTCAGGTCATTGCACTGCGCCACAATTCTGACGCTAAATTCTTCGTCTGACAGAGGACTCCATATAAATCTCTCGGCATTGTCATGCGGTATCTGGATCATGGGAACAGGCACTTACAGAGGGGATTCTTCAAGTGAGAGGAGATCGAACAGGTGTGATGGACGGCTGCTCTGTATGATAGCATGAGATACTCCATCAATCACATCGATTCTGTTCTCCGAGCACAGTCAGAGCTCACTCAGCATGTCGATCGAACTGAATCCAGCTGCCAAGAAGGGATGGAGCCGTGGCGGAAATGGGCCGGTGCTTCATTATATCTTGGCGTGCCGATCAACGACGGAAGATGATAATACCGGTGCGCGAATACGGAGGAACTCTGTCATAATTGAGTGGACTCAACCAAGAATGTCTGCTCCCGAGTCATGGATCGGCAATTCTCTTGTCTATTATAGACAGTCACCGACGAGCTTAGTTTCACGTTGATTCCTCAACGCCAGTCCAGGCATGGCCACACTCCGAGTGAGACTTGCCAAGGACGAGCCAGACATCCAACAGTGAACTTGGAGGTCTCATGAAGCTAGAGGCCAGAGACGTAATGAAGAGATATAAAGCAGCGCGTGACCAGCGGACTGCAACTGCCCACTATCAACCAAGTCTCATCCCATCTGCTCTGGTAGCATTGATTTTCTTCTCTCAGTTCTGCGAACTAATACTCTGCTTATCCGTTCTTTGCACACCATCATGTATCAAAAGAGCCTTCTCTTATCCCTGCTGGCCACCAGTGCCCTAGCCCAGTTCCCCATCCCCGACTCCCAAGGCAGCGTGACCTTTGACGAGCCTTACGAGGTCGCCGCCGGCAAGACCTACGACGGTGGCTACAAGACCTACGGCCGTGGCGTCTCATGCACCGGCCAGAGTGAGGGCGGCCAGGACGACACCGTCTTCCTCATCCAGGAGGGCGGAACACTGAAGAACGCCATCATTGGCTCCGATCAGATCGAGGGCGTCTACTGCC
The DNA here is from genome assembly GCF_018404265.1 of Aspergillus viridinutans. Lineage (NCBI taxonomy): Eukaryota > Fungi > Ascomycota > Eurotiomycetes > Eurotiales > Aspergillaceae > Aspergillus > Aspergillus viridinutans. The sequence continues at coordinate 162,341 of NW_025091222.1, forward strand.
TCGGAGCCTGCACCATCGAGAACGTCTGGTGGGAGGCCGTCTGCGAGGGTAAGTCTTAAGCCATTTGCAATTCACCATAACCCACGCTAACACGACGCAGACGCCCTCTCCCTCAAGGGCGGCAGCGGCCCCTACAACATCATCGGCGGCGGTGCGCAAGGTGCCGAAGACAAGGTCATCCAGCACAACTCCGGCGGCCAGGTGAACATCGACGGCTTCACCGTCTACGACTTCGGCAAGCTCTACCGTTCTTGCGGCAACTGCGACGAGCAGCATGCTCGCACCGTGACGATCAGGAACGTCGTCGCGAACTCCGGCAAGACCCTCGTCGGTATCAACAGCAACCTCGGCGACACTGCTTCCATCGACAGCAGCACCTGTGCCACCGACGTCAAGAAGATCTGTGTGGAGTATAAGGGTAACGATTCCGGTGATGAGCCTGAGGAGACCAGCGAGGGTCCTAGTGATGCTTGCCAGTACTCTGAGCCTCTTTCCTCTTGCTAAATGATAGTTGTTTTCGTGATGTCGCTTGTTTCTAGCCTTAAGTGGCTTGGTGCCGCTCCCTTGTGTATAGTAAAGCTTGATTCAATAATATTCTATCCGTACTGGAAGCTGCCTTCTAGAGGAATCTGGAAAAAGTTGGATAGAGTTGGAAAGTTACAAGAACAATTTATGAGGAACACCACCTGTTGCTCGATGCCAGCACTAATCAACGCCCGCAGTTTTCAGATAGTCAAGGTACCACCACGTTCCCAGGAACCAGAAGGCCCCATAGTCACGTAAATTTCCCAATACCCCAGCATGCCCCGGACTCTGGAGAAAAACTGGTGACGCGCGATTTGCAGGCGGATGCCTGAAACGAGGGAAAGGAGGCGCCAGAAAAACACCAACATGCGAAAACACGTGATGGTACGCAAGCTTTTCTTAGCACGAAACTGACTAATCAGCTCCTCCCTTTCAGGGAGGCCTACGTCCTAAAAAGCTGATGGAAAACTCCAGTTTCAACACACGGTTCATCCTAGGCTTTCTCTTCAAGAGGTTCCATCTATCGCTATGCCCTTCCCTGGAGATCTCGCCGACCTCCAAGTCAAGATGGCCGAGGTGACCTGCACCGGGTCTCCCCGCAGCTCACGTCAAGCCTTCACCAGCTGGACATAGACGACCAGTATGAAAATGGCAAACTCAGTGGTGGAGTCTTCCCTGAAGTCTTGTCTACTTCACGTGCAATCCAGCTCGTGGAGATCGCGAGCGCACAACTGCTGAACCGGGTTGATGTGAAGCATCTATGTCCGTCAATCACGGGGACAAGGCTCGTCACTGTAGTGACTTATGTTGCTACTAGGGACTCGTGTGCCAGAGTTGAGGGTGTGATTTCTGATAGTGCTGGACAGTGTATTGCGACGGTAGATGCGTGGTTTTCTATCGTGTGCAAAATTAATGTTGAGAGTCATGCTATCTTGAGTCTAGGAAACCTTGATACAAGTAAAGGCAGCTTGGAATACCTCTCTTGCTAATCGCCACTCTGATTTAAAGCGTGTGAATGGAGTTTGACGACTTCGTCATCTGATATCATGCGAGCGCAGCAAGGCAGGAGGATATGGTTTTCTTTCAGGGTTTGGGCATTGTATTCAACATGGATCAGACGATCTTGCTATGCTATGGCTCACAAAGGGCCGAGCCGTGCTTGAGACCGAGGATTTATCGAGGGGCCTGCAGTTAGCGGCAAAGCACCGCGGCCTGTCTGTCGTTAAGTTACTTCTGGATAACGGGGCAGAGGTCAATTACCGGGCGAAATCGTCGATGAAGACAGCACTGCACGAGGCTGTGCACAGGGAAAGCCTCGAAATCGTCCAATTATTGTTAGATCGAGGAGCGTCCCCTAGCCTTAGGTATTCCTCAAACGGTGATTCACCGTTGCATACAGCGGCAGCGATGGGCAATACAGGCATATGCGCTGCGCTTCTCAAAGCCGGGGCTGACATCAACGACTCAAATGAGCATTGGTGGACTCCGCTCATGCTCGCTATACGCAATGGCACAAACACCGTGCGACTCCTGGTCGAAGGTGGAGCTGATGTCAATCAAACTGAGGATGAAGGGTGGACGAGCCTGCACTTTGCAGTGGATTATGGGGGGCCTGATCTGTTGAAATACCTGCTGAAGCATGGTGCCGACTCGACCGTCCAAAACGCCCGAGGAGATACCCCATTACGGCTTGCTGCGAGGTTGGGTAGATTGGACATCGCTCGAGAGCTTTTGGAGTGCGGAGTTAATCCGTCTCTTGGACCTGGCTGTTGTACAGCTCTAGAATGGGTACGGGGAGAGAAATTACCGACTGGCCTTGCCGAACCCGCTCGGTTGTTACGACCATAAAGACAGATATTAGGATAATTTTGAGAGCAGCACTAAGCATTTATTATTGTCAAAAAAGATACCTAGAATTCATTAACCAAGCATAAGCCAGCGTGAATGGGTGATTCATAAGTTATTCCAGATAAGTGCAATGTTAGTGAACAAATAGTTATGTTTATAACAAATCCTAGCCACTTTATGCACGCCAGAGCTTATCTCAGCTATTACATTCTAATTGCACATTGTCAGTTCAGGTAGAGGGAAATGTTAAGATCACTATATGCAGTAGTTTCCCCTTCCTCTCATAATGTTCATTTTAGGGTAGGTTGTCAACCACAGTGAACTTTTAATATGATCTAAATATGGTATCCCACTAGCAGGTGTTATTGATCACGAAGTGCTAAGTACATGAAGGAGTGTCCCTAGATATTCTTTGTGGTAGTCCCTTTGAGAGAACTACGTGTGAATTGACCATATAGTATCCAGTAGCAGGACATAGCCCTCTATTTCTCATACCTTTACAGGTTCCGTTATTGAAGGATGTTCTCTCTGGGCTTGGAATCAACTAGCAGGCTACATATATGGGGGAAGTATCCTTAAACCTGTCTGTCGAATCCGAGGATCATCGTGATGACCTCCTTGCGTCCATTCTCCATTCGGCCACTCTCTGCGCACCAGAACAAAAGGAAATCCATCTTCAACTGTCATACCATCCAGAGTTGCATTAGACGGAATCTCCACCAGAAACTCAGGGGCCTTGACCTTTCTTAATATCTCTAGAAAAGGCCCCACACGGGGACTGGGAGTATCGGTCTCCGGATGATCGGCGCCCAATGCCACATGCAGCCTTTGCAGACCCGTCATCCACACCAAAACAATGCAGGCCTTTTTCCAGTTCGCCAGAACCTGGGAAAGGCCCTGACCATTGTGGAAAGCGAGCACCTCTATATGCACAAGCCGAATAGAGGCTAACCTTTGTGGGGGAACAGATTCGGATAGTTTGTGAAGGTTATACGGGTCGTCGAAGTAAAGAACGTTACTGCCATAGAGAGTATCAAGTGCTTCTGAGTATCTGTCGGACGTCATTCACTCCACTCACTCGATCATAACCACGTGAACGGTAGATTGCACTTACATCCTGCGGCATGAGCATAACAGTCCCTGGAATCGATACGAAAGCCATTTCCGAGGAAAAGGCGCTACTACTAGGCCGTTCTGATCAAGAGGTGGAGAGCAACGCCAGTGGACAACATTGCCATCCATCCGACCTGGATTCGCAGCGACACAGTAGATACTGCAAAGCCGCCTATTGGTTCGCCAAACGTGGATTGTCCGCGTGTGCTCAACGGACTCGCGGTAGATTCGCTGACGAATGTCGAGAGGCAGTTTGAACAAGTTCGACTGTAGTTGGCTGAAGTTGCGCTGCGTAACGATCCCCTTCAGGGGATTCGTGAGGGCGCGAGGACGTGTGAATGGTTCCAGCTCCCAGTTTGCGCGCCTGCGTCTCCTATCTAGGATACTCTTTGGGTTGTATCGTTTAATGAGTTTGAGGATTTTCATAACACCCCAGGCCGTCCATGCAGCGCCGACGAACATGGGAAGAACCAACACGTATACTATCGTGGTCTTAGCCGTGTTCTTGGCTGTTCTCATCATCCACACGAACACATTTCCGTCAGTCATCTTGAGGCAGGGCTTCCTTAGCCGAACGAGAGTGGAGAGTCTATAATGGAGACAGCCGTGGAGATGGACTGATGTCAAGAATAACATTCCAGACCAGCCTCGTATTTAACACGTGACAGCAACAATACGAGCCGAGTCGACCCGGTGAGAGAGACAGACACGGAAAGAAAGCAAGCAGGTGAGGGACCATCGAAGACGACCAATGTTAGCGAGGCGATGTGTGGCTTGTTTTGGGCTTCAAGTGGCTTGGTGTCGCTCCCCTGTGTATAGTAAAGCTCGAATTGAATAATATTCTATCCGTACTGGAAGCTGCCTCCTGGAGGAATGTGGAAAAAGTTGGATAGAGTTGGAAAGTTACAAGAACAATAATTATGAGGGACCGTAGATACCTCGCATACGGTCAAGCCACTATCCCAGACTGCCCAGTACACCAGGTCCAAACAGTCAAACAGGCGGCCCGTAGGTCCGAGAATTGTAGATTTGCTGCGCTCTTACAAAGTCGCTTTTCCTACCCTCTGGATGATAGATGACACCCTGCACATTCTTGTGTCGATCAGTGATAGTTCGAGTAAATGAAGGATCCGCGTCGATTCTTTTGCCATTGACAATCTTGTAAGCCTGGCCCCTACTGTTCTGCGTCTTGTAGGGGTATTCCATTGTCGGATACTCATAGAAGCTTCCTTTCCGAAAAAGCCTTTCCTGGTCATTGTATCTTTTGGGTCTCCTCTTGTTGTTCTTCCGGCGAGCTTGATCGGTTGGGTAGGGTGCGTTGCTCACGAGCTCTTCGACGCTGCTGCGCAGGCGAACGTGATGAACGTTTGGGAAGTTATCTCTGGGGCTTCAGAAGGTCGATTGATATGGTACGCCTGAATAACATTTTATGAGAAAATGAAGGTCTTGGTTGGTCCTCGCAGCTACTGACCTTTGCCTGGCGCGGGTCCGGTCCTCTGGCGGAGGCTCTAGAGGGTCCGTCCGAGTTCGCTGCCTCCGTACTTGCGGCTTCTCGACGGGTTTCGGCTGCACTGGCTTTGGCTGTAATGTTGGTGATTGGGACCGATCGGAAAAGCACATCTTGTCATGGAAACATTTGCTGAATCAAGGCGACTAGGAGGTACACTACGCTCCATGGAAGCGACGTCCCCTTTATAACCAACCTATCCCAACTCCATGCTGTACTTTTTCTGACCCCTAGGAGGTCATGCAGCATAATTTTTCTGGGCGTGTTCAAATATAGCGATCTGGTCATCTCTGAAACTGATAGCCGCGCGGGTTGGTTCTCAAATGCCCTCACCCTATCGTTGAAAACGTGTTGTCGACTTGAGCTTAGATTTTGCCGACGAGGCTGAGTCTGGCGTCATTAATTGACCAGGGTTTACTGCACTCTATTGCATTCAATCAACTCCAAATGTAGGATCTCGCGCTCAGCCTCGGCGGCTAGTATTACACCGATCCAAGTGGCCGAGAAGCGGCTATTTCAGACGATGGTTCCCCGCCATCAACACACTCGCTACTCTTCAACCACACTTGATATCGCAGTACTCTCAATCCCCAGATCCGACATGTCGAAACTCGACCTCAAGCTCGGAGGTTGGGGAGAGGAAAACCAACCAAAGGATAGTATTGACACCGATGCGCCCGTATCTTCAGAGAGTAAACCCATATCCCGATTCGACGGCCATGAGTTCGGATACAGATATGTCGGGACCACGGATTACAGTCAAGAGAAGGTATTCCAAATCCTAAACGACTACCTTCAGCCTGACACGAAGACGTCTCTTGACTCCGCCGTCCACTGGATTCTCGCGCTGCTGCCGGAGAAGGAGCCCTTGTCAACAGAAGTCTGGGACGTCGGTGAAGTCGTACTGCAGCTTGCCGAGCAGATACCCTACCACCATCCGTCCCAGATCAAGTTGGCCCGTTTCATGGAGGAGCTTACTCTCTCGCCGAAACTCACAACCGAGCTATCTGAATCGGTGAGTTGGCATGAAAAAGGCCTTTATTCCAGCGATCATTGACACAGTGCTAGAATGTATTGTACATGCGCGGCCAGCGTTTCAAGGAGTCGCTGCGCGACTGGTATAATGGTTCGTAAATGTCATTAACTAACGCCGTATTTCAGTTAGTAACTTGTTAATGCAGGCCCTGGCGAGGACGCGCCGCAAGAGTGGCCGAATCTCAACGCGTTCTTTGCACATGAAGCATCAACGCATATCCGACCTCATCAACCCGACTTTGCCATCTGGACTCTGCGCGACGCGTTCGAGAATCCTGCGGAGCCGATACATTGGAGTGCCTCGTTCAAGGGGATGCGAGATCAGCAGATCATTGCGGCGGCCCAGTATATCCTCTGGGACGGACAAGAGCTCTTCAAGCATGTCCTATGCCCGAATTCAATGGGGGATACGAAGGGCTGGGAACCCGGTCTATTATATTTTGGCGACGCTTCGCTTTCTTTGAAGAGATGGCGGTTCTGGAAGGACAGGTTCAGGAAAGCGGCTGGAGAGGACAGCGGCATGAGTGATGAATGTAGGAATGTGTCTACAAAAGCGGCAACTTTGATGGAGGCACTCGAGGCGAGTATGATATTCTAGATTGAGCTAGATGCTTGCTTTTTAGCTTCGTCTGGAGTGCATATTCCCAGTTACTTAATACCCGGTGGACCTAGTGGACTGCCAGAGCGTTGACCATGCTAGTTATTAGATTATTGCAAGACGTATTCATTGACCGCTGATTATTCAGACTTCGACGAGGCAACGTGCGAGTATGGATAGAATAAACAATTCAGTTCCACGGTTTCCTATACAGAAGGCTACGAAAGCTACCCAGTGATATCAAGCCATTCAAGGTATCATTGGCTTAACTTCACCAGCTCAGACAGGTGAAGTTGACGAGGAATGTTGGATTGAAGGCTCAGCAGACATACATATGTCCATCCATATTTCCAAATAATCATCATATACACAAAGGACTAGTACAAATGAAACATTTGGTAATCGCACGACCGACCCTCGGGTTTAGGGAGTGAAAGAACGCCCAGATCAAACAGCAGGTACACAGCGCGCCCCAGAAGAACCCTAGCTTGCCTCTCCAGGCTTTCCACCTAAGTTAGACGGACACCCCGAGCTGGCTGGTTTGTGATGCGGAGTTTCCTAAAGTCCAGTTGACAGCTTCGGCCTTTCCGACACAGTTCAAGTGCATTACACGCCGAGCCAGACCTCCAGCAGCATCACAGCCTCTGGGCAATGCGTCGCGCGACTAACTGAAATTCTCGCTGACTGCGTCAGTCTGCATCAGGGTCTCGCCGCCGACGTTGGCCTGCAGACAGTTCAGCCAGACACAGACATCACCGCTGTCGCACTACTGTATAAATAGTTTACTGAGGGTTTGCCTTGGATGCCCAAAACTGAAAAACGTCAATAATCATATTCCATCGACAGTGTTGGCAATTGGACACTATAGACATTGACAAAACATCAAAAGCACACCCTTCCATCGCCACCGACATAACGCGTCTACGCATCCGTGACCTTGATCCGAACTGCTTTCGCGAATTCCTCGGCTTCCCTGATAATCTAATGGATCTGTTAGCCCCAGTGAACAATGGAAACGCATGCTGTGCAACCAAGCCAAATAGCGATATCAACAACCACTCGATTGCAGACCACCTACTTCGTCATATTTTGTGACAGCGTCTCTAATACCATGGTTGATGTTGGATTTCCGTATAGCCGCCAATGGTGAGCTCGTGCCCTTCTCGATCTTGTCGATGGCCTTGATAACAGGGTCCAGGGATTCTCCCAGGTGGCGGAAGGTGTCCTGGATCGTCCGGATCCCCTCGACTGCCTTGGCCATTCTGATTACCAGCTCATCAATTTGGTCTTTCAATGCTGTGACTGTAGTTTGACAGTGTTGGACAGCTGCCGTCTCCGCATTCTTGGTGGCCCATTTGTTCGACGCATCTTTGAAGTCTTGGAGCTTCAGGTACAGGTCCACACCAGCCCCAGCGCCACCGAAGAAGGTGGCCCAGAACTTCCAACCTTTAGGGTCTCCTCGGTCTTTCTGAGAAGGCGAAACAATCAAGGAATCAGCGACTTTTCCAAAATGTGTAAATGCGCTAGTATCTCAACTTGAACGTACCAACTCCTTGCTAGTCTTATCCGCCTCGTCCCGGGCATCCTTAAGTTTCTTTTGCAGGTCTGCCAATTCCCGGTTCAAGTAAACCATTGCATTGCTGTATTGCTTCCCCGAAGAATCGGTCACTGGGCTCAAATACTTCTCGTGCAGGCTAGTGATCCGCGTTTTATTGCCCTCGGTCTCGTTGAGGAACTATTATCCATCCGATATGTCAGACACAAGTTCGTCCCTGCGATGGAGCACCAAGACAAAACTCACATCCTGAAGCTGCTGCCGCAGCGTGTCACTCTGAGTTTCCTTCTCCTTGGCTTCAGCCCTGAGCTCCTCCAGTCTTTCCTTCGCTAGTTCCTTCGCCGCCTCGAAATCTTTGTCAATGCTATCCCTGCCTTTGTATTTGTCCGATGTTAGCGTTTTCAGCTGCGCGCCGAGGCCGTCCTCCGCTCCGAGGGAGGTCTTGGCGTTTGTGGCGTATTTCTTCACTAGGGAGGAGTACGAGACTGGGACACAGAAAGATCAGTCAGGAAATTTCAATGAAGCGGGATGAAGAATCGCAATGCGGGATACGGGCAACCCACAAACCGGTTCCATGGGCCCCTTGCTGAACCTGTGGCACGAGTCGGAAACAGACACCAGGGCATCCTTGGTGTCCTGTATACGTGGTTAGATTCTATGCTTTCCAAGCAGACGGGGAAGGTGTCGGACCTCATAGATCTTGGGGACGACCTTCTCCAATGGCTCGAATCGGGACTCTGGGAGCTTCTTCCGGAATTCTGCATCGCTGTCGGGGTAGAGCATTCCACACCATACGTATGCTTGGATAGCTAAAGGGATCCTTGGGTCAGCCCGGACATTGGAGATATAATGATTCCACCTGGGATTCGTATTCGCACCGTAGAATGGGCTCTTGTCGCCATTGAAAGTCTTCTTGCCATCCGATTTTCCTTCCTTGAGGAAGCGATCCGGGAACTTTTCAAACTGGTCTTCAAGAGACTTTTGCAGAGCCTTGTGGGCTGCCTGGGGGTCATTTGTCCAGTCGGTCGACATGTTTAACGTGGATGAATGTAGACTATGAAGATTGGACGCAGAGCAGGGAAGCTGAAGGTCGTTATATAACATCCGAAAGCTGGGGACCTGTCACCGTACAGTGATCCAAAGGCAATGGCACGTCTACTGGACAAATTTCGAACCCCTGTAGATGGCCGACCAGATAGTCCCCGATGCTCGTATGCGCTCATTCTGACCTCGGGTGGAGACCCAGAGATAATGATTGAGTGGCTAGCTGAAGTTTCAGCTCTTGACTGACTGGGTTGACGTAATGGCGGTTCGTGTCTTGTGCTGAATATCTGCATGCCTGATAAAGTACGCCGGACCGTCCCCTTTCCGTTTGGTGTTGACCCCTCCAGGCCGTGATACCATGCCTTCAATGCATCAACAACAGCGAGCTCGCGCTCATTGGCGGAGTAAATCACTCAGCAGGGGTGTATGCGCTTGACCATTGAAAGCCAGCCGCTCCTGACGCCATCGCGAAAGACACTCATGACAGGGTCGCAAAGTAGGAGTGAACCAAGGCTCAATCATTGGATTGTGACTACAGGACCAATGCCCTATCACCCCATCTAGCCCCGCCATTAAGCTAGCGTCAGGATCAGCATGATGTGCAGAAGATGTCAATGCGTCGCATCGATCGATCCTTGCGGAGCTAAGTGGGTAGATGGTTTCAAAATTGAGTCTCATCGAAGCATTACGAGATACTAATCCTTTCATTTGAAGTGACGTATACTATGTGTCCGTTTCCGTACCACCTATTGGCAACATATATATATGGTTGACAGAGGTCCTGGTGAGGCCATACAGTCTTTAAAAGCATTAGAAAACAATCCATCATCTTATTTCATCAATCAACGACCCCAAGATATCATCATGACAGATCCTGGCTTCCCCGACTTCCAAATTGAGATCGAAAGCCCAGGCGGCCAGCCGTTTCCTTCCATCTCTAGCAAGACGCTGGGATCCGACCAAGACAAAGCGACGCTGTCCAGCCTCAGGAGACTCTGCCGCATGTGTGTCAGACGTTCTTGGTGACCGCCGTCAACTGTAATCTAACATGTCTTTAGCCCAAAGAAGTACGCCTTCAGCACAAATGGCAAAAACGCCCTCTCCGACAGCACGTCTCTCAAGGATTACATACATTTGACCCCTGACGTATGACCCATCTTTCCTAGAAACATTTGTATAAGCTTAGCTCACGATTATTCTAGAACCTTGCCAGCCTTTTCCCTGAGACAACGTCCACCGAAACAAAGTCCACCGAGCCGACAGCGGGAGCACCAGCTTCCGATGCCGGCAAAAAGCCTCAGCCAAAGGGTGTTCCGTTCGTCACGGTTCACCTCGTCTCCACGGCCCTGGCGAATAAGCCACAGGAGAACCTCCCGCAATCCAATGTGATCTCTGACCTCAGAAACCTGCTTGGAAGCGCAGGTAAAGGGGTGGATGCCGGTCAACTCGGGAACACCGCCGAATTAATGGGGAAGCTGGAATCTCTGCAGCAGGATTACAAAACGGCAGCTAGGTAAGTTGTTTGGAGAAAGTTAACATATTCCGGAAATGCTGACATTGCCTTGAAACAATGCAGCTCCAAGGACTACACGGAACCTGCTGATTTGACGGAAATGCAGTGGGAGAATATTCTGTTCAATAACCGGATCCTGCATGGATACATCCATATGCCGAGAACGGGGCTGTTGGTTAAGGCTCCTAAACGAGGTATGCCAGTTAAGATACCCCGTTTATCACCGAGGTGCCATTATATGCTGATGACAGAAGCCTTCTCGATCCGTCGTCCGCTTCAGGCACCCTCTCCAGATCTCGGGGAAGTAGCGAAAGCTCCATCGTCGGAGAAGAGTCCTAAAGCACAGGACAAGGCGTCCGACAACTCCAGCGGCGGGAAGAAAGTAGTAAAGGAATATTTGGTTTGTGGGACCCTATCATAGCCACAACCCACAGGTAACTGACATGGGTCCAAACAGAACACCGTCCCAGGTATTCCTTCTTTCTACGTCGATGACGACTCCAAAGTCACCGTCACAGAAACCAGGACTGCTTTCCAACGGTCCATGGCGCGGGAAGGATTCAGTTCGACCGCTATTGAAGCGAATGCGTCAGTCATGAATCTCCACTTGTGTGATACCCCTGATTAAACATCGTGTAGGAGCGGGAGCCCCTTTGGCAAATCGATCTCTGCGTCTGCAGCACTCTCCGACGAGAATTCCTTTAGCAAGAAGAGTATCAAAGAAGAAACGGATTTCACTTTGGAGGTCGCTTACAAGGTATGCATTCGCATAGCTCTCGAGTGAGTTGCATGAAACACTAACCCTGCTGCAGTTTCCCCGCGTAGCCATAGACCTATCCCCACGGTACTTACAGCTGTCCGACGAGTGCGAGGAAGCAATCAAGAACATCAAGAGCGACTATGACAAGGTCCAATTCATCACTGACTACGGTAACTGGTCTTCTTTCGTGTTCCAAACTAAGTCAATAGCTCATACGTTGAAATAGGCGACGCATTCCCAACAAAAGTCGTACTGGGCGGTTTCTTGCGCAGCAGCCGCAAAGTCCGAGTCAAAACCGACGAGCAACTCGAGGCAGCCAAAGAGGAAACCAAGAAGGCCGCGGGCCTCAGTTTCGCATCGCCCCAAGTGAGTTTTGGGATGAACTACGCTAAAACCACCAGCGACACCACAACGACTGGCCACGGTCAAACCATCGGAAATGCCGCCTTGACGTGGGAGGCTCGCGGAGGAGATACCGTGCTTTGTTCCAAGTGAGTTCCAGCTTCAACCTTGTCAGAATATTCATATAAGCTCACTGTCGTAAAGCCCATCGGCGTGGGCCTCAACCGTAAAAGATTACCGGTACTGGAGAATCACCGAAGTAAGCTTCAATTCGCACGGATCCCCGCTCAAGGGATTCCACTCTAACGAACTACGATGTACCAGCAATCGCAAACCGTGTCCCTCGTTCGCATCATCGACGGCATCGATCCCAACATGGCGCACAAGGTGGAATTCCCCAATCAGAACGATGAGAAGATCCCAGACAATGGGGAGATTCCTGAATCAGAGCTCATCGACAAGGCGACCAATCTGCTCGCGGGACCACCAAGCTCGATCCCAATGCAAATTGTCAACAAGGTCTATCAGTCTGATGCTGACAAGACGGGATATAATGCGTGGCTGAAGAAGGAACACTCAGCTGACTATGATCTCCTGGAGATTAAGGACTCGACCACCGCGTGGGAGAAACTGAGTGAGGCGCAGAGGATCTACTATATCATTTATGTCTACAAGGAGAAGGACCGGAAGGTTTTCTCTTGAAGGTTCAAGATTTGGTTTGCTATATGATTAGGGACTTGCAGGCGTTTTAACTCGAGGCTTCTCGAGAATATTTGAAGTCGGTATGTCCTTGCAGTTGATTCATGATGATTTGTGCGATACAATGAATTCACAGCAAAGAGTCTTCTTATATGCTATACTTCTTCACTAGGTCCAGACACACTTTATTTCAGGTTGAGTAGAGCCGTGTAACGGTTTAACTCTGGCGTCTCAAGCACAGTCAGGAACACATTCCATCATATCTCAACTAGCCAAAAGATAGTATATAATACATCTCTGCATCCGAGCCCTCAATGCAACCAGGCAATTGAGCACACATCCGCAGAATATCCATGAAACATTAAAACACAGCCCATCCCTAAGCATACTCCACCAAGTGCACGAAAGTTCCCCCACCCCCAACCCAACCTCACGAACCATCCACCCCCTCCCCCCAGAATTCCCCTCATTCCCTCCTCCAAACCATTTCGAACAGTCCAGCTAGCTTACAGTACAAAATTCTTCAATGACGGGGAACCATCATCTGAAATAGCCGCTTTCGACTGCCAGATCGGTGTGATACTTGCCACCGAGACTGAGCTCGAGATCCGACGATTGGAATTGATTGATTGCTGGAATCCAGTGGACTAAGGCTGTGAGGGGCTCATTGTCATTTATTGGAGCGCCCGAGCCAGCCTTGTCAATAATATTTCTCTCTTTAGCCCCGTCTTGCTCAATGGTGGACATTAACTAGCAAAAAATATCATTGACTTCAAAAGGGGAATTCACTGATCCTCGTTCTACGAGAAGAGCGCCAGTACGAAGTCTGCCATTGATATTTCAAGAATTCCGCACATTTCAAGCGCAGGTCTTAGTTCAATCATAAGACAGGAGAGAATCCAGCTCAAAGTCCGATGGGTTTTGTAACTTTGTTGACGAAACAAATGTCAGGATCAAGATTATTGGCGCATAAAGTTGTCCTGGAGCGAGTCCCTGCTGGCGCAAATGAAAAGATTGACCTTGTCAAGCGCCAATAGAAATACGCTCTCGCACAGCCTCACTTTTTCAGCGCCAACAGCTTGTAAATTACCTGTATTGATTGGATTTACGAGCTGGGAGAGCCTGTTGCTTACTCTGGTCGCCATCCACCTTCTCTAGTACTGCACTACATGGCCGTTGAAGATAGAAATGCTGTTTCTAGTCAGGGGAACCGTCCGATCAAGGAAAGCCAACGCGCAGTTCAAGAGGCTCAAATATGTACCTGGTGCGAAAGAACGAAGGGGCTGGCTTTGTCTTTGGCCAACGCCTTGCCAAGATGGCAAGATTAAAAATCTGAGGACAACTTGAGCAGCTTCAAGCATTCTACCTTTGTGACTGAGAGCACCATTACTTTGTTAATGTCTTCAGAATAGTAGTCTACCACGGAATGGAGGAAAAATCATATCCAATTGTTGTTGGCCGCGTACTCGCGCGCAAGGCTAAGGCTGACTCTAGTGCTTTCTGGTTCTGGGCGCTTCAACCCTCTTCCAGATCATCATATACACAAAGTATCGGACACAAAGTATCGGTACAAATGAACCGTTCGGGAAATCATACGCTAGCAGCGAGTGCATCAACCTTGTGATCGCTTCTTCCGTCCACCAACCCCGTCTCAGCAGTCGCAAACTCCCTGGTGCGGACCCTGCGCTCAAACAGAATATCCAACTCGGCATAGGACCGACCCTTGGGTTCGGGGATGCGGAAAAACGCCCAGACCAAACAGCAGGTGCACAGCGCGCCCCAGAAGAACCCCGACTTGCCTCTCCAGTTCCATGCGTCCACGTTCAGCATGTACGGGATGATGATTCCCGAGACCAGATTGATCACGTTGTAGAGGTTTCGAGCTAGCACCACGGTCTTGGTGCGGAGTCTGGAGGACGGGATTTCGGAGACGAGGGAGAAGCAGACGGGACCGATGGTGGAATCGTAGATGAAGGTGTAGACGAGGAGCATGGACCCGGTGGCCCAGGAGATGGCGGGGGAGGAGTGAGGGATGGAGATAAAGCCGATGACGAAGAGCACGATGGCGAGCAGAGCCAGTCCGCCGACATATAACGTGCGACGACCGAAGTAGGTCAGCAACACCCAGGAGAGAAAGGTCCCCACCACGCCGATGGCGTACTGGACGAGCGACATGGTGAAGGATTGGGAGACGGCGAGGCCAGCACGCCGGTAAAAGAAGGTCGAGTAGCCCATGAGCCCGCCGCCGCAGAGGCTCTGCGCGGCCCAGACGAGACACGAGATCTCGGTGCGGCGCAGGTCGCATCCCCGGAAGCAGTCCACGTAGGATGTGCCTGTTTCGACCTGTTTCTCCAGCGCGTTGGTGTAGACGATCATCGAGGCGGTCTCCTCGGCGTTGAAGTCCGGGTGTCCGGCTACGGCCAGCCGGTCGAGCGCTTTGACGGCGTCGTCTCTGCGGTCCCTGCGGATGAGCCACCAGGGGCTCTCTGGGGCGAGGAAGACGCCGATGAAGATGGGGACGGGCCAGATCCATTGGATGGCGAAGGGAATGCGGTAGGCCCACTCGTCCGTACGCTCCTCTAGCCCTTTCAGGACGCCGGAGGCGATCAGTTGACCTAGGACCCAGCACAGGTTCACGTAGGTGGTGAGATAGCCTCGAATAGCGACAGGGCATACTTCCGACGCATAGGTCACGGTGAGGGTCTGGTAAACGCCGAGGGGGATACCCATGAGCAGCTCGCCGGCTACGAGGGTTTGTATGTTTGGCGCAAAGAACAAAATAAAAACGAACCCGACGGTCGCGGCCAGGCAAGCCATGAGGGTCCGCCGGTACCCGAAGCGTTCCGAAACGATGCCGTTGATGAACAGGCCGATAATCTGGCCGCAGCTCATCGCGTTGGTCAAGGCCGCTTGCCACTTGGCGGCGAGACCGTAGTTTCCGTCCGACATGATATGGCCGTACTTCTGGTTGAATTGAGGGTAGGCGAAGAAAGAACCGATCAGGACGACATCGTAGCCCTCCATGATGATGGCACAGGACAGAAGAATAGACCAACCCACGGCCTTGGGGTAGATCTTTAGTGCCTGCCAGGGTGTCATGCTGTGTTCCTTGTCGAGGGCCGCCTGCGCCTCACTGTTGGCAATGAGATCCGAGTGGCTCGCAGGCTGGGGATCAGACCTGCGCGAGCCAGTTTCCTCCTCCACATGTTCGATTCCGGCTGATTTCTCTACCTCCATGGTTTATGATGAGTCAATAACGAATATCTGTGTTGGAATTGCCAGGCAAGGCCAGGCCTGTGGAGAGAAGGCAGGAAAAGGCGCCGCAAGGGATGTGCGGGCTTTTATACAGGACGAGCGCCTTGGCTCGCACCGCAGAGTCCAAGGGGGCAACAATTTAGAGAATTATACTAGAAGCTGGGCCCGTTCGCAAGCCTTAAAGTCAGACCATTCGGTCCGATGGCGGTCATTGGCCCTTGACACACAAGTCCCGAGCTTAGTTGACGGTTCAAGGCGTGTGGCAGGCTGGCAGCAAGCTGGAAGGGGATAATGGCAATGGGATGATGAGATGTGGGGTAGCTGGTAACCTCTAGGGTTCCCCGGATTGTCGCGGACCCCCGATATCCCCAGATTTTATCGATCCGGAATGAGGTGTCCTTCAGAACATGGACCAGTGACCAGTGACCAGTGATCGCAAGACAAGTCAGACCATAAGACGAGTCCAAGGACTAAGGAGACCCAAGCGGCAGTTTGGACAAGTCTTTACTCCTGGAGTTCCCCTGAAATTCGCCCCCGTTGATGGCCCCAAATTGCGACCAAATTTTCACACCGGGACGGATTTGGTCGGGAGGCGGGAAATGAGGGTGTTATTGGTAGAATGTCGGGCCGACTCTGGTTTCGCTTCTCGGCACTAATGCACCCTCTAACTGAAAGTGGTTTAAAGCATGCTTAGCCTTTGCGCTTGTTCTGTGAGGGGAAGTCGCTGTATCCAATAAGATGGTGCGGGGGCAACCTACACACTAGGTGACCTTGGACGAATCAATCACACGGGATAGATTACATGAGCACCAATCAGACCCAGCCAATGGAAACAGAAGTGGGGATATGGGGTTACGCGTCTCGGATGCTGCTGTGCTCGGCTGATCATGAGAAACACTCCCTGGCTTGTGGTCTGACTCGTTGGACGAGAATAGAACGATAACGCGGCATGTTTGCTGACACAAAAGCAATGGGACTATCAACTCGGTCCGACTTGAGATCAATCAGAGTGGTTGGAATGGGTTGACAACTGGCAAGATTGTCGATCAAGGTGGCTGATCACCATAACTCCATGTTTATATATTTCGGGACATCTCGATGGTACGCACATTCTCCGACCAGCCTCCGCATCTCTTAGATAGTGACTCCAGACTTGGTCATTCATCCAAGTATATCATCAAGACTTGGTCATTCATCCAAGTATATCATCAAGACTTGTAACTATGTCACCCGCTGAAAAATGGTGGAAGAATGCTATCATCTACCAGGTCTATCCGGCCAGTTTCAAGGACTCAAACAATGACGGGATCGGCGATATCCCCGGTATCATATCGCAACTCGACTATATCGCTAGCCTAGGGGTAGACGTCGTCTGGCTCTGTCCCATGTACGACAGTCCGCAACACGATATGGGCTATGATGTCTCCGACTACGAGAAGGTGTATCCTCCTTATGGAACCGTGGAGGACATGGAGACATTGATCGATGCTTGTCACCGCCGCGGACTACGCATCATCCTAGACTTGGTGGTCAACCATACATCGCACGAGCACAAATGGTTTAAAGAATCGCGATCCTCGAAAAACAGCCCCAAGCGAGACTGGTATATCTGGAGACCGGCCAAGTACGACGCCAATGGCGATCGGAGACCCCCGAATAATTGGCGCAGTGTGTTCGGGGGCAGTGCTTGGGAATGGGACCAGACAACACAGGAGTACTATCTGCATTTATTCTGTGTCGAACAGCCTGATCTCAACTGGGAGAATCCCGAAGTACGTCAGGCTGTCTACGCTTCAGCCATGGAGTTCTGGCTCAAAAAAGGTGTGGATGGCTTCAGGGTTGATACAGTGAACATGTACAGCAAGGATCCATCATACCCCGATGCCCCCATAGTCAACCCCAAGTCGGACACCCAGGTCGCCTTCTCATTGTTCTGCAACGGTCCGCGCATTCACGAATATCTGAGCGAGATGAACGAAGTGCTGGCCAAGCACGACGCCATGACTGTTGGCGAGCTGCCAGAGACACATACTCTCGAGGGAGTGCTGCGGTATGTCTCGGCCGCCGAGAAGCAGCTCAACATGGTCTTCTCGTTTGATGTCGTAGACCTCGGCTTGGGCAAAGAGTACAAGTTCCTGACTACGCCGCGAGGGTGGACCTTGCCCGACCTCAAGGCGGCGATCAAGCGGACGCAGGACATCCTCAAGGGAACCGATGGCTGGACCACGGTTTTCATCGAGAACCACGACCAAGGCCGCTCTGTCTCTCGCTTTGGCTCGGACAGGACGCCGGAACTCCGCGAAACATCCGCAAAGATGCTTGCCATGTTCCAGTGCACGCTGTCCGGCACGCAGTTTATCTACCAAGGGCAGGAAATCGGCATGATCAATGCCCCGGAAGAATGGCCTATCGAGGAATACAAGGACATCGATAGTACCAAGTACTATCAGATGGTGCGCGAAATGACGAATAACGACCCCGTACAGATGAAGACGGCCATGAAGGCTCTGCAACACCTGGCTCGAGACCACGCCCGACTCCCCATGCAGTGGAGCGCAGCAGCCAATGCCGGGTTCTCTCATCCGTCCTCGAAGAAGCCGTGGATGCGTCCCCATGACAATCACAAGGAGGTCAACGTGCAGGTACAACAAGACGACCCATCTTCCGTCCTTTCATTCTGGAAGCAGATGATCCAGCTGCGGAAGGAGCACGCTGATCTCTTCGTGTTTGGCATCTTCGAGCTCTTGGACCAGGAAAACGAGAAAATCTTCAGTTATCTCAAGGCCTCCAAAGAGCAGTGTATGCTGGTCGTATTGAACTTTTCCGAAGAGCCACAGCCATTCCGGAGGCCCATGGAGCTCCAGGGCCGGGATTCAAAGCTGTTGCTTAGCAACATTGGCAAGTCTGTGAGCGAGGAGTGGGAGTTGCAACCATATGAGGGCCGCATATTTGAAGTTCGGGCTATACCCAATTGAGCGGACACATATCCAAATAGTACTAGCGCCAATTACATAGCCTTTTGACTAAAATAATTTGTTCTGTGCAAATAATAGCCTAGGCATATACCCAAAGTAGTATAGCCTCACTTCCCCAGCATGTGGGGTTGGCGTTGTTGTCATTCGTAAGATTTCATGGCCATTTTCGGCACTTTCAAGCTGACACTCTCGACGGGAGGCTCCACTGGGCGTCTTGCTCTTCTAATGTGTGGACGCCGGACTTGGTCGACTGATAGATGAGACAGTGAGATAAGATCCTGTCATCAGGCTTGTCTGCTTGCTAGTCGCCGAGATGGATACCACACGGTTGAAAAAAACCCAGGTTTCCCGAGCCTGCGATCCATGCAGAAGACGGAAAGTCCGCTGCAATGGCCAACACCGGTGTCAGCAATGTGAGCATCTGGACTTGCTCTGTACGTATAGCGACAATCAACGCTCGCGATCGCGAAAGAATGCTCTGCGTCGAGGGACTGTCATTTCTGAATACAAAATTCCCGCGGTGCGGCACCTCAAGAGCGAACATGTTTCGACGTCCACGCTAGTCCCACCCTCGTCTCTCCAAGATTTGAAGTCGGTGGCACTATCGACCTCCTATCTGCATAGTCTCATCCCAAAATACATGGCCTATGTGTATCCTTTCAATCCAATCATGACGGATGAGGAGATCCGCGAGTCCATTGGCAAGATGGCCACAGATAGAGACCACGCTGCCTTTGTCTATGCCTTTACAGGTGTCACCATTGACCTGACACAGTCGAATGCAGCGACGTCTCATGTGTCGGAGCAGATCAACGAGCTCGCCGGCCGAGCTATCCAGCTCCGGACTCCGTTGCTCCCGGGTTTCCGACCGTCTATCCTTCGGGCTGTCACAAGCGTGTACATCCAGATGTGCTACATGAGTCTGGGACAGTATGACCTGGGCTTCTTCTACTTGAGCGAAGCAATCAGCATGGTACACCTCCTACGGATTGAAGACAAAGCCGTCATGGCCAGTCTTGACCTGACCGAGCGCTCACGGCGGCAGCGACTGTATTGGTTATGCTTCATCCATGAACGATTCATGTCCATTTTTCACTTTTCTCCCGCGACGTTGTCCCCATACGCGCAATTTCCCGAGGACGATCCCAGCCTCGATCCCAGTATCTCCCAGGGCTGGACCCAGGTGATCAAGACATTCCTTCTGCTGGAGCCGACCTTTATCAGCCTCTGGATCGGTGATCGGAGCCAGGTGACGGTTGCATGGGTCGAGCAAAAACATCGGGAGCTCGACGACGAGCTATGGGAACTCGAGGTCTCAATGCTGTCGGATCTGCAACAGGCGGATCTGGTCGTGACGCGCCAGTGGATGCGGACTCTCCTCTGGCAGATGGCCATGTCAAACTGCCTGCTGTCATCTCATGCTTCATGTCCGTCGCTGTCGCTTGAGATGCCGCTCCGACTATCCTGCCAACTACGCCAGTTCCTCACCAAGATCTCACAGAACACGATTCAGATCCACGGGTCGTCGATCCTGAGCAAATTGTTGGAGATTATCAATACGATCGCGGATGTGGTTCTTCATGGGCCACAGGTGACGCTCGAGGAAACTACTAGTCGGATTGATGATATTTTGTTTCTGAAGGACGTCATCTTCTCCTTTCGGAATTTGCAGCAGGTCTCCAAGAAGATTCTGATTGAGAAATTGCATCTCATCCGGCAGCGGTTTGCGCATATCGAAGTGGCGTCGCAGCTGGTTTGTGGGAGGGAGTCATAATGAATGCATATGTTTCGGCGTGTCTGCATGATGATAATTATACCTTTGTTTTATAATGTCCTCTGCGTCTTGATCTATCTACGACGAAGGAAGTGTTGAAGCAACAAACGCATGTGCGAAAGTATGCAGTACCACTATTGCGACATAAGCGTCCCATGGAACAGAGCAGGACTTTGTGACCCACCACCTCTACGTCAACTACAACACATCCTACCCCCTTCACAAACAAACTTCCTCGTATCAACATGTCCATCTCACCACCCCCAGGCAGCTCTGTTCCTCAGGATAATAACACAGCATACCCGTCTTCCATCGCCGACCTCCAAAACAGCACCACATTCCCCACACTCTGGTACCGATTGCACGTTCTATTGTACGACCTACAGCACTTCAACCAGCGGCCTGACTCCCGCGAGCGTCTCGAGACTGTGACCGATGTCTCCTACATTGGATCACCATACTTCAACGACGACGAAGCCACCGCTATCAAGAACACCGTTGTTCATGGAAAGACATTGGCCCAAATCATCGAGCAAGAGCTGCAGGAGCGGCTCGAACGACGCAACAAGAAGCGGGTCGATAGCGGCGACTTTCGGGTTTGCGCTGCTCATGACCTTGCCCCTATTCTGGCCGCTGGCCTTGGTACGAATCTGAAGCAATTAGACAAGGACAAGCGCTTCCTTTTGTTGATCAACTCTCGGGGATTAGACCTTGGCGACGAGAAATGGGAAGGGCTGGCTGCAAAGTCATTTGCGCCGAAGAACAAGAGGAAAAGATAAGGCGTTGGAGGGGAGAATTCGGAGTTTATGAGAGGTGATGAGGATACCGATAACAGGCACATTCGGAGTGCGACTGTACGTACTTGCTGGAAGGCTCTTGCTTGCTGTATTATTCCTCAAGATGGTGTTCTTCCGGCAATGAAGGGACCTATCCCCCCATATTTTAGTCGTCGATGATCTCCATCTCCTACTACGTATTTGGGTGAAGGTTTAGTATCTTGAGTATTGCTCCGCTGCCTTGTTAGAAGGACTTTCTGGGATTTATATATCATTGGGACGGTTAGATGTCCTATGAATTCGGACAGTCTTTCTTACCCTTTTAAGCTATCCTCTTGTATGTTGAGGGAAATACATTGAAACTGTACTCTTAACCATAGCCAAACTACATGAATGATTTCCACTATAATGTGAGGACCTGTGAATTTCCTGTTCTGGTTAGTTTTACTATTTTCAGTATGGTCTCCTGATATGCTGTCTTGTAATCACCGCCCTCATTATGACCTTGAGTATATAAGAACTATCCCCTTGCCGTTCTAACTCTCCTAGCTTCTTCTTTCCCCTTGAATACGCCCAATATTCTGCACCCTTCCGGACGGGTGCCGTCATTACATCTGCCCAATACAGTGGCATGGATGTACCTGCTAAGTATTTTTGTAGCCCCAATTATCATGGCTCCTAGAATATCTACGTTCTTGTTGTCAAATATGCTGCTGGCTGTAAGCAGAGAATCAAGACTGGCAACTTTGCAAAACCTATCCTCGGACGACCCAATCTCATGAACGGGACATTTTGAAAATTCTTCACGCATCCATCGTGTCTATTAGGGTGATGGCTTAGTCAAGCCCATGTTTATCTAAGTTAGGTAGCCATAGACGTTTGAAATAATGCATTAGTGTCCACGCATTTCTTATCCTGCTTTAGGCATTTTCCCGGGGGGGAAAAGCAGCAGATCGGGCCAACCGATTCCGGGGATATTCCCGATTCCGATCACGGGCATTGAATGGCCGTTTCCTGACATCGAACTGCTTGGCGCAGCGGGTCCTTTCAACTACTGACCGTTTTATAGAAGCAAACGATGAATCATCGATGATATAGACTGTGCTAGCCAGAATGCGCCGCATAAGGTACTTTTAATGAGGCTAGCCTATCTTACTCCTAACATCCAAATCGATATGCTCTCTATACTATATAATAATGTTCTCTATACTCATAATCTATATCCTATCCTACAGTCCTGCTTAGGTATTTTAGTTTAGTTTTCTCAATAGCATTATAAATAGAAAGCATGTAAGTGATATGCTAAGAAATATATTTAATATGAGTAACTAGGCGTTTAATATTATATATGATAACTAAATGCCTAAAAGCATCTGTAATGCTTAGACTAAGGTGCTTATAGAGGCTATTAAGTTAAACTACTAGCTAATTGTTAACTTCGTCAGACGTCTTGAATACCATAATATTGTCCCGTTTCCAGGAAACGACGCACAAAGAGGTTCAACTGGCCATGAATAAACTCAAATCTGCTAGGGAGAAAAATTTCCCAAGTAACATTTCGCTGCAAAACTGTAGCCGCTGGAAACGTCACCTCAGTAACAGCCCAATTTTATTTTGCCCATATAAACATTGTCGCCGTCCGGATCAGTGTTGTGGAGTGTCCAAGAGATCTCCGAATTATCCTCCACTGCCATGGTCTGAATTGCATCCGCCATCATTGTGGCGAGAACATCGGTGCCAACGTGATGAAGGAGACCAAGGACATTCCAGTACTGGCCTGTATTGATTGTCCACCAGAAGTGCACACCCCCAACCGCGAAAGACCCCGTTGCAAATGTACCTTCAGTTGTTCCAGCAGTAGCCATAATGTCTCTCTCGGCATCCAAGCTAGCTAAATATACAAGGCCGATTGGAGGCACCTCTCCATCGTTGGCTTCGGAAAGGGTAACGGATTGGACTGTAGTGTAGTCGTATGCGAGTGCAGAATAGAATTGCAGCCCGTTTTCCAAGCTTTGATAACGCTTGACAAGAGACGGAGAAGCCGAGGGCTCGGGCAGTGCTGCACGTTCTAAATTCCAATCAACAATCTGTACAATTCTTCATTTCTTCGCTGGATTCGCAAGACTTGCTCACCCTTTGGGCCAGCGGGCTGAAATGGTGCTGCACCTATGGCTTCGGCAGACACAAGCAGAACGAGGGCCGAGAGCGGAAGACGCATGATGGTAACGAGTAAGAAGATATTTTGATGTCTCGGATTGCTGGAGCTTGAATGCTGTTCCTGCTGGAGATTGTCGTTGAACCTTCAAGAAGCCTGGATAGCAACGTACAGTCTCTATTTATATAATGCCTGAAGCCCTTGCTCTACTCCATGTTCTCCTAGTAAAAGGACACATGTGTATTCTTGCTAGCATAATCTATATTACTTCCCAGTGGCGAATCTAGGCGCCATATCAAATTATTAGCTGATATGAGCTGAGACAGCAATCATTGATGAGGGTCGAGTCAGTCAAGATGCAGAGGCCTTGGTAAGCCTCAGACCCCACGAGTCGAGCCATAAGCTGAGACTGAATGTACTAGATTGACCTCTTATTGGTTGAATACCCTTAGTCGGCAGTTCATAATTATTAGCTAATCATTAATGTATGTTGTTAATCAACTAGTGAGAATCTTGATTTGGTACATAGTGATCACAAGTTGTAGTGGACCTAACTAACTAGGTAGTTAAATGCAGAAATAATTTCTAATCATAAGCAATCCTGAAACAAATGTTGTTCATGCAGTATTCATTATTCTCAAGGCGATATTTATTGTCTTGACTGTCTTTTTTCACTTCTTCCCGATTTCCACCAATCCCGTGTCATAAACTTATCAAGTCATAGAAAGGGAAAATCAATAAAGATAAGGGAAAGAAAATATGGGTCGGCGTGATCAATGACCGGAGAAATCCGACCACCAATGTCTCAGACTCTCAGCTAGCATGGTGGAATTGGAGGGGCCGAACAGCGGCTTTTCCTTCCATTACTATTAAACTGTTTTTCTGCAGAAAGCGTACGTTTCCGTGTCCGGATTCGGTCCGAAGCGTGCCCTTGTCGCTCCCTGAGCAGTCCCGGATCTGATCATTGCCTGAACACGTACGGAGTGGGATTGATTATTCCCTGAGGGCCACATGCCAGCCAAATAAAGGTTGTTAAGCCAAGTCTAACTATATCTATGCCCATCCCCCTTCTTTTTAAGGGCATGGTTTTCTAATTTGTCCGATGACGTAGAAGGGTCTACAATTTTCGCTTCGCCTATAATGTACTGACTTGATGATTATACAACACTCAAGTTCGTTATTTCATCACCTTTGCTACTATTCTGGCAACTGTGGCTGTGCTTAGTCAATCCGGCCTCCATAATTCTACGCTTTTGCACATGAGGGTATCTAGAACCCAGCATAGCCAGATAACCTTCTTTTATTTTACCAATCCCTACCTGTACCTTAGACCTCATTGGATCAGAATAATTTGCTTGTTGACTAACGTGATATCTGGTAAGGTATTGTATTATGGTTGTACAATACTGTATTGTATTAATAAACACGAGCTGTCGGCTCCAGACCCTGTCTTAACTCCGGATCCACTTAGCCGCAGCATCAGCAAAATGCTTAAGACTGTCAATCCCCGCTCGGTATCTTTTTCCTTGTCCTTCTCAACCCAACGCTTACGCTTCGATTATCTACAGACTAAGACTAATCATGCCGACTATTTCCTCCCGGTCCGTGTCATCGCGTCGAGCTCTCCTGTCCGGTGACAATCTAGAGCCCGACGATGATTGGTCCGGCTTGACTGATCCTGTTGAACGGCGGAGGAGACAGAATCGCATCAACCAAAGGGCTTATCGTAAGTCAAGCCATCGCCTTCTCATCTGCAACAATTAGCGTTTGACTAACGAGAAACAGGAAGACGAAAGCAAGCTCAGCGACGAGTGCAGACAAGTCATTCCAGCTCGGATTATTCCCCATCCACCACCCAGACATCGCCTTCATCAACCGCAACCTCCATCTCGAGCACAAACACAAGCCCAAACAATGAAACCTCGCTAGTCGTCAACAAAAACTCCACTCAATGTATCAGCTCCAGCCAAGTCCGACAATACCTCGACAGATTCGTCCGCACAGCCTACGAGAGCTACATCCTCGGTTCCCCGACCTCCGACCACCTCCTAACCCTCAGCAAAGTCAACGTCTTCCGCGCCTTCGCCAGCATCATGTCCTTGCTAGGAATGTCACACACCGAAGACTGGATGCACGACGACGCTCTCTCCCCCTTCCCGACCATGGGCCCGGGCTACATCGACGAGCAGAAACTCCCGCCTAGTCTGCGACCAACCCGCTTACAGAAGACGATCCCGCATCACCCCTGGCTGGATTTCTTCCCGATCCCGAAAATTCGAGATAACCTGCTCACAACGGGGGAGGACAACTTTGACGACTGCCAATTGTGCGTTGATATCATGGGGTTCTGGGACTCGGGGATGGATGCCTGCTGCCTGCTGGTGTGGGGGGACCCCACGGATCCGAACAACTGGGAGGTAACAGAAAGGTTTCTGCAGAAATGGCCGTGGGTGGTTCGGGGGTGTCCTAGCTTACTGGAGTCGACGAATAACTGGCGGCGGAAACGGGGGGAGAAGCTGATCTTTCGATATCTGTAGCATATAGCTGTTCAGTCACTGTCACTGGTACTAATAATGAACTGTATGATCTATGATGTCTGTTTCTCGCCTAAGTCATTTGATCTATTGTTGACCAAGCAGCGACCGTCATCATTGCAGGATGGAAGATCTCCGATACCAACAGAAGACACTAATGCATCCTGCTTACGCGCTAGCTGCACCTTAATTCCGAGGGCTAATCAAATGGCTGGATCTAAATGTGGGGTTCGTCATGTAATCTTTCTGTCTGTATTGCATACCGTATTGAATTGTATCGCCTCATCAAAGTACCTCTCCTCTCTCGAGGAATCTACGAGAGCGAACTGGACAGTATGAACAGTTGTTAGTTAAGATAGGGAATAGCATAGAAGAGCACAGCCATTAATCTTCAGAGTGATCATTCATGGTACCGATGGTTGTTGTGGTAATTCGGACCTGCCTTGTCGGTAGCCTCGACAAACATATATAATCGAAGCATCTTCAACTGAGTATTCCTCAAGTAGCTGGTGTTCCAAAATGTAAGGTAGGATGCACCATGTAATAGGCTCAATGAATGCACCACTGGTCATAAGTTGTTTATTTTCAATCAGTGACCTCCAATGCAGCCAAAATATATGTACTGTAGGTATATGGCATTCAAATCGCTTCATATATTCCCATTGGTCTATGGGCCTTGGTCGAATGATACAGTTTACGAGCGCAATTTCCTGCTAGGTCTGAAATAACTAGACACTCAGGTCAATGTAGAATTGGTTCAAGACACTGTTGTCGATAAGCATGCTATGGTTCATTAAGTAGCCTATATCATGTAGGCTCTACGTTGCCGTAGGCTTTTCTGTTTCATTTAACATCAAATATGAATCCTTCAAGCCGTCCGCAAGCCTTCCATCATAAGTCTAAGAGCATAAACAGCTAGGTGCATTATCTCCATTCCTCACTACTATACTAATAACTTAAAGTATTAAGGGAATTCCTAGGCTATTCTAAAAGCTTTTAGGATTTATTATACCTGGATAAGGTTACACTAGAGGATTACTAATAACTCTACTAATAGAGATAGACCTTATTCTATATTATAGATAATATTTATTAGATAACATAGTAAAATAAGACACTAGTCTAGAGACTGAGGCATGTATAAATCAGGATATAACATCTTGAGAGCAAAGGTGTCAACCAAATAACCTCTTGACCAAAATGCGTCTAGACGATCATTATCATTTCCGGCGCAGGATAAGTGACAGTGAAGAATGTTCAACAAAAGGTATGGCCAGATCTGGTCGAGATCTGGTTTAAAAGGATCTGGTGCGGGAAGGGGATCAGAGACACAATACGGAGAAGCTAGCAAAACATTTGCCTCAGCGTGGCCGTATACTCGACTACCATTCGACGTATCCGACGGAATGTGAACCTAATCCAGCGCAACAATCCGAAACAGCATACTATTTTAGCCGATATAATATTAATCAGGTACGACGGTTAGGCTCCGAGCTGCGGACGAGTGTAAGGCCACCAGTGTTGCGGATTTGCCCCATCGCATATTACACCTCAGCTGACTGGTGCCAATACGAGCGCTCATAGCATTGACTGAGAGGAGACGCGTTGGAGCAAAGAGGCCAAAATGAAGTAAGTCGAAATGCACAGATCCAACATCCAGCTGCATCGGCCGACAACCGGGTCATGGATCGCGGTATTCACTCCGGTTGTCTAATCGCAGCGAGCACAGAGAGACTTTCAGGAACCTGCAAACCTTATGATGGGCTAGCCTGGCTGTGGAAAGTGGTAAAGTGAAACCAACTGACGGGGGCAATTGAGCATGTGTACTTGCCACGGATTGAAAAATTCTGCGGGAGCCTGTGTCTTCTTGCTGCGCCAGACGCGCCATGGCAGATAATTGCATCTTCCTCGAAACGCTTCGATGCTGCCGGTCACCTTTGCCCTGTTGACATGGGAGTACACGTGGAGGAGTCTCCGCATTTGATAGGTCGATGGAGTAAACCCCGCCAAGGCCCGCCGAGACTACGCCAAGAGCACTAGTCAGCCAATCTGCGGCTTCGTTTAAGTGCCTCGACCCTCTTCCCGCTCGGATTTGGATGGATGCCAAGAACAGGCTCGAGTCTTGCTGCTCTTGCAATCTTGCTTCGCTCCAAGACAAGCAGGCGAAGACGGGCGAAGCGTGCCTTGGCCGGTTGCCTGCTGGAATCAATTGAGCGATTTTCCTCTGCCAACCGCGGGCTTGCCGGGAAATCTCGAACTTGACGGCTCCTGGGATGGATGAGGGCAATACCAAGACGCTTGTGATGAGCCCATTTCCCCCGAAGTGCGAATCAGACGGAGGCGCGGAGGAACGTGTCAGGACAAGTATACGGACCGGGCATGATTGCCTTGCCACGATCGATGTGAACGCACCCGCGGCTGCATTAGCGGGCGTCTCAAGTAAGGTGGTTCCAGGCGTAGGATGAAAATGTCGCGTGAGGTAGCGATACAATGCTTAAAAGCCGCCTGTCTCGCTGCTTGGGTCAATTCAGAATCAAGCGCTCAACAACTTGTCTCACTTCACACATACAGTCAAGATGGTGCTCAGCCAGTATGACTACATCTTTGCCATTGGCACTATGTTTGCCATGCTTGATGCTTACAACAACGGTGCAAGTATGTCAATGTCCCTTACTCCTGTCCATTGTGACAAGATTGGCTGACATTACCTGTTTGAAAGACGATGTGGCCAACTCCTGGGCTACCAGCGTCTCCTCCAGATCGGTCACCTACCGACAAGCCATGATCTTCGGCACCGTCTTCGAGATGCTCGGTGCCATCACGGTCGGTGCTCGGACGGCTGACACCATCAAGAACGGTATCATCCCCAACTCGGCCTTCCGCGGTGATGCCGGCGTGCAGATGCTGGCATTTACCTGTGCCCTCGCTGCTGCTTCCTCCTGGGTTATGTGGTGCACCAAGCACTCGGCCCATGTCTCGTCGACCTACTCCCTCATCTCTGCCGTTGCCGGTGTCGGTGTTGCAACCGTCGGTGCTTCCAAGGTTCAGTGGGGCTGGAACAACGGAAAGGGTCTTGGAGCTATCTTTGCAGGCCTGGGCATGGCGCCAGCCATCTCGGCTGCTTTCGGTGCTAGTATCTTCATGCTGATCAAGCTCATTGTCCACATGCGCAAGAACCCCGTGCCATGGGCCGTCTACTCCTCTCCCTTCTGGTTCCTCATCGCGGCCACGGTCTGTACCCTGTCCATTGTCTACAAGGGTTCGCCAAGTCTCGGTCTGAGCAAGAAGCCCGGCTGGTATATTGCCGCTGTGACCATGGGCTGCGGTGGTGGTGTCGCTATCCTCTCAGCCATCTTCTTCGTACCCTTTGTGCACGCCCGTGTGATCAGGCGGGATCACGGTGTCAAGTGGTGGATGTTTATCCTCGGCCCTCTGCTCTTCAAGCGTCCCGTTCCTGAGGGCGCCGACCGTGCCAAAGTCCCCAACTACGCCGTCATCCAGGACGAGGAGCACGAGGAGCAGGCTGCCCAGGCATCCCCCGCTCGGACCCTTTCCGGGTTTGACGGCAAGGACCCCAAGACCGATATCGAACCCATTACATCGCCGGCCATCTCCCCCAACGAGAAGAACCTCGTCGCCACCGAGGCCAAGCAGCTCACCTACAAGGAACTCATGGAGGAATCCAACAACCGCCTCAACGCCCGACTCCTCAAGAAGCGCGGACCCGTTGGATGGGCGATGCGCACCCTCCGCGACAACCCGATAGGCCCCGGCGAGATCTACGAACTGAAGAACATGAAGATCCTCCTGAAGCGCATCCCCGCCATGATCACCGTCGGCTTGTTGTACGGTCTGCACTATGATATCCACGCCGCGCAGTCCGGTATCCACGGTACGCCCGAGGGAGAACGGATGCAGCGTGTCTACGCCCATGCGGAGAAGTACCCCAACGAGGTCGAGCACACGTATTCGTTCGTGCAGGTCCTGACCGCTTGCACTGCTTCCTTTGCTCACGGCGCCAACGATATTGGTAACTCGGTCGGCCCATGGGCCGTTATCTACTCGGCCTGGAAGACGGGTAACGCGGCTGCGTCCAAGGCCCCAGTGCCTGTCTGGCAGCTTGCCGTTCTCTCCGGATGTATCTCCGTTGGTCTGATCACCTACGGCTACAACATCATGAAGGGTAAGTGCACCGTCTGTATTCCACGATCGAGACACAAAAGCTAACTGAGCAATAGTCATGGGCAACAAGATCACCTACCACTCACCCAGCCGCGGTTGCTCGATGGAATTGGGCGCCGCCATCACCGTTCTGGTCTTCTCGCAGTACTCTCTCCCCGTCTCGACCTCAATGTGCATCACCGGCGCCACGGTCGGCGTCGGTCTCTGCAACGGTACCCTCAAGGCCGTTAACTTCCAGCGTGTGGGTCTGCTGCTGCTGGCCTGGATCATGACCATTCCCATCGCTGGTACCCTTGGTGGTATCCTGATGGGCCTGTTCATCAACGCTCCTCACTTCTCTTCTTAGATTTTGTTTGAACATGATCTATTCTCTTTTTCTTTCTGTTATAGACTGATTGTCTGCGATACCATTTGGGCTGGGACTAGGGTTAAGGGTTTACCATAATTGATGCGGATATTGATACCATGTTATTAGCAATGCATTCGAGGGGAGTGGATAGAGAAAAGCCCGGATTCACGCAGGGAAAGCTCCCATTAAAGTCAAAGCATCCGTTGTTTTGTCAAAGTAAGATTCCTTGGCCAATGAAGAAGCCCTAGGTTATATACAGATAACTCAACATGACCGCGCCACCCATGATCGGAAGTATATATCCTTTCCTTAATAGTGGTTGCAAATTTGGGATCAGCTTGCAGTTGAGTCGCTCAAGTCAATACCCACTCAGGCTGACGCTATGGGACGATCTGTCCAGGGGTAACTTTTGGAGGTGTTCGTCACGTCCCGTTGTATTCTGAATCAAACTCATCATGTTTTCGCCTCGACGAAGAGAGGGAAAGCCTTTGTTGAAGATAATCGACGTCCGTTTCGTTCTCTAAAAAATTAGAACGTGCGGTGAAAGTTTTGCCCTGACTTCGCCATTGTTCCCCATATTCATAGGTTTATATCGTGTCGTAGTCTTAGAGATTTGCCCTATCTAGTCACCAGCACGAAGCCATTTTCAATCACAAAGGTTGGAAATGGTCGAGTTTGGTTAGCTCAATGAAGATATCCGGTTTTGATAGAGTCTTTATATACTATAGGGAAAGATTCAAGATGACAGATAAAGATACAAACTTGGTCCCATCTAACCTTCAAACGACAAAGACCAATCCACGTCAGACGGCGCTGGATTCGGTTAGTAGGAACGGCCCAACAGGGCTTGGTCTGAACACTGTGGCTTTCTCTGTTGAAGTTACTTTTGGCTAGGGGCTGGTCGTATCTTGAGGCTGCGTCCAAAAGGGTAGACTGGACCGGACCCTGCATGAAGAAAGAGGGGCTGTAGTCCCAGTAAGCAATTGATATTAAAGCCATGGGAAACGGACTATATGGTTGCCAACGAAGTCACGGACAGCATCCTCCAGTGGAGAACTTGACTGAGACGCCACGCCCATCCTCGCCAGCATCTGCACTGCCTGTTTCCATCTGGCAATTAGACACTGCTGAACATTCTATTGCACCACCATTTATAGTACGATCCAAATGGTCGTCTGGAGTGCTTTTAGTTGACTGGTCTACTGGTTGACAGACACACTACCTGGCTCCTTAAGGTAGGAAACGAGCACTTTAGACTTATCAGCAAATATTGTGAAAAGCACCCGTCAATACAAGAGCATGGCTCATCCTTTAGTACGCTCTTGCTAGGCCATGGACTTTACCCATTCTGTTGCTTGCCTGAATATACTGGATTAAAAGGGTTTGAAACCAGACGTGAAGATTTCGAATAACCCCCTAAGTTCATCCACGAGCTTACCATTTCTACTTGTACAAGAGCAAAACAGCGACTGGTCCAAACACGGATCTCCTTGATGACCGACATACAAAATTCCAAAAGGCCAACGCAATATCAACCACATAGACTATATATAGCGGCAAAAAAAATAAAGAAAAAGAAAAATAAAACATATGAATTGTTGCAAAGTGACCAGTTATGCGGGACGGACAGCGCCACACTCACACGGGTCTACAGCCTGGGTCAAGCCATAGCAGCTGTAGATTATTTCCGTAATTTACTGGAAGCAGTCAGGTTTTGCATCCGGGCATTCCTCGCCCCATTCAAAAGATCGGTAGCTGACTTTTTATGCGTCTGCTGGGCAGCCAGGTCCTCGTAGGAGTATGGGTACTTATGAGCAAACCCAGTTCGGGCAGCAGCAGCACTGGAGAGTGATGGATGCATGTAAGTGCCTGAATGGTCATTTAGATATTGTGTCCGGTACTTACGTGTTAGCTGCCACCATGCTGCCATGCGCAGTGTCACGAACTGTTTCTAATTTCTGTCGATATTGGGAGTCGTCCATTCGAGTTCTTAGGAAATTCTTATTGTTCTTCGTCTTTGCCTTGGCCTCTGCATATAGCTTGTCATACTTCTTGTATTGGTTATAGTCCTTCTCCACCTCCTCAGTATATGGCTGTGGGCGCTTGACATAGGGATCTGGCATTCGAGGCTGCCTGATATCCCCATAGGCCAAAGATGCTGAGCGCTTATTCTCGACATTGGAAAAGTTCGGACCGTAGTAGCTCGGTCCAGGCCGTTCAATTCGGTGAGACTTGTTGTAAGAGACATCGTACTCTCCGTCCGAGCCTCTTCTGTCCAAGATGACTCTCTCCTTGTTCCAGTCGCGAGTCTGACCCCGGCTCATTGTGTATCACACAACTGTAATGCGCACCGCGGGAAAAGGAAAGTCCGAAGAAACGCAGGTGATGAATGTCAGACAGTAGGAGAGGGGAGCTGGCAAGAGCAATTGGTCCAGGCCTTTAAAGGATATACAAACGCCAGGCAGAGTATTCGATGATCTCGACAATGTACAGGCCTATCCAGCTCGTGGACATACGGATCTTTATACCTTAGAGAAGTCTACTCTAGAATCTAGAAAGCCATGATCTGCTGTCAATTAGCGCTTTAATTTTGAGCGAAGTACCTGGCGCGCGCGTAGAAACGATAAAACACATGATTGTTTTGCTAGTGCCTGATATACTCGCATTCATTGGCATCCCGTTCGACTTCTTAGCCGTCCCGTTATCTCAAGACCTATTTTAAGCCCAACAATCTTGCGATAGGAGCTGGCTTTTTGGATGGTGCAAAACCTCCTCCGACGAGACTTACCAAAATATCAGTCGAGTCGCTGCCTACGACTTGATGTTTGGCGGTTAGGGATCGCATCCCTGAAGAAGGAGGCGTCTATCTCTTTTGATGCTGTACTAACACACGATGGACGGGATATCTTATGCATCTGCTGCAGCTTCCACTGTGAGATGATGTTCATTTGAAGGCAATCTTCTAATCATGTTTTATACGCTAATAGTAGATGGCTGATCACTCTATCGGACTCGGTCCGAGCAAGGCATTCCTCGTAGTACATGGGACAAACATCATTCTTAGATGAAGCCTTCCTACTGTCATGGAGTCTCACAGACTGTCTGTATTTCCAAACATAACACAAGGCTGATAGGGCTAGGGCAGGGATGGATATTAATGGAATACCACAGGCTCACAGCCACGGGTCAAATGGACGGGCTCCGTGCATGGCGGTAAATTAGTGCGCAACAGGCAAAGGAGGCACAGCAAACCAGTGGATGACAGTGAAAGTGTCAAGACAATTTAGCGCTGACTTTATTATTGAAGGCCCAATATGGAGACGAGTGACGACCATGCATGGAAAAAGCGCCAGCAAGCGCCCAGTGACGATGATCCCTGCCGTATTACATAAGGCGCCTAAAGTACGAAGTCATATGCCTCTCTCCTGCATCTAACAAGCACCTCTTCCTTTTTCTCCCCTCCGACAGCATTCATGTATGTCCTTACCTGAAACTTGATCTCGAGGAAACTTTACGGCGTCAATATGGAAGACTTAGTAAGGCCCATGATGAAAGGTCTCTCGGAAACTCAAAATAAAATTATCTAACCCAGGTAACAGAACCGGCCAACGTTCGAAGGTTTACCAGTGGAATTGCAGATTTCTATCTTATTCAATGTCGATGACCTGGATTCCCTTCGATCGCTTGTATTTGCATCACCAACATATCACCGAGCATATCAGCTCGTGAGACAAGAACTCCTCTACGTGCTTCTACAGAGCTCTTACGATGGACTTGTAGACATCGCAGATGCATTAGCTGCCGTTCGGTCCAGAGGCTTATACGCCGTCAAGCCATCGAATCGCGCAAAGATTATTGCCTTATTGGACAGACGACGACGAAGTGACGAAATCCGCCGCCTTGGATTAACTTCATGGCCATTTCCAGACGAACCTGCTGATATTGAGGAGACAATTCAACTACTGCATCTCCATAGAATGGCAACATTTCTCCTCGACGATTACACCAGGACAGCAGCTTGTCCTGAGTGGATAGACTTGGAGAAATGGAAGAATGAAATTTTACCCCTTACCATATCCAGAACGGAGCAAAGACGCTTTCTTCGAGCATTCTATCGGATGCAGATTTATGGCAACATATTCGGTCCTATTGAACTTCCCCTGGGTGCAGAAAACGTCGAAGAAGAAAATGAGTGGTTTGAAAGTAGTGGCGGCCGGACGCCTGCTTTCACGGATGAAGAAGCGTGGCGTCTATTCTTCGGACCCATGGCGCCATGGGAAGTCGAAGAATTCAGCTGTTTCTGGCGGCATTGTTATTATCGATGGGAAGAGCCATACCTTGAAATATCAAAAAGCCTTGCGGCTTATGCGGCTAATGGTGTGATCTGGTTCAGCGATCTTCCTCCCGAAGAGCGGCCCCCTCTAAATCGCCTTGGATTGGACGTTGACCATCTGCATATTCACCAAGCTGACCAGAGGGAAACTTTGGCCTACATGGTACCATTCCTTGTGAAGATGCTTCGTGAACAGGATTTTAGAACTCGCCGCGACTTGCTTCTCGCCAACACGGTTATTCTTCACCATGAGTTTGCTGAATATTGGCCCAAACCGAGTTGGGAAGAAGTCGGAGCGTTGCCTCTTCTGTACCCTGCCGATAGATTCAACTTTGGCACAGATGTCAGTGGTCTCAAGGCATACTTGGAGACGCTGCCTCCGCACGAGCGGCCTAACGTCGCCTGGACGCAGCGGTGGCTCGATGTGGAGCTGGAGTATCCTCAGGTCTTTGAGGATATGTACTCGTATGCCCCGTACTCCCATTGTTGGAATTGGGGATATGCTATTTGGGACGATGAAAGGCTCATTGAATGGGGCGCCATGGATCATCTCGAACTCCCGTGACACGTCGACTAGACACCTCGATTATTATTGCATTGTTGGTCAAGCAAGTCAGGATATTCATGGTTATGTTTATACGCGCCTGAGACTTTCAACACCTTGATGACTGTCCAAGAGACAACTCCAGCGTCTAATATAGCTCTAAAGTTCAGATTCACCGCTCACGAAACCACCATATAAAGACATACATAAAGCATAGTACGTAAGATCATAGAAGCATAAACCCAATCATAAGAGACCTTCAGTTTCACCACCCCAAGGATTCAGCAACCACCACCACCACCGCCACCTCCTCCACAACTGGCAGTGCTGCCGGCTGCCCCTGCTGCCACAGCGGCCACGATTCCATGGTTACGGCGCCTTTTCCGTCCGTTTCGGTGTTTCGCGCTATCATAGCCGTAATTGTAGTTGTAATTGTTTGAACCAGGGTAGTAGTGTCCGGGGTGGTTGGACCGTCGAGGAGGAGTATATTTCTCGTCGTCGTACTTGGATGAACCGAAGCACATTCTGAGCGTGTAGATATTTGGCACGCTTGTCTTTGAAGGATTGCTTGAGTGGATTTGCTCAATGAGTACGTAAAATCTCGGGTTTAACTGATTGGTTTGTATTTCGGTATATACCTATTGACTGGTATACGAGGTTCGCTGTTCTGCTATAGCTCCGAGATGCATGTCCGGGGCAGACTCGTTGCGATTTATTATTTATCGTGACGCAAGTATTTCATCGACCAGGCAGAGGTTATATTGTTTCTTCTACAAGGCTGAATGATCTGCACGTTACGGTCCCTATATCATTATCTGCTGCTTCAATAAGCTGACAGTACATTATTGGGGTAGCATTGATCGACACCCTGCCACCTACGATGCTGGCCTGATTTTATTCCGGGGCTGTGCAGACGCCCGAGGCCCCCGGCCCCCCATTCTTTACTATGGCCTCATGTCGATCGCAAGGCTGAAGTGAGGCCCTGCGTGATTAATAATAAAGACTATTGATTAGGCGAACAATTTATATGAACAAATGCTCAAAGTCTTAACAAATCACAGCCACGCAGGGATCATCTCCGCTTGCGAATACAAATATGCACAACTCTAGGCTACTGCTATCCTCAGTCCAAACTCGACCATGGAATATCCTGCTGCTTCTAGTTTGACCAGCAAGTTAAGAAGGGCCTTGGGACCAGATGTCCGACGGAATTGGAGGGGGATGAGAGCAAATAGCATCGAATTCAGCCGGGTCTCGGAGACGGGCAGTCGGGGTGTTATTAGCGAAGAGTTCGACAAGGGTCGTGCCTGCAGAGTGGTTTCAGCATGCGGACACTGGTTTAGAGAGAGACAACAAAGCATAGGGACCATACCGTTCGGATTGTACATCGGCCAACCCATCTTCCTTGATAGTCCATCCCTCGGAGACTTGATGAATGCTGCCCACGCTTTTTGGAGGTAATCGCTGGCGGCCACTTCGTACCACTGCGGCTTCTTGTGAGGCTGGAGATGCCTGTATGACCCTAAAGAAAGTGCAATATCCGCTGTGACACATTTGTTGTGAGTGAGACGCATTTATACTACAGGGATATATAACCGACCTTGATGGTAAGGTCCTAGCCATGGGAAGAATGTCACTGTTGGGAAGACTCCCAGGTAGCGATACCGCCACACTGGAACATGATGCTTCGCGCGGAATCTGGATCTTCGTTAGCAGCCTATACCTGTGGCACAGTTGCCAGGTCTATCTTACAAGGCTTCTTGGGACATGGGACAATTGAAATATGTGGTTGTGAGGATGTCCGAAAGGGTCTTGTTGACGCCCTTTTCAGACCAGTTCAGAACCCCATCACCTTCATTATTGGTGATGCCCATCAGGACAGGCTGTCACACACCAAGTTAGGAATTGACATATACGAGGACCGATGAGACACTCACCACATTCGCAAAAGAGCCAGCCGAGCCTAGACGGCTATATTCTTCTGCAGCATCGTTATCAATCATCGGGGCCCCTCCAGTCGTACCGAACTTTGACCGTAAGGTTGGAAAGCGCTCTGTGCAGAATCGGCGCAGGGACTGATTTCATGCAACTTAGCTCCTTCGTTCTGTTTGTAGCATTTCTGCATCCGACTCTCTCTGCTGCCTGAATGAACACAAAATCGTCCTGGGGCCCGACATATTCTGGAACCGCGCTCTGCAAGATCAGACCTTGCACGATCGGGTCATCTTTGAATGCATAGGTCAGCAATGCAGCAGAGTCTGCACCTGCAGATTGGCCACCAAGTGAGATTCTGGCTGGATCGCCACTGAATGCAGCGAGGTTCTCGCGCAGCCATTCCAATGCAGCTCGCTGGTCTCGAATACCAAGATTCTGCTGGTCGATTGGAATCGCGGGGGAGTTGGGAAATCCGAACACGTTGAGACGGTAACTACTGGATTGTGAGCACTCTAAACATATCCAATGGAAAAGAAGCATGATGGGTTGGGTAGAAGGTGTACGAACTTCAAAGTGACAACGATGATATCGGGCTGGTTCGCGACGAGGCCGGTAGGGTTAAATACTAAGGTAGGTAAGCATGAGTGATATTCAATCTTGCAAAGGACCTACATGGAACACTGGAGCCTCCCTCATTGAAGGCACCTCCATACAACCAGACAAAAACTGGCAGCAATTTGGATTTTGGGCGTGCTCGTGGTGCGAAGATGTTCAGTGACAAGCAGTCCTCCGACTCGGGGGTAGTTGCTGCTAGGTTGTCTCCCAGCACGGTCTTATACCGAAACTGATAGCACACAGGACCGAATTGAGTTGCATTGACGATTGTATGTTCGTCACCGGTGTCCAGAGGCTGTGGAGGGCGGAATCGAAGATCGCCTATGGGAGGGTTGGCATATGGGATCCCAAGATAGGCATCTACTTTGTCATGCACTCGGACACCATGGAATATTCCTTGTCGGGTCCTGGCTGCAATATCTGGCAGAGCCTCGAGAGTAGCAGCGAGCATGCTGAGAACTGTTAAACAATGGATTGTCTTCATATTGCACCTGATTCCTCAGCCTGGATATTTTTAGAAGATACTACGACGCAGAACAAGTTCAATTCATATTCAGTAAACCAAACTGTTTCTGCCATTTTTGGAGTATGAGTAGTACGGAGACCCTTTGATGCTTCTACCAAATGCGAACTAAATGCGAGTGCGAACCGAGAGAGAGCGAATACGAACAAAGCCCACTCGAGACCCGCGAGAACCATTGAAACGGTGCTCCACCTCTCTTTGACCGTCTGGTTGCAATCGGTTTCCTGTTAGTCATCTCTAGGCAGCCACATGCAGATTGTACCGTCCATATGTTGCCGACGGTGAGCTCTGAAGAAGCTACACATGCAAGGAACCCTACAAGCTTCTGCCATCCTGACTAACGCAGACGTTAACCCCCGCAATGGAACCAAATTACCTGGTATCTGCCATGAAAAATGCGAATCCTGTGACAGGATGGTGGCTTGGACGGCAGGATGCAAATTTTACCACAGCATCAACACAGCATTCAAGGACAGAAATGTCAAGACCAAAGAGACGAATTCGTCCCCACAATAAATCCCGACGAGGGTGTTTGAACTGCAAAATCCGGAGAGTGAAAGTAAGACAGTCGCCGAAGTTGCTCCTCGTTGCGTCCAACAGACTAACCCAACAGCAGTGTCCGGAGGACCATCCTGCTTGCGAGAATTGCCGGGGAAAGGGCTTGGTCTGCGTATACCCGCCTGGGCTACAGAACGACCTTCAGCACCTTGGAGATCCAGCGCGGGATGTCTCAAACCAACTGGCATATCTGCAGCCCCGAAGACAAGCTGCAGAGTTTACCAATCAATCAATCAATCAATCAAGATTCTATTAACCTGATGTAGCCTATCTATTGAAGCAATTAGCTATGCAGGCGCTTCGCCAAATGAAGCAGGAATCTAGTAACCAAACACCTATCCATAAAGCCCACAAATGCAGAGAAGACATAAGAAATTAGCATATAGCCACATCAAAAGCAGATTATACAACTAAAGCAGCCTGCCACCTAGCCACATCTCCCCTGCACCATCTAGCGCGATACCTATCCCACCTCATTCCATGTAGTCATTCCAAACATAGTGCAATTCCATGCCTAGGAAGACCCTTCCTAGGCAGCTGCTTAGTGGTCTATCTAACCATTATCTCCCATATCTATTCCAGAGCCTCATAGGAGGCTTCCTCATTCCTAGTCCTGCTCTGATGGCTCCCCTAGTTCTGCATAACAGAACTAGCCAAGCAGGCCTGTGTGATGCATAAATTTAGTGATGTAGCAGATTGCCTATAGGTCAGATATAAGCATATTATAATCTAATAGTTTTCCCCAGAGTCCCTCTACATTATATAGCTTAGCCATCATCTCCCTGCAGGCCTCTGCATGCAGTAAGCATTATAGGAGAATATGCTTAGAGGTCTAAGACCCCTCTCCACAGCTACACCAGTCTGAGTCACAGGCATTAATCTTAAAAAGGAAGTATTATAGACTAATCTGCATAGTCTACATCTAGATGATAATCAATATATGCAGCTTTAGTAGGCCTTTATAGAGCCCTAGATTCTTCTTATAGGGGGCCTTAATCAGTCACTATATTAGCTTAGCCCCCTTCTCTATTTCCCACTATTTCTTCTAATATTACTAGATTTATTAGTAGACAGCCCATTTAGCCGCCATGGTGAGCTAGATGATTAGTTATTCTAGTTACCCTACTAAGCTTAATTTAATCTTACTACCTTATATAGCTGCCTCCTTTACTACCTTATCTACAGCCTTATTCCCCACCACACCTACATGGGCGGGGATCTAGTGTATCTTAATATTCTCTAGAGGTAGCCTACATATCCCTAGGGCCTGTATACTTCTATATATAGTGTGTAGAATATATTAGCTAGAGGGGTAATATAGGCTCTAGACTACCTAAATAGCAGCCTAGCTATTAGTAAAGAGGGTGAGTAAATAGGGGCTTAGTTCTATAGCTATATCCATTACTATATAGATTCCATCTAGCTCAGCAGTGTACACAGTTAAGTCTACCTCTGTGCCCAGGTGGTTCTAGTAGATCTGTTAGTTACAGAGGTAGATAGCTGAGGCACCTATACAGCCCTAGTAGCTACTGCCATTAGTATAGATAATCATATACTAGTCATCTACCTCTTTATATATCTTATTATGGGTTATTAGTGCAGCTTCATAGTCCTTAATTATGTAATAGAGGGGTGGCTCCTATAGGGGGAGTATATATACTATCTATATTTCTTATTCTTCTAGGTATCTTAGGGTGGGGGCTAGCAGGCCACCTTACCTCCTAAGTACCTCTAGCAGAGTAAGGCTACTCTACTACATCTCTCTAGTTACTTATTACTTCCTAGTGAGTCCCCACAGACATGCAAAATATAGCTCTATCTAGATTTAAATAGCAGTTTCCTTAATAATCTACTACATCTATAGGCAGATTAGTAGTAGGTATAATTCTATATTTAGTACAGCTATAGCAGTCCCTTAGAAGATACTACTAATCAGAATAGCCACACACTTCTGAATCTTAGTGAATTTATTAATAATCTTATTTTATTCCCCTGCTAGGATTAGCCTATTAGTAGGGCTGAACCATGCTACTACCCTATACAGGAGCTGTAGAATAACTATACTATAATAGATTATATATATAGCCTCTATTAAGGCACCCTAGGTTAATCTAGTAATACTTTATAGTGCCTCCAGGCTGCTATTCACGCGGTTAATCACCTTGGTCCAGTAGGTATTAAAGGAAAGGGTTTTATTAAGCTAGATACTAAGGTATCTAGCTAATTTAGTGAGTTGAATAGTAGTTTCCCTATGGTGGATAGGCATTTAATCATAGCCCTTATATTCACCTAGTTCCTAGATATTAGTAGGGCCTGTTGGGGTCAGCTTATAATAGGGGGTTTTAGGTTTCTTTGGGTTAGTGAAGTAAATTAGTTCAAACTTATTAAGGGTGAATCTAATGGCATACCTATCAGCCTAGCAGCCTGCCTTTTCTAGGTACTTCTCCAGGACTGCAACATTCTAGGTATAGTTCTAGCTAATAGTAAGCATACAGAAGTTATCTATCTAGCTAATTAATATTATCTTTACACTGCTAAGCCTGTAGACCAGTGTTTAGATTAGTAGAGTATTAAAAATTAGGAAAAGAATAGGTAATAGGGGGCTGCCTTATAAAATTCTAGTAAGGGTTATAAATAGCTTACTTAGGAATCTAGGTAGCTGTAGGCAGGTATAGTAGTTTAATAGGAAGGATTATAGCTAGTTAGCAATCCATCCTAACTACATGATTCAGATGTTATGCACTAATTATTAGAGGGAGATGTTATTAAATATGCTAGAGATATCTAGAAGGAGTATGCTGACTTTCTAGCCATACCCCCAGGCGCAGTAGATTATATCAAGGATTAGTTAGATAGCATGGTTAATAGAGATGCCTTTCTAGCTGCCTAGGTGCCCCTTTAGGAGCAGATCATGTTCCTCTAGGGCCTAGGACATATATAATACAATGATTAACTCTAGGACCTTGCCCAGGGTATTAAGCAGGGTGATAGGGCAGTATAATTTAGGAAGGCAGAAGTCCCAGGGGGTGGCCTTACACAGGATGACTATTATTAATATCTAGAAGTGCTAGGGGTTATATCTAACTTAGATATAGGTATTAAATAGGGTCTTAAGCACTTAGATAAATATTAGAACTGCTATCAGGGCATGCTAGATCTTATTAGAGATGGCATCTAGCCTAGGCACTTTATCTAGGGGCGCCTACCTAATAGCTTTAGTAATCTCCTAGTTATTAATCTTAGGGAAGATAATATTATATAATTAGTTATATATTCTACCTTTAATATCTAAGAGGTCTGCAGCTAGCAGTGCTAGGAAGAAGGTCTTATAGAGTAGGTTAGCTTTCTACTTAGCTATCTCTATAATATAATCTCTATAGTGAAGGGTAGGGATGACATCTGTCTAGCTATCTCCCTAGTAGTTCTAGGCCTACTTAGTAATGCACCATATGCCCTGGGGGCCTTAATCAACTATCTATTATACATGTTTATAATAGCTGCACTACAGGGATCAGGAGATAACCTTCCCTTTCTAGTTATAGGCCTTAGTGTACGCAGTCCAGTCATTATTAGTATATATGCTAGTATAGATTTATTAGCAGAGACATACTAGCTTAACCATCTTAGTGTATTCAGGCATCTAGTCAGGGTTAGCCTACTTAGAGGGGCAGGCCCACAGCATAGAATAGGTAATAGCTTACTAGATAACTTTAACAAGGTAGTTAGTAGTATCATTAATCTAATAGGGGGTTTCAAGGTTCCTAATCCACCTATATAGGTTAAGATTAGAGAATATAAATACATAGAGCTTCTATGCATCCATAGCCTTCTAGTTATAGTATTTAGGGGCCTGCGGCAGGGGTGTTATAATATTAAAAAGTAGGCAAATTAGTAGGTAGTTAGAATTAGTATAGATATTAGGGGCTACCTCACAGGCTATAAGGCAGGCTATCAGGTCTATAGATCTAAATATTAGATTAATAGTTAATTAGTGGCCCTACTCATCACAGGTAGTAGTGCCTGGTTCTATCTATAGATCTAGGAGTTAGATATTAATTAGTTCTAATAGTTTATTAGACCTAGGGTTAGTATGGTGGACGTGGTCACCACCCTAGGCTGGGTGGTGGAGGTTAAAATCTCCTAGAAGCAGGCAGCTACTATCCTACCAGTCTAGAACCTACTCCAGGAGGTTAAGAGTATTAGTTTAGATATCAGTATCCAGGCATAGATTATAGATATTATATAGGTAGAGTGTTCTAGTATTATAGTATAGCTTAAGCTCCTAGTAGTCCTATAAGTAGGCTATATACTTCTA
Source organism: Aspergillus viridinutans (assembly GCF_018404265.1). NCBI lineage: Eukaryota > Fungi > Ascomycota > Eurotiomycetes > Eurotiales > Aspergillaceae > Aspergillus > Aspergillus viridinutans. The sequence continues at coordinate 205,703 of NW_025091222.1, forward strand.
TTTAGTAGGGTCTATCTAGTAAGAGATATAGAGGTAGACCCAGGTATAGCTACTAGTTTCTATTACCTTAGAGTAGAGTAGCTAGTGAGTTACTTAAGCAGAATAGTAGGTGGTATCTTAGTATAGGTTATCCTATAGTTCCTAGATAGTAATAATATCTACTTTTAGGACCTCTGGGTTGTGCAAAAACTAAGCTATTACTATATTCTTAGAGCAGTGCACATTATATTACAGAATTTAGAATGTTCTATTTATAGGTATGGTGTGGAGTGTTCTATATACTCTTTTAATAGCTGCTAGTGAACTAGGGCATCCCTATAGAGAAGTTAACCTAGGGGTCCTTCTCTAGCTATAAGGGGCTATTAACCCCCTATTTCTACTTCTTCTTCTTCTTAGCCTGGGTGCTAGAGTTAGTGTTAGTGTCCTTATCTTACAGGACTAAGCTAGGCTGCCAGTCACTCTTAGAGGTATTAGAGAGCTTAGTAAGGCTATTCTCATCATTAGCAGCAGCATTATTATCCTAGTATATATTAAGGTAGGACCCATGCACAGTAGTGGTCCATTAGTTCTATAGCAGCTTTAGGGGGTGGTCATCATTCCTATTAATCAGGTTTAGTAGATTAATATCATTCAGGCAGTCCATAATTTAAGCAGAGCAGTAAGAGATAGTAGAGCTAGTTTAATTTATTAGGGCCTTCCTAGGCGCCATCAGGGCTTTAGGGTATAGCTCTAGGGGGGTAAATAAGATGCTATCAACATCCTAATCTAACATAGATATCAGGGATAATGTTAAGGTAGGCGCCTGACCACAGGGTGGCTACTTATAAGATAGCTCTAATCTTGCCTTCTTAGGCCCCTTAGATGGTCTAGTAGCCTTTTTTACTATAGTAGTACCCTTAATGCCCTTAGGTTCCTCTATTTACATGGGGGAGCCCTCTACTAAAGTGTCTAGGGTGGATACCAGGGGGGAGGCACTTAGTATAGTAGTAGAATCTAAGCTACTACTCTTAGAATCTCTTTAGAAGTCTTATAAGTAGGGTGGAATATAGTAATATTACTAGTAATAGTAGAAAGCTACCTATATCTTATCTACCTCTTCTATATACTTCTTACATCCTTTAGACTAGGCAGTATATACACCCCTATAGTTAGTATACTTTCTTAACTCCTAGCTAGTGGCCTGCTAGAGCAGGTAGTTATAGGTCTTATAACTACCTATATAGAGGCTATAGATAGTTTTATTAGAATAGATACTTTCTATATAGCTATATTACTGATAGTTAAAGCACTAGTAGATATAAGTAGACTGGTTATATAAGACTATAATTAGGATAGTAGAATCCTAGATAGTTTCCTTATTAATAGCTTTATTAGCAGCCTAGGGGGTAGAAAACTTAATTACTAGGATAGAAGACTTCTTATTAGTAGGCTAGTTTATAAGCTAGGTAATATAGATAATCTTTATTAAATTATCTTATATAAAATAGTTTATAGCTAGTAACTAGTTAGTAACTTACTTAGCCTCCTTAGGGTCTACTAGATTACTAATTAATTTAACCTAGATATTATAAACTACTATACCCTAAGTTAGCAGGTAGATAATAGTCCCCTAGTAGAATAATTTAGCCTAGCTAGGGTAGTAGCATGTAATCTCTACTTACTAAGTAATTTATAGGCTAAGGCTTAAATTACCTAACTTAAGCTAGTAGGTAGCTATAAATTTAATAGATATAAAGATAGCTACTATAGTCTCCTTTAAGGCCTTTATATAGGTCTTCTTAGCCTTATTCTTTATCTCTACTATCTTTAGGTACTAGAACATGCTTACTATACTAGTATCTAGTAGTTTAATAATAACCTTATAGTCCTTACTTAGTTCTAAGAGGGTAGCCCTAGGACTGCTTAAGAAGCTATAGAAGGAGATTATATAGCCTAGGGGGGGTGCCCCTGCAGTAGTAGCTATATATAATTAAATCTTAGTAGATATAGGAATAGATTAAGTAGTTAGAATATACTAGGTAGAGATAGTATTCTTCTTAATATTAAGAGTAATCTACTAATCTTATAGAGGTTAGTAACTACCTTTCTCTAGTTATTACTTAGGGGGTTTTTAAAGACCTCCTTAATAATAGTATATATATTAGTAATTAGCTTAATAAGAGGCTTTAGAATTCCTTAATTATAAATCTTTAGATGGTTCAAATAGACACTTATATTATAGTGAAGGTCTAGGATATAATTATATAGAGTTTTCTATGGCCCCTTTTCACTACTATAGGAGGCTATTAGGGGCGGCTACCCTGGCTTTAATAATAATATAGTAATTAAGACTCTATAAGATTAGGATTAATTAAAAGTGGTCGTCGTCATGAGAAATTAGGCAAATTTTAGGGTTAAAAGACATTAATTTAGGTAAGAAATTTCAAAAATTTGTTCTGCGTCAAAGTTGTTGTTTTTTTTTTTTCACAGAGTTTACCATTGCTGATATGTCTCTCCTCCAACACTTCATCACCGACGCTCATCCACACCTGCCGGTAGGTAATGATGATGTCTATAGGCGAGCGCTTCCGGCGCTTACGTATAAAGTAAGGCCCGTGTGGAAAATGACGAACCTAGAATCTGCTTGCTGATACTTGGACCAGCATGAATATGTGATGCACGCCATTCTTGCTCTTTCCTCCTCACATCTAGCACTTCTAACCTGATCCGCACTCCCTGTTGAGGCCTTGAGACATCGCCAACGGGCGCTCCGAGGACTAATTCAAGCAATGTCCCAAGCGCCAGCCGAGGCCAGCGACGCTGACGCAATGTTGGCAGCTTGCTATATGTTGACCTTTCAGTCCTCGTACATGCTTGATGGCCTTTCTGATTATATCATGATGCTCCGAGGTTGCGGCTTAGTGACCGGATTGATGCGACAACGGAACCTGCATGGATCTTTCTCGATCGATGCAAATTCGCATATAAAACACATGGAAGCACAATTTGGCCGGTTCCCTACAATCGATAGTCGGATTGCCTCGGACGGTATTCGCTCACTGAGTCTTGTGAAACCTCTGTTAAAGCAGCCAGTCGAAGAAATCTTCTACCAGCTTTTATTTGACGTCCTCGTTCCTCTCGAACAGGCGGCCCCCTGCATGGCTTATGTCCATTTCACCCACATCATCAACGAGTTTATCGCTTTGCCTCAATCCGAGGTCCACCATCTCCTTGATCCTGAGAATCAGATTTCGCAGGTGTTAATGGCTCATTTCCTCGTCATACTGGCCATCCTTTCCCCGATAACGTCGTTGGAAGCAACTAGTCGACTTTGCAATGTTCCAATGGCGGGAATGTTGTCCTGGGTTGCCAATATATGTATGCAGATGTCTGGGAAAAAGGCCGAACGATACCTTACGTCGCCGAAAAGTGTGGTAGAAACAATCCGTGCTAACACCAGCCGAACGGGTGTGTTGGTTGATGACCTTCTGGTCTTGATTTTGAACTCCCCAGATAGACTCCTCCTATCACAACATGATATAGCCTGATAGACATAAATTTGTGCTGATATTTGTCTCGGTCTTGACATTTCCGGCTTACTCAGCACCTCGGGCTTAGACGTGGCAGACTCGGAGGCTCGGGCGTTGTTCCCAAATTCAACCTTGAAGCCATGCCATGAAAGCATCCTCAGCCCCCCTTTCGGCATAGCTGCTCGCTTAATTAGATCTTACTGCCGACACACCTGCCATTCGGGCCAGCTAGATGGGCAGCACCGCCCCTGCGCCTTATGGAGGCCGACTGCGAAGTGCCTGTGACCGGTGCCGACAGCGGAAGGTTCGTAGAGGACACGTGACAGCTCGGGAATAGAGAGAATGCTTCAAACTAATCACCATCGCTCGATTTCCAATCCTCACAGATTCGTTGTGATAGAGCCAAACCGGCCTGCGAGGCTTGTCATTTTGCCTCCACTCCTTGTATATTTACTCCGCTACCGATCCAGCCGCGGAAATCGGTCCGCGAGTAAGGTTGGCCCCTTCCACAGGCATGTGATATCAATCCGGATTGACACTCCATGATCAGACAGTTGCAAGACACTAGAGCTGAAGTTCGCCGATTGGAAGAGGCCTTGAGAGCGGAGAGGGGTTCCCGTCAGAGTTCCAGTCCCAGTCTCCAGCAATCTCCCGGGCTCGTCAATGATCTCTTCGATTCTCGTGGCTTCGACGTGACGTTGAAAGCTTTTCGGTGGCACCTTGCATACTGCACGCCTGGGTTCGCTGCGTCAATTCAGACCGATCCCACGTTCGACCTGGAGGAGCTGTTCGACCGGGTGGCGGATACATTCGACTTGCAGTTCCGCACAAAACCTGCCCGAGTAGTCTTGCCAAAATGGCCTCCATACCGCCTGATCGAGTCCTCTCTGGAATACTTTAAGAGTAACAGATTGTACTCAATCCATCCGGTTGTTGACATCGATGCACTGGGCTGTCTACTGGACACTTCCGATCTCGATGACTCCGGGACTGCGACTATGGCCGACTGGGCCTGTTTAGCAGCCTTGACGGCAATGATTACTAGAATTCGTCGGCAAGAGCCTGCATTTGCTGATGCGGATCCCGATGCTTACGTGCAAGCAGTGCTTTCCGTGTTACCACAGTTGATAATGGAACATACAAACGTCCGAGCTCTGGAAGCTTTGATTATCCTCGTAAGTCAATACTCTGCCAAGTTGTCCCATCCCCGCGTCTGATATCAAAGGCACTCTATATCGCCCCTTTGGGTCAACCGCAAACAGCAGAAACACTACTCGCTATGGCTGTGCGTATCCTCTTCAATCTGGGGGCACACAAAGCTAAGGCGACTTATGAAACTGCTGCCCAGAAGCATCAACATCAGCACTTGCGGGCTCTGTTCTGGACCTTTTATGCCGTGGATAAAGAAATGTCGCTTCGAAAATGTCAACCGCCGATGATCAATGACGCTGACTGCGACTTGACTCTACCCGATAAGTATGTTGCACAGTCGTCTGAGCACCAGTTCTTCACGTCTGAGTTGTCACCCAAAGAGCTGCTCTATCCCTCGGATCTACGTCTCGCTATGCTCAAATCAAAGGTGTATCATTTGCTCTATTTTGAGCAAAGTTTGAGCCATTCAAGAGCCAGACGACTTCAGCTCATCCGCGAACTAGACCAGGAATTGACTGACCTGAAGGCGCATTTTCCCGCTGCTTGTAAGCCTGATGCCGTTGTGAGCGGAAACGTGCCAAATTACCTTATCCATGATCTCAGTTTACGGGGCGTGAATGTGCATCTCGAGTACTACCACTGTCTTTCTAAGATTCACGGTGCGAGCGCCATCGGCACCCCGGTTCTGCAGAGTCTGTCTCCTCCATCTACAAGTATGGAGTTATGTTATCAGGCGGCACGATCCACTTTGATATATCTGCGTCGAATTCGCCATTTGATCTTCCCTGAAACATTCTGGTAAGCGGCAGCATTGACTAATGGTTCCAGTAGTTCTGACGTACCCTTACAGGATATATGCGCAAATCCTTCTGACCTCAAGTATTTCACTCTACATTCGCATACTATCGGCTCCCAAACAGTGCGGAGTCAGTGATGATATGCAGCTCCTAGAGAGCACAATCGATGTATTTCACCAGCTAAATTATGTCAAACCAAGCAAGCGTTTTCCGCCCTTCGTTATCATTGAAGCTTTCATCCAAAAATTGACATTTCTGGCCGAGCAATCTCTGTTGGAAGCTGCGGACTAAGACCATGCCGTCCATGTTGCTGAAACATTGTGCGATGGGCGTCTGAGTGTTATCAACCTGCAATCGCCTACAAAATAGGGCGGATGTAGGATGCCTCTTGCGCCCATCCGTACAAGGTACCTGGGATATTGGGATCATACCTTCGAATCTTCCATTTATGATGCTTTTAGTCATGATCACTGTGATCAATAATATATGCAAAGCGATCACATGATATGAGGTGCATCAGAACAGCAGTCATGTGATCATATCATGTCAACAACTGCCCTCAGAAAAAGGAGAACTGCTCATACTCTTCGGGGCCATATTTGACAACAAGCGAGTCCTCTTCTGTTCAAATATTCGAATTGATAAGGCTTCCCAAAGGCCATATATTGAACGTATGGATTTTGATGACATTCAACTTCGGCAGTTCAACTCTCTCAAACAAGAGTGGATCAGGCTGTGTTCCACCTCATCAAAGGGAATTTGTGACCTAGCAAATCGTTACCGAAAACGCGATGACTGCTTGCTCCGGTCAATGCACTCTGGCTCATTCAATTTCAGTCTAAGATTGCATTGGGAAGATGGTGGCGAGGACTGGCTGATTCGGTTTCCGTTGCCAGGAAAATCGATGTTCCCAGACGAGAAAGTCCACAGAGAGGCCGTACTCATGGAATTCATCGGTAGCAGGACCCAGATTCCCGTCCCCCGTGTCATTGCTTATGGAGCAGCGCACGAGAATCCTACTGGTCTTGGGCCCTTCATCATCATGACCTGGATTGAAGGTAGGAAAATGTCAGAGATTCTTCGAAAAGACAGGCCAGGGAAGGAAGATATTTTGAACCCCGACATTGACCCCCGAACGTTGGGGCTACTTTATAGCCAGATGGCAGAGATACTACTGGAGCTCTGGAACCTCAACTTCGATAGCATCGGTTGTCTAGGTCAAGACAAACAAAGTGGGCAGTATATGGTTGATGGCCCGCCTTTGACATTGGAAGTCAACGAGCTCATGCGGACCTGCGGGTTGGGAAACCGCACTCCGTCAGGCGTATATCACAGCTCTACCGATTATATTGCATCGTTGTTGCAACTGCAGTCAACTCACCTGAGGGAACAACGGAATAGCGTGTATGATTTCGAAGATTGCCGGGAGAAGTATGCTTGTCGCCATCTGATGAAAGCTATAGCCTTGGATTTCATTTCCCAGGAAGATAATCACGGACCTTTTAAGTTGTTCTGCGACGACTTCGGACCTGGCAATGTACTTGTGGATGACTCTCTCCACGTCACGGGAGTTATTGACTGGGAGTTTTGCTATACAGCTCCCATTCAATTCGCCGGTGGTATTCCATCGTGGCTCCTTCTTCAACGGCCTCATCGAATTATTAATGAACTTGGTGCTGCCGGCTTTCTCGATATGTTTCTCCCCAGAGCAGAGGTTTTTCTGAACTGTTTGGAACAGAAGGAGGGAATCACTGGGGCTAACCCTGAGGACAGACTTTCAGCACGTATGCGAAAATCAATCGAAGACAGGAGCGCCTGGTTTATTCTTGCCGCACGGATGGTATCATCCGTTGACATGATCTATTGGGAGTTACTCGATGAATTCTGCTGGGGAACGCGATCATCCATTGCAGAGAGGATCCACACCGTCACCACAATTCCCGAAAAGCATAAAGAGCGCGAGAGGTTCGTGCGTCTCAAAGTTCGCCAGCTTCAGGAATACTATACCGAGCTGGGTGAAGAAACAACAGTCGAATATGAGGAAGAGAGGTTTACAAAACCAGAGGAAACTTTCGACCATGGGACAGACTGTGCTAAATTGTCTTCTTCACGCTCTGTTACAGCCCTGGGTACAGGAAGCCATGTCTCTCTACCGCTTTGTATTGGTTTCTTTTCACTGGGCTGCGCGGTTGGCCTTTTAGCAAAGAGATTTATCGTCAGGTGACAGTCTACTTCAATTAACATTCGCATGCATGCTGGCATGGAGAGTATGTCCTTAGCAAATATTCACTGGTTTATACAGCAGGGTTAAAGTCCCTTATTCATTATATCAGAGAATCCATTTACCTCGTTGCACACGCATTTTCTACATGTATTGACCCTCGCTTCTCTAGCTGTACTATGTAGAAATGGCTTCAAAACCACGTTGGCAGAGACATTGTCTGGTATACATATATAGTAGTAATTCATGTTGCCTTTGGCCGAAGTTTTTCATGCAATACAGGGGCGACTTGAATTCTTCAAACAATTGAATGATTTATCCCATCGAACATTACTTCCAGGGTAGCCTTGCGGCCACATGCGAGTCTGTTCTTCTGCATAATCGAGGGGCGTCTTGTTTAGGTTGATGTTAGCCAAATCGGGATTCTTTAATTTGAACTCCTCAGGGTTCGCATCATATTCTTCTTCAAGCTTCGCCAACTTCCGCTTATTAGAACGTCGCACCAAGAGTTCGCCATACTCCCAAGGGCCATCCAAACGACCCTTCTCCTTCCGACAATAATTAACCGCATCAAGAGGATTCTTCGCCTTCATCGGCTCGCAATGCGCACGCTGACCAAGGACATCCTTGGCCTTCTTCAACGAAGTATTTTTGTCAAGAAATTGACAAACACCCTGGTAATGACAAGTTTTCAACTCCCCTTCCTTGAGTTGATAAAGAAGATACTGCATCTTTGTCTTATCAAACACAAGACATTCCATAGGATTGTTAATAGTGAATACCCACCAAGTCGCCTTAACACACGGCATCTTAAAGACTTAAAAGAACTTTCGCACCACGTGACAAAGGGAGCGAAAAAAGGGTAGCCCAAAGTAATATCCGAGATCACTTACCAATGGCTCTTAGCTACCCTTATATAATCAACTGGGCAACAAGCCCACGGCGGGGGGTAATACTATGCTCCCGTTGGTCGCCCCCCCGCCTTTTGGCATTCTCTGCCAAGAATTACTGTATGTAGTAATTTACTCAGTCTCACAGTCTCATGCCAAGAATAGCCTGTTCCGGAAGCGGTCAATCTCTGACCGCCTTTTTATCAACGGCAATACAGTCTCAATACAAGCGACTGCCCCTTACCGGGAGTAACCCGCCAACCGCGAGCGGCCCCTCCCGCAATACCTGCGGGTCCCTCCGTATCCAAATTTCCCCCAAAGGGGAAATAAAGTCGAGTCTCAAGTCTCAACTTTTTGGAGCAAAAGCGAGAGTGTTCTGCTGCGCCTCAGTCGATAGAAGTATAATAACTCAGGATACAGGTATAGATGCAGGAAACAAGACGCAAAGAATTTTATGACTTCTCCATAGAGCATTCAAGTTTATACATTGTAACAGTTCTTCCTTTCCAGATGGCATTGTCACCAGAAGCCATCATTGCTATGATAGCTCTTTTTGTTGCGTGTATTCCAGGGTTACGATTCATCATCAACTCTTACCAGACGAAGTACAGACAGCAAGATGGAATCCAGAACACAAGCCACTCACAGGCTGCGACATCCCATCCTATTGTCCAGCCTCCTGAGCTACTCCAGGCCTCTAATGTAGTCTCCAACATAGGTAAAGTCATTTATTTCATTTACTCGGATTTCTTCTTTCTGACCTCAATCTACTCCGCAGATCAAGCTCATAGTCGCCCTGAGATTCCCGAACGTCCCCAGATTGATGCTCCTCCGTCTGGAGCCTCTCCGATGGACCGGGCCTCCCGCCGTCCCGAGCCCCACCTCCATCAGCTATTTCCATTTCTCGAGTCCCTGTCCGTTTGGCTAAGGAGACCCGACACTGCAATACAACCAGCTCAACTTGAAGCTGGGTTTTATTGGGTCCGCGGGGTGAGTCACTCGGATACTCCCGATTTTTTTTGGTCCTTTGCTAATCACAACCTTGGCGGTTTCTAGGACCTTAACACGGTCAATCTCGAGAATCAGCGCTTGATCGACCCGGATGCTAATAGTATTGACGACAATTATTGACCGGAATGCATATAATCCTGGCTTCATGGATGGAATCGGATTTACAATGGGTTTGGAGCATGCTGCAAACGTTATGGCAAGCAATCCATGGTTAGTTATGGTGCCGGATGTCCTCGTGGTTTGTTGGAGTTATAGACTTAGATTACTTTATTCTTATTTCTGATCTTTTTTTTGGATTCGTTTTGTTTTTTATGGAATTGTATAAACCTTGTCATGTGTGCCCTGCCCCTGCGTTCTGTGCATCTACTGAACCCAGCAGGCTATCACGTGATTTGCGTAAAATTCTTGGTCATACCTTCGTATTCGTGTAACAACCAGAAAGGTGCTCCCGTCCCTGATAACTGGTGCAACAAAGCATACACTTGGGCTAAGGACTATAAAGCTGGATCTGTTTTAAGACGGAGGAAGTAAGTAACGATGTATCCTAACGTTACCAGTCCCTATGGTATTGGGATGAGGGGCCATCAAGTGACTCGGCAATGTTAGAGAGCAAGACATGGCCTATCCCTCAACCTCACATAACTCTAATCCATTTAACCGGTAAATCGCAGTAGTAAAAGGCGAATAAAACTGGGAGCCATAAAACTTATATATATAGGCAATGCTAGATCGGCATCTCCCCAGAGAACGAACTACATTCTTCACGCATTGTAACATTGTACCCTCAATATAGCCATAAAACTCTCGACACTCCGTGCCGTAGCACAGTCCGTGCATTGTCTTCTCCCATGATCTGCTCTTCCTACCCCATTAGAGCAGTCCACGGCATCTAAACCTGCATTCGTTCTTGCTGGAGACTCAACTATGCCGCAAAAGTATTACATATGCTTATGATACTAGTTTGGGCACAATGACCAGAAGTCAACGTCTGGAGTCTCCATCTCGCAGTTTACGGCAAACCTGGAGAAAATGGTAGCCGATGTCCGGTCCGCGGGGGGATCCCCAGTAAGTAACAAGTCCGCGTACGTGTGCGATTTCTACTAACGTAAAACCCAAGATACTGGTGACTTCTCTGAGCCGTCGAAGCTTCGACTCTTCAGGCCATGTGATTCCCTCGCTGGCGAACGTCTTTGCTGCAACCAAGGCCGTCGCAAAGGCTACAAACTGCGAATATGTGGATCTGAACAAAGCGTCAACCGACTATCTGAACAGCATCGGCGCAGAAAAAGCAGCAACGTACAATCTCTCGCCCAAGGATTATACGCATCTGAATAATCATGGAATGACCCTCTTTGGTAATATGATGGGTTGGCTCTTGCAGACCACTATTACCGACAGCTCGAAGATTGCGCCTTATATTCACCCGCGGAGTGACATGGTAGTGGCTATTGAAGATGGCAACTACATATATCCTTCCTGAATGACGCAGGCGATTGAAACCATGGTTAGCCTTGTTAGTGACAAGGTCGTAAAATGTTACAAGTCTGATGCTCCATGGGACCAATATTCTTAGCCACCTCTGTCACGGGTAATGCCACGGATTTTGTATTCTTCGGAAAGCTGAGATCTTCAAGAATGTGCTTGATAATATAACCAGTGGTTTCCGGAGTCACTAAAACAGTGATAGGCTTTGACATTTTGGAAGTGAGAACTATTTCCTCTGTTTAATAATATTGTTGAAGCCCTTTATCTTAATGAGCATTCCCATTGATCTTTTTATCTTCATTGTCCTAACATCAGAACAATATACATACAAAGGTCATGACTAAGAGCCTAGTAGATCATCCTCCGTGATTAAACGTACAAACTGAGACCTCACAGCCACACGCCAACTGTAATTATATTACTGCAGTTGCTTCGAAGATTAGGCAGGTTGGGACTCCAAGCGACCGAAATATAAACAAATAAGCTTTCGGCTGTTGCCTGACCTGTTCCATGGACGATGAGATAAAGTTCCCCTATGTCAAGCGACTCAAGCCAACCCCTTTTTTGAACATCTGCTATCTGCTTTGTTCCTCCGCCTTTGGCTAGTCCTTTGTACACCAGACGACAGGTACAGATTAGGTAATCTTTCATGGTAGTGAGATCAAATAACCAATAGTCCATGTAGAAAGATAAGACTGGAGACACGTAGCAACACCCGGAGTAAGCCAACCACATTCTTCCACCTAGAACATCCCCCGATCGGATCTACAGAACATGCCACCATGTCGAAAACCCTCTTTGACATTGTCTCTGAGTTAGATAAGCATGTATCCCTACAGCTCTCGCACATTCAATGCATAAATACTAATACATCGTAGCTTCCCATACTACGAGGATGAACCAGCCCGCTTCACAGAAACACTCAACTCCTACCATGCATTCAAAGTACAAGGCATCGATGCAACTCTCGGATACGTCCAAAACACACTTGTACAGAGCATCTCATGGCCAAAGGAGCATTGGATAATCGACTCCGGGGCAATTATCCTACTGAACCCACCAGGCAATGCATCGTCCACACGCACTCAAATCATTCATGACTCAATCAACAGGATGATTGAAGCCGGATACAAGGATATCCTAAAAGGCTGGCGCAACGAGCGATTCCCAGTCTACGGACCCGGCGGCGACATGATTCTGGAGATTGAACGTTCCGCGAGCGCCCTATTCGGCATTGTAACGAGCGGCGTGCAGATGCTCTGCTACGTCAAAGATGCAAAAGGCATTCGCCTCTGGATCGCCAAGCGCTCGATGCAGAAACAGACCTATCCGGGTATGTTGGATTGCACTGCCGCCGGGGCCCTGAGTGCGGGAGAGTCGCCGCGAAGTGCGATGATCCTCGAGGCTACAGAGGAGGCGTCTATCGAGCGCGAGATCATCGAGAATGGCATGAGATACGTCGGGGCTATCTCGTATTTTCACATGAAAGGCTCGTCTATTGCTTTGAGCGAGGGCGCCTCAACGGCCGTTCTGTTACCCGAGGTCGAATACCTATATGAGCTTCAGCTAGACGAAGGTATTGTTCCCCGGCCGAAGGATTCGGAGGTGGAAGACTTTCGGCTTTGGAATGTGGACCAGGTGCTTGTCGCCTTGGGCAGGGGAATGTTTAAACCGAATAGTGCGGTTGTGGTCATCGACTTTTTTATTCGCCATGGCGTCATATCACCAGAGACAGAGCCAATGTATGAAGAGATTATAAGAAGACTGCATCGGCGGCTACCGTTTCCTACTGCAGTCTGGTCGATATAATCATGCACATAGCTTGATACCTTATTATCCGAGCCAGTGGAAAGATGGCGGGCAAACCAAATTCATGTATGCTACACTTAGGCTATTATTTGCATCTCAGATTCAGATACCAACCGGTCGAGGTTCGTATTCCTGAATATTATTATACTCGAGACAGCGTTTTGTGTTGTCAGGGATCTCTCCTCAGACTCGGGAATATTATACTAGATTCTCGCTCAATACATGTCTCCAGAATATGGATGCTGGATAACAGCCCTACAGGCCATCGGAATGCAAGAGGTGGGGGGGGTCAGTTAGCGTTAGTTGAAGGGGTCGGTTAAGTACCTGGCATGGCCCTATCTGTTTTCATCCTACTATGATCAATTCCGAGGCAGCAACCATTTCGTGAAATCTGTTCTCTTCCTTTCTCGGATTTAATCAGATGGATGCAGATAAACAACCTTCTACATCAATTCCTTACTCTTCCTCCTCAGCAGTCCCTTCACAGCGGATCAGGACTCTTAAGAGCATTGTACAAAACCCATTGAGGTAAGTACAGTTCTATATACAGTGAACTAGGATATGAGGAGCTGAATTTTTAGTCTAATTTTGATCGTGCTGTTCACTACGCTTGTATGATGGGTGTGGAGTTACATGGGGTGGCCTAATGGAGGAGACTTGGCCCTGTCACTTAATACTCTCTTGCTGCTTCTTTATTATGTCATATCACAACATGTTGATGAGCTCTAAGGAAATGATGGGTTGTGTCACAAAAAAGGTTTGTTTACCTCCTTGGAGATGTACTGCCTACTCCATACAATCTATATATCTTTTCTTCTAACTATAAACCAAGTATTAATGTGCTAGGTAGCATTACCAAGAAAGTTTCAAGTCTTGGAGCCAGCAAATCAACCAGTAGCAACTGGCAGTCTCTTGTGTCCGCTGAATACTCATGATATTCTGAAAAAGCCAGACTAGTATAAATCCGATTCTTCCAGTGCATAGCCTTTAAGTACTTAAGGTACCACATCGGTAGCTCCAGGTCTCGTCTGATGTCTCATGTTTTCTTCGCGCCAAGCCTAAATATTTGTACAAAGCGGCCAGAATGAATTTTTGAGCACTACTCCGTACTCCGTACCTCCGATGTGATCAAGACACAATTGATGGGGTCATCCAGTCAGGGCTCCAGTCTGAAATCATCGGAGAGTTGACGAGAATGGAGGGTCCACGGTAGTTTTGCGAGGCTGGGGCCGCAGACGATGGCCACTTTGGTCTTGCTGGAGCAGCATAAACGGGGCATATCGTGCGTTTACGGGTGGTGAGCAGGAGTAGCGAAAAGGTAGTGCTTTCGATCAACACAAGAATTTGACATTTCCTTATCGATCTGTTATGCTCACTGTCTCCTGCTCACGCCGGGTAGCATTGGATGGATCACCATTGTAAGAGTAGGAAGGCGACATTTAGTCTTGGTAAATTCAAGCAGTCATTTAGCACTTGGCAAAGACTTTAGAGTATGCACACTCTAGTGGAATAACAAGCAGTAGGTCTCAGTAGTCGAAACCGCTCGCTATTCCGTAAAGGAGGAGTCATCCACGGAAGCTGGTAGTCCCCGTAGGCAACCTCGACAGAATCAAATCCACACTTTCTGAGAACACTGGCCGAAGCTTTATTTTCCGTGTCGCACCAGGCCTCGAGAACATCGAACTCAGGCCGGCCTTGCCAGAACACTTCCTTAAAAGCCGTTAAGGCTTCGGTGGCAAATCCCAGACCCCATGTATCGCGATGAAAGATGAACCCAAGTTCAGGCACTGGGTCGGATTTCCAGGTCCCAATCCACCCCAGGAACGCTCCAGGAGTTATGTAGCCGCTAGAGAGCCGCGAGTGCTCTCCCTTCTGCTTCAGAGACTCCATGATATCGGAATCCAAATCTTGACGGAGTAACACAGCGTAGTTCTCGCCAGTCGGATTGAGCTCAGGCAAGAGCTCAGCCATCCATTCTTTAGCAGCCTCTAAAGTATTGCAGGGGCCGTGGCTGCTCCATTTCGTAGCCTCTGGGTCCTTCCACATTGAGAAGTAACCACGCAAATGGTCTTCTGTCAAGCGGACCAACTCTAGTCGAGATGTTTGCATTGTGAATATCAACCTATATCACTGGGAAAACAAATTCTAGAGTACAATGAGTAACACTTCTAAGAGAAGGGGAAAGGTGGCATTTAAACCGGCGATAGTACTCAGTTGCTGAAAGAGTCGGCGTCCGAAATGGGAAAGGGCCAATAGTGGCGGTGCTGAACAATAATCATAACTGACTCGATAATAATGACTGGGACCCTCGGGCAGACTGGTTCGATGTTGGAATAATTTACATATTAAATTTAGTATTCGAGACCCCTACGGTATGAGCATTCGATATCAATACTATGCAATGATATATCTCTAGTATACAAGAATGATAGCTCAATGGTTTATTCATTTTATGATCGCATCCTTTTGGAAATAGGGGCCATAGGTAATACAAGCAGGTGACAGTAGCAAATTTGTTTTGGCTGTTTTGTACATTCATTCCGCCGTAGGTTGCCCTTTGTTGTACTTACTCCACTGTTGCATGTGGGCACGTCCACTGCCTAGTTAGAAACAACTTTCAGTTTGACTTTTGTAAGCCTTCTGCGCGGTCTCTCTGAGGAACGCCTTGACGTCGGCTTGGACGAGCTCGTGCTCCCTGCGGGCCCATTCTTCCCACAGGGCAGCAAGATTCCCGTTCCACACTTTGAGACAATGGCCCAAGTCGGCCAATTTAAGCAATAACATACAGGCTATTCACTTACAACGGCCCTCTCTCCGCGGAGAAGGACGGCCGAACGAAATTATGCTTACACCACCATACCAGCCACCACCGCACCCACCAGCATCATCGGCGCTACTGTCCTGCCTGCGACATTCCCAAAAACCGTTGTGCTCGTGGCAGAAGTACCTGCTACCGTCGCACCTGTAGTAGAACCCGTCGTTTTGTTCGTTGTAGCAGCTGTAGCAGTCGCAGCGGTGCCAGTAGGGAAAGGTCCCGTCCCTGCCACAGTCAAGGTAGCAGACAGGATTTCCCTAATCTCGGTTCCAGGGAGAACATATGTCCTATCATGAGTCACGGTGTGAGAGCGAATGTGATATGACTGGCTGTACGAGCAAGTGGCGGTGGTCGGTATGGGCGAGCCAGTAAAGGTGCACCCGGTGCTTGTAAAGCTAGAATCATCAGCGCCGTAGCAGGATTATTCCCACGGTAGGACTTACTACCCATAGTCGCTCATGATGAAGTCGTAGGCTGCGTGATCTGGTCAGTCATGTCCGTTGTCCGGGTACATCGAAGACCTACAGCTGGGAGCAGCGATAAATGTCGCATCTGGATCAAACCTGATACAGGCCGTTTCGTCACTTGCTGGAGGGCAATTGATTGCGTACGTCGTCGTGTCCCCGTTCTTGAGTGGTGATCAGAAATAGGACAGTCCATGGCGTCAGTAAACATACTTCACCTATCACGCGTCCCTCATAATCCTGCCAGTAGTTCCCAGAACTTGCAAAGCCTACCCATGGCATGGTCTGCTTGGTATGAACATCATCAATACAGTTTATGGAAATTATGCGTGATGCACTTACTAGGACAAATTCCGCCAGACTGAGCTTGACACAGCCCAGCGGGACTAATAATGACAGCGTGTACATGAACCGCATTCTGGGCAGGCTGACCTGGAGGTAAAGATATCTGAGCTCTCTGAGTAGAAATGTTGGGAATGAGCATGATTTATGTTTACCCTCTGCTGACTATTTTTGCAATATAGGACACCTCGCTTCTCTGAGCTAATGCCTAAGTCTAACCCACTAGTTTCTTCTTAGGTTGCATTCAACCCAGTGGTAAAGCCAATCATACGGGTTTCAGGCCAGTAGCTTGGAACAAGACGAATCAAATCAAGCATAACGTCTCGCCAAGCAAGGTCTTACCATAAGTCCTGACTCATTGTCTAAGAGGGTGATTGCGGCTGATTTGAAGAAGGATTGCTGGCCTATCTGTCAAGGTATATCGACGGAGCTGAAGCAGATATGATACTTTACGAAAGGTATATTTGATTATTCCTTGGTGTCAGAGAGATGAAAGTCATAATCAGATATCCCGCTCTTGTGGCGTGGAGAAAGGTAAAACTGGTGATGCAATGCCCCATATCGCCGTCAGCCCTTTCATTCTCTCCATCCGGAGCTGCTAACGGCGCAGCGGTATCAGCTGACCTGACAGCAGCGGTAGTTGGATGCAAAGACATTGTGAGCAGTTCTGCATGCTTCGATTCCATAGTATATCCCTATCTGTTTATGACCAGGGAGCGAATATTCAGCGCAATCCAATATACCAGGAGACAGTATAATATGATCGCAGATCTTGGGATCAGTATAGATGGAGGTGTCCTTCCCGTATTCTCGGTCTCTATGACTATTGTGGAATTTGGAAAGATCTCCATAATACCAATTATTTCAACCAGTGCACAGCGGCCACGGTCCACCATCGAGCCATTGTCCCGCGAGCTCACCAGCTCAGTTCACACTCGCAGTCCACTGCGACACTCTCAAAGTGGCAGGGCCGCCAGTGAACGGCTCAGTTCCGAATTGCATGTCTACACCTGTCAGTAGCACTCCAGCAAATCAGCGACAGACTTACTGATCAGGTACTGGCTCGAAGCAGGGTAGCCATGGTTGCTTGTCAGATAGTCCCAAAAGTCCATGACATCCCCGCTGAAGGAGGTAATCGGGGTGACAGAGACAAAGCTGTACGTCTTCTGGGTACTGCCGCCGTACCACAGCTCCCACGTATGGCCGCCAATACTGGCGGTGTCGATCTGCGAGCCGATGGGCTGGACGCTACCGTAGCGAGCGAGCCTATACCAATAGGTTAGGTCTAACTAGTCTGACCTGAACACAGGCTCATACCAAATCATCAGTTCATAGTCCCCGCTGTAGGTGACATGGTTGATATCCGCAGCTGTGAACAGATCGTACGCTACGTCTGCACGAATGTTCGTATTATCGTAGCTCCACTGCGCGGTGGTTGGGATACTGCTGATCTGGCTGACAAGCTTTTTGGTCAGGGCGACCTGCGAGTTGGCGTAGCTTTTGACCTGGTTGTCGCCGCCGGACCACGTCCAGGTCGTGTGCCAGGCTACGTCGGAAGTGGAGATGCTGTCGACGTAGGTGCATTGGGAGCCGGAGCCGGAGCTCTCGCCCCAGAGGTTGTTGTTGACTGTATACCGGCCGTTGCTGTAGGTGGCATATTGGTCACAGAGGGTATGAGCAAGGGCAGAGGAGAACAGAGCTCCAAGGATTGCGAAAGACTTCATGTTTTCCTGCAGCAAATTCTCTCATAAACGCTTGGGCTGGAAGACAATTGACTCAGAGCAAGACTTGGACGGTCTCCTTTATAGATGCTGAACCGTAGGTGAAAACCACTTCCTTTGGAATAGCCATTGTGTCCTCAGGGCTGCTGGTGTTTCATGTTGACAACAGCCTAATCATGGCCATCGCCTATTGAAGCATTCTGCAACCGGATATAGGGAATATAGGTCTAAGACCTTCCGTATAGAGAAATAATTGCCATGACAGTGCGCCATTTGAACAATCTGCCGCGGCAAATGCCGTATCCGCACCGGTAATTGCATTCTGGGGACAGGCATCTAGGCCCGAGAAGCCGATGGGTATGACACTGAATAGCTTCAACTCGTGTCTAGGCTAATTTGTTAGTAATATCCGTATTGAATGCTTTCTTAGATACCTGTCTACGCGAAGCGGAATACAGTGCCCTAACTGAATAGCGCCTGAGTTTAAGCCAACCAAGATTTGTCTTCAGCGCCACACGGACCTACCTTACTTTTTACAGTGAGGTATCGGCATCCGGCCGATATCCTCAAGTGACTAGCGATGTAACGAGGCGGGGTTGAAGGCCAAGTCTGCACGAAAGAGGAAGTCCTAAAGCTGATCATCATTTGGGCTTACCAGCTGCCTGAATGGGTAAATGGGGTCTTGCCCGCGACTCTGAGGGACGTGTGTGATCTTATAAGCAGGCATAAATGCCGAGGAGGTATACCATCAACGAGCAGGAATATGAAAGAAATCTGCACCCAAAGCTTTGCAACGCATGTCCTTTATGCGGTGGGCAATGCCAGCCATCCACGTGCACGCTGATCTCTGCTCCTTTGTTTGCACGCCACAGAACGACTATACGAGACTCCTTAAAGGTGACGGCCAATACTGAATCATATGCACGGCCGAGACCAAACAGACAAGTAGATTCGGCGTTGATTTGTCGGCTTTCCTCCCCCGCAATGCCTAGCTTCCACGACATGGTCATAATCGCGCCCATCCTTTGCGGGGAAATAAGGGCAAGGATACTAGCCGTCTTTAGCGAGGCCCATGCCTTGGACCAGTCCAATAATCATGGTCTAATTTCCTTGGTAAAGTTTGTGGAGAACCCGCGATGTAACAATGCCACGAGAGCGATGCGATGTCGGGATGCATCTTTCAGAGCCATGCGATGTAGCAGTAAAATGCATTCTAGCTAATCGATCTAGACCCCTCGAGATGATCCATTCATCTTTCATTCCGATCCGCCCGCTGTGGCCGTGCACTATTGATTCCAATAACAGAGGCATGGCCCATGCGGGGAAGCAAGGGGCCTATGCCCCTGTCGATTCTTTCCCACTTCGCTATTTTCTCGGCGCAGCATAAATAGCGATGAGTGCCTCCCTGTCCGATCTGTTCCCCAGTGATCAGCATCGACGCCCGCCGACATGCAGAACCTGTTCCTTTCTCTCCTGGCGGCCGCCGTGACCGTCCACGCCTACGGTTCCGGTGGCAGCAACTGGGATCTAGCGTACTCTCGCGCCAAAGATGCCCTGCAAAAGCTCAACCAGACCGAAAAGGTGGGGCTGGTGACTGGCGTCAAATGGATGGGCGGCCCCTGCGTGGGCAACACGTACAAGCCCGAGTCGATGGACTACCCTTCCTTGTGTTTGCAGGACTCGCCGCTGGGTATCCGCTTTGCAAACCCCGTCACGGCCTTCCCGGCGGGTATCAATGCCGGTGCGACCTGGGATACGCAGCTGCTGTATGCCCGGGGAGCAGCAATGGGCGCTGAGGCGAAGGGACTGGGAGTTAATGTGCAGCTTGGTCCTGTGGCTGGACCTTTGGGGAAGAATCCCAACGGAGGCAGGAATTGGGAGGGTTTCTCGGTTGATCCGTATCTGAGTGGTGTTGCTATGGAGAAGACCATCAAAGGAATGCAGGACTCCGGAGTGCAGGCTTGCGCCAAGGTATGCTCTCCTCGCCAACCTGAAGAGCCTCGTGCTGATGATGAAGTAGCACTGGATGGGAAATGAGCAGGAGCACAACCGCGAGACGATCAGCTCGAACATCGGCGACCGCGCGGCTCATGAGCTGTACGTGTGGCCGTTCATGGACGCGGTCAAGGCCGACGTCGCGGCGGTGATGTGCTCGTACAACAAGGTCAACGGCACCTGGGCGTGCGAGAGCAATGAGCTCAACAACAAGCTCATGAAGGAGGAGCTCGGCTTCCCCGGGTACATCATGAGCGACTGGAATGCGCAGCACAGCACCGTCAACAGTGCCGTGTCCGGATTGGATATGACCATGCCGGGGAGTGACTTCAGCAGTCCTCCCGGCAGTATCTTCTGGGGATCGAACCTGGAGGCTGCAGTGGCCGACGGATCCGTCCCACAATCTCGCCTCGACAACATGGTCACTCGTATTCTGGCCGCGTGGTACCTCGTCGGCCAGGACCAGGGATATCCTCCCGTGGCCTTCAGTTCCTGGGACGGCGGCAAGGCCAACGTCGACGTGACAGCCGACCACGCCACCGTTGCCCGTGCCGTCGCTCGCGACTCGATCGTTTTGCTGAAGAACAATCAGGTCGCCCTGCCCCTGCGCAAGCCCAAGAGTCTAGCGATCGTCGGCCTCGATGCCATCGTTAACCCTGCCGGAGCCAACGCCTGCTCTGACCGCGGCTGCAACAATGGCACGCTCGCAATGGGCTGGGGAAGTGGAACCGCCCAGTTTCCCGTAAGTCTGCACCCATCGTCTCCAGCACGACATGCTAACTGGATAGTACCTCGTCGGGCCCCTCGACGCCATCCAGAAACGCGCTGCAGCCGACGGCACCAAGATCGTCTCCAGCACCACCGACGACGCAACCGCTGGAGCGTCCGCCGCCGCTGCCGCCGAAACAGCCATCGTCTTCATCAACTCCGACTCGGGCGAGGGCTACATCACTGTGGAAGGCAATGCGGGCGACCGCAACAACCTGGACCCCTGGCACAACGGCAACGAGCTAGTCAAGGCCGTCGCCACCGCCAGCAAGAACGTCATCGTCGTCGTCCACAGCGTCGGCCCCATCATCCTCGAGACCATCCTGGCGCAGCCCAGCGTCAATGCCATCGTCTGGGCCGGCCTCCCCGGCCAGGAAAGCGGCAATGCCCTCGTGGACGTGATCTACGGCGACACGGCACCCAGCGGAAAGCTCCCGTACACCATTGCCAAACAGGCAGCTGACTACGGGGCTAGCTGGGTCAATGCTGAGACGGACGACTTCACAGAGGGCTTGTACATCGACTACCGCCATTTCGATGCAAATGGAATCGCCCCGCGGTACGAATTCGGCTATGGCCTGTCCTACACCACCTTCAAGTACAGCGGGCTCGCGGTGAACGTGTTTACGACCGCGGGTGCGGCAAACGGCCAGGTTGTCCCCGGCGGTCCGGCCGACCTGTTCGAGGTGGTCGGTCAGGTTTCCGTCTTCGTGAGGAATAATGGACGCGTGGCTGGCGCCGAGGTGGCCCAGCTTTACATAGATCTTCCTGACTCTGCGCCTGCAACGCCGCCTAAGCAGCTGCGTGGCTTCCAGAAGATGATGCTCCAGCCTGGCCAGATTGGGCGGGCGACGTTTGAGCTGACGCGCCGGGATCTGAGCTACTGGGATGTGCAGCAGCAGAAGTGGGTGGTGCCCAGTGGAACGTTCCAGGTGTATGTTGGTAGCTCGAGCAGGGATATCCGGGAACAGGGCTCTTTTAGGGTGCGTCCCGGATGGTCTTGACGTAGTATGAGTATAATGTTGGAAGATCTATAATCGAGAGCCATCATATCATTCCTGAGTCTAGCTAATCATAAAACTTGTCTTCGCCTGTTCGTTTTCGATTCCTTTAGACGATGCCTGTAGACATAACTAGCTCCCCCGCTATTGAGTGCAAAGTACATGCACGTCAAGCGTAATGTACGGCTGCATATTGCTGCATTCTAGGAGCACCAGTCTCCGTGGTCTCTTTGAAGCTGAACACACCTCTCCACCGCAGAAAGGCAAATATCACGCATGAAGCTGGGAACACCCTCCAAGAGATTGCTGTCCAGTATAGGATCCACCTCTCTCAGAAGTGGCAGGTTATTGGTTGTAAGTTGCACGACAAGATCTCTGAGTCCCCGATCATTCTCCGCTGTGGAACTGTACACTTCAATGACAGCAGCGGTGTACGAATCTCGAGGAAGAAACCTCAAGGACTCCATGAAGTGCTCCTTGAAGTACTCCTTCGCCTTCCACTTGAGAGCATTAATTTGGAAATAGTCGCCCTGGGCATACATCTGCGCGTGGAAGCAGGCCCTCCCGGTCCGTGGATTTGCAATGCTTGTTTGTCCCTCCTTCCCTGAAAAAAGTTCTATCTCTCCCTCTGACAGTGGTTCCATCTCCGCGTCTTCTGGTGGGTCGTACGTATAGTTGCCCGTGTAGAGGAACTCAAGCGTCTTCTCGACCAGGGTTGGATCTTGGCCTTCGAGTCTTATCTGCCCGTCACCTTCCTGTCGATGTATCACGTATCAGTAGCGTTCATGATTGAAGGAAAGAAAACTACCTTGAATCGTCCATCACAAGCCACTTCAAAGTACTTGGATTGAGGGCAGATGATGCTCCTATGTGCTGGAAAGACTTCATCACCAGACAATCGTCAAATCGCTGTATTTTGGGTTGAGGAAGTGGCTACCAGAGAGATCAATGAGCAGAGGGGATTCCTCACAATCCTGAGAGGTGTTGAGAATCTCTCACCTAAGAACAAGACCTGTCATTTTTCTGCCGTGTTCCTCATCTGGGTCAGACAATGCAACGGCTATTCGTATTCTTTTGAGTGTTATGCTTCTTTTTCTTGCCAGAGACATGGCTGGGATTGCTTGATTTCCAGGATCCGCCATTGGGACGCTTGAGAGTTTTGAAGTCTGGTAGAAGTAGAGGAGAACAAATCGGCAGTTAGAAACAGGTGGCGCGGTTGCTTCCCTTGCGCCAGTTAGGTCAGTGTAATTCACTAGTGTGGGCAGCTATAAAGAGTATTCACTTACAGTTTACTCGCGTGGTTTTGCATAAGAGAGATATAACTAGAGTGCAGTGGCTGTTAGTGTGGCTATAGCCACTCACAGTTAATGTACTATTACTGCACCTGCTACTGCTCTGAGACTAAAGTCCTCTGCTTTAGTGAATATGTACTCTTAACATTGGCAAGACGCTAGTCTGTCGCAGCGTTCTCGTCGTCTCACATGAAATGAATCCCAAGCTGGTGCCTCCAGACAATCGATCTCGGCTTTGGTGTATGAGTGACGGTGATTCTGTCGGCTCAAATAGAAACCACTGGTTTCGAGAAACGCCTGCTCGAGTTCATCGAAAACCCAAGGAAGAGCCGACGAATACATGCCGAATAGAACTTTGGCATTGACAACGCTCAGCCCTGAAAAAACAGTGCATCGCGGAAAACTGAATGGCCCCGAAAAAGGCTCCCAGGGGAGTGTCATCCAGGCAATGCCAACGTTCAAGTTCGTCGAAATCACATAGACTCTCCCTCGATCGGCGGCCAATGAGACAAAATTGCCTCATAATACAAACCTGTGAGCTGCTGATGATCAAGCTCAAAGCCCCAGGCAGCAGCAACCCGTTCATCAGGCATATATAAACCACAACATCCTAGATCCCACTCGACGGTGATCGAGCCCCATATAGTACAAAACCTGAAGTAGAAAATTTCTGCGTAATTGAGATTAAACTTGATGTACCTCACGCGAGGCATACGCCTTGCGGCATAACCCAAAGAGATAAATAGCCGATGGAACTGCTCTTGCTTCAAGATGGGTCGCTCCACGGCTCCTCTATTATCGCCGTCCATCGCTTTCCCGTCTGGAGTAACGTGAACCATCCGTTCACCTGTTTATATTTTGAAAGTTAGTGGTTCAGGTGTCTGGCATATTGCACCTACAATGTCCATACGAACATATGGATATTTGAGGGAAAGGTTCCTACCTGAAGGAAGGAAGGGCTGAAATGATAAACTCATAGTTTCCAGATTCGGCCAATGCAAAGATGAGTTAGCTGGTAGTGAGTGATCTTTCTCATCCAAAGGCCAGAGAAAATCCAGGGACACAGGAACTTCCCATAGTTGTAGCTCACGAAGGGAAAGACTCAGTTCTCCGATTCTGATGGATAGGATATCAATGCTTGAGGATAAGACACTCCAGTCGGGCACGACATCGTACCACCCCCAATCGTATTCATAGATGAAGTGAAAAACTCTCAATGAGGAGGAGAGATCGTTCAGACCTTCAGCGACAGCTACATGCGGATCAGCGAGGATTCGAGAGAACTGGGAATATGCCGTGGTGGTTGGTGGTATTGCTGAACAGGAAAGCCTCATACCTTGACGCCGTTGTTTCATGTATTCCCGGTGATCTGGTCTGATCCACCGATCCAGGTCTATATATAGTTCTGTGAGTTCCGGACAGTGTCGAACAATCCGCATCACGGCCCCAGCCCATATCCCTTTTGGAATCGACATTTTATCAACGCATGAAACATCGCGTAGCATCCATGCGCCATTACCATAGAACCGCGCGCGATACACAGGGACAGAGCGTGTGGGCCCATCTCCAGACAATATAAGTTCATCACTCAATTCCGTATAAGGCTCCTTGCCTCGCTCACGTCTTCGAAGTTCCAGGATCACAGATAGACGATGGCTCTTATCCCATGACACTAGAGTGTCGAATAGATTGATGACTGCTGATTGAAAGGCGGTATCATTTGCCTGTCGAACAGGATTGTTGGTGGTGTAACCTTCCTCTTGGCGGGTGTACCAGTCCGGGAGGTTAAAAGGGAGAACAATATAGTACCGCAGCTGACGAACCCAAGCCCGTCGTGCGAATCATGGCCCAGAAGTGATTTCTCGGAATTGTTTGAGGCAAGTTCCGCGTCCATCGAAACCATCCTCACTGTACACCTTCAATTTGGAGTAGATGATCGATTCGAAAGCTGTCTGCCAGTGACGACAGACAGTGGTACATGCAACTAGAGAAGCGCCTGCCTGTTGGAGATGACCTGCAATCTCACATAGAAGTTCGAATGGGAGTCTGGCTGCCATATCTGTTGGGATGAAAGTTGTTTATATCTAGTCGCCGGACGTGTCCCAGTGGAGAGTGGAGACTGGATGACAAAGCACCGAATGTCTCTTATGATTGGATTGATGCTTCTATCTGATCGGACATACGGATGAAACATGAAGGTTGTGGACGCACTACAAATTAGAAGAAAGAATGTGGAGATAAAAGATACTGCAATTCAAAATGACCGAATAAGAGTTGGCCAGGCTAACAGTCTTCAAAGCATAGGCAGATTAGCGTCCATCCTTCTTGGTACAGACGGTTTCACGTTCATATAGCACAGCCATCACACTTTATAGACCTGTAGGAATCTACTGTGTGTATACGTCTCTCCTGAGACTAGGCTGCTCCAGTGCTCCCCATTCAACCAGCCTTTCGTCACTCCATAAAGCAAACCCCCAGTCCCAACACGGAGAAGGCTCGCCATAGCAGAACATATCCACAAACACCTCTGGGTAGTCCAGCCCTGCTCCCAGCCACAGCTGCGTCCAGGCGATATTAGGTCGTTCATGCGGTGGCAAGGTGTTCAAGAACTCCTTAAGTCCGTCGAAATCCGGGCCAAAGTTGAATCTGTCTGCAGGGTAGAGAAGGGGCAACGCTCCTGGCTCAAAATCTGGCCTTGGCCAATATTCACCGAAGAAGTGATGCCAACTTATGGCGTTTGCCATCACCAGGTCTCGCCGAGCCCGGAAGTTCTGTTCGCGAAGGATCTTGACAAGCAATGATGGTCCCATGCAGGCTAAACTCTCTCTACACTCGCCTTCTCTAATTTTGAGCTCATCACAGTCGTCCCAGTAACGTATCAAGGGAGACTGCTGGTCAGGTGGAATCTCACTAATAAAGGTAACACCGTAAGATAAAAGGTTGTCAGATGCCTCAAAATATGGCTCCGCCCATCGATGGTAGCAATGTCTCCAGAAACTGGCAATTTCTTCCACCTCCCACGGCGCCATGGTTCCAAAGAAAAGACGCCATACTTCTTCTTCTTTGAACACAGGTGGGACTCTCTCACGGGGGCTAAACCAGTCATTCTCCACTTCCGGCCTGTCTGCGCCCAGGGGAAGCTCGATGTGACCGAATATATTGCCCCAAATCTGCATCCGATAGAATGCTCGGAAAAAGCGCCTTTGTTCTGTCCTGGATAGGCGTAGGGGCAAAATCTTTTTCCATTTCTCTATGGGCATCCACTCCGGACGTCTCGCTGTTCTCGAGTAATCGTCAAGGAGAAAAGTAGCCATCCTATGGAGATGTAATAATTGAATAGTCTCTTTGACACTGGCTGGTTGGTCAGGAAAGGGTCCAGATAATAATAAGCCTAGGTGGCGGGTCTCTTTGCTTCGTCGTCGGCTATCCAAGAGGGCAATGATCCTTTCCCGGTTTGATAGTTTGCAGGCGTATAGTCCTTTAGAGCGCACAGCAGCTACTGCGTCTGCAATGTCCACAAGGTCATCGTGTGAAGATAGCAGGATGCTCAGGAGAAGCTCATCTCTAACCAGATGATAAGCCTGGTAATAATCAGGCGATGCAAGGACAAGAGAACGCAGAGAATCTAGGTCCTGAAGTTTAAACAAGATGCAGATGTGTAATTCCACCGGCAAGCCATCAAGCGATGGCCTGGCCTGATACATTGTTAGATATCGTTTCTCGCAACACCCGTGGTCTACTTACCGTCGTCATCATCATCATTCGTCAAGTCGTAGGCTTTTATGATAGCAATCGGCAGATGCAGAAATGAAACATGGATGCTGAGGAGAAAAAGGGACTTCAGAGTAGACGGAGACGACGGCGCTTGGGACTGCTCAACCGCCTTATGTAATATGGCTGGCATGCCTAACAGCCTGACATCTCAGCCTTCTCCTGATCTGCAACAGAAATCATCACATGTTTTTTGTTCATTTGCTTCATGTCTTCTCTTTCCTGATGTCGCTGTTGTTTACGGCTATGTACACTTGACGTTGGTTTGTTTTTAAATATTTGTGCTGGGTAAAGTCTATGTCACCGAGTTCTTGATGTTGTTTATGTATATGTCTACCAGACGCAAATCGCACATGGATCATGTGTCTTGCTAGGGTGTTCAGTAACAAGGAAAGAATTAATCACGTTCCATTTGTTGACTAAAGAATCTCTGCACCAGCTGCTTATAAGATAAACAAACCAAGAGCTAAGAGGGTTGGATCCTATTTCTCCTGCCACCTGGGAGGGGTAATTTTAGTTGGGCATATCTCGTGGTTACTACACTATGAAGAATCCAACAGGGCTAGGTCATGACATAAAAGATATTAGGTTTCCTAGTTGATTGACAAAGCATGTTCCACGCATATCATGCCAGTGGAGTTTGTGAGGCTTGCCTTTCTGCTTTATTATCCAGCTGGGTAAGAGTTGTCATGGTTTAGGGGAGTATGGATTAAACATATCCCTCGCATATAATTCAGGGCAGGATCATTGTATGGATGCATAGGTTGGTGCCAGAGGTGGAAGCAAGTTGCGAAAACTTTAAAGCTCTAGACAGATGCAGTTTATACCATTTATTGTTAAGGGGGTGCTGTTGGGAAGGACATAATTAGCACATTTTTTTTTGGGCATCTTGCATTTGAGCATTGAGTGAGTAAGAGAGTTAGCAAGACATGCACTGGAGCTTATAGTCTTGAATATTAACATTAGTGTAAGTTTTAATATGCCTATCTATTGCATTATTAATGGCATGCAACTAAGATAGCATTCTGAACACAACATCAGTGGCATGAACAGCTCTCATTCACATTCACAAAAATCAACCAGAGTTCAAGGATAAATCTGTTAAAGCAGATGCATACGTCCACATACTAGACTCCAACAGAGTCCCGGTCCTTTGATAGTGAGAGACCATTTTAATAAGGAATATTCGAAGAGATGAAATAGATACATTATTCTTAAAAGTATGAATTAACTTAGTCGTATATAGCTAAGGTGATGGATAAACATACATAGCGAGGATGCGTTGTCACCTGGTGCAAAGGGGAGAAGATTAAGAATCGACAAGAGTCTCTCCAGAGTCTCTTATTTGGCCTGTAAGACCATCTGGTCATTCCTTTTTGCTTAGTCTGAGATGAGCTGACATGCACTGCTCTGACCTTGGCCCTCTTGTACACGTCAAGCCCGATTGAATAGATGAAATATTAACCCGGGTAATGCATATAAATATACTTAGTACTGTCTACCTGGTGCACCGTTTACATTCAGGTAGATTAGTGTCAGCACCGATTGGCATACTGCCCCATTTCAATCTCACCATCCATCTCATCATACCGCACCACAACTCGGGTCGTTTTTCTGATGACACATGCATTCGGGTTCATCCTCTCTTGCCCCTCTGCCGCCGAGACAGTCACGTCCGCTCCGGCCTCATCCAGCACGCTCCATCCCTCGATTTTCTTCGGCGTCGCCTCTACCGGCTGCGAGCGGTTCCCGTGTGAGGCCGGGCCAGCGGAGCTCTTGTGCAGTCTGCTGAAGAGTCGGGGGAAGAAGAAGGAGAGTGGGCGGCCCAGCGCGGGGAGACAGGCGCAGATGATGCCTAGGTTGGATTCGATGACTGTCCACATGGACGAGCCGATGCTGTTCCAGGTTGTGTCGAGGTGGTTGGTGGCCACGTTGAGGGTTGTGATGCGCAGGACGGAGGTGATGCAGGTGCTGTTGGTCAATCAGTATATCAGCTACAGTCGTATATACTTGTAGATAAGGAAAGGACTTACAAGAGGCCTACGGCGAAGATGGCGCAGAGGGCGACCTTGGACTTGAGCGGGAGTTGCAGTTTCAGGACGACGGGAATGGGCAGCGCGATCAGGACCAGGTCGGTGAGGATGTTGAAGGCCGCGTTGGCGTACCAGAAGGCCGTCATGTTGATGCAGGCGCCGCGGCCGGGGAGGGACTTGTTGAAGGCCCATTGCACCGGAGTGCACTGGAAGATACTGGAGAAGACGGTGCCGACGGTGAAGGAGACGATGATGGCGATCCACGCCCAGCAGGTCCTGAGAAACCAGCGGTGGACAAACAGTCGGATGTACAGGAGGAGAATGCTGATCTTTGTCAAGCCGAGGTTGACCTTGTAGAGGATCTGGGCCACGAAGTAGAGCTGTCGATGTGAGCTGTGAACAGGTGTCTGTTTTGGCGACACACCTCTAATGTTCTGAGAACCAATTCCTTGGGCATCTCATGCTGATGCTTGCCAAATGCCCATCCACAGACTAGTTCATCAGTCGTCGTCACAGGCAAACTGCTGTCTGACTTACCGATGATCATCTGGATTGAAACCGCTTCTGCAAACGCCTGAGAAAGTCCAGATCAGTCAACGACGCACAGACAAAGGTGCAATTTTGCTGATACTCACACAAGACACCAGAATCGTCCAGTCGTCTGCTCCTACACGGCCGGAAAAGAACCGGCGACCGAGCAGTCTTGCAATCACTACGAGAGGAGTGACGATGGCAAAGACCAGCGATGGATAGGACAGTCGCCCAGAGCTGTCCGGGTGATCCCCATAGTCGCTAAACAAAGGCATGGCCTACGGACTGACACATATCGCGCATTCTGAGCCAGGGCCGGAGGGCAGGGAGTGACCTGCACATAAATGGGAGCGACCAAGAGCAGAGACAGGGATCAATCACACCAAGTCACAAAGAATCCCTTCATGTCGCGGAGAATTGAGATTGAGCCAGAAGACAAGAACATGTGCAATTTCCATCAACAAGCTGGCTAATACGACATGGCAGCAGCCAATCAACCGCAGCAATTGTCCACCATCTTGTCGTTCTTCATCCATATATTCGGCAGGATGAGCAAACTCGGCGGCAGGGCAGAAGCAGAAATTCCCGTGTCTCGGCGGCGATTCCTGCATGATTAATTGAGGTTGCATTTCCTCGAATAACCGGGTTGGCATGGCCTAATGATATCGAGGCAACCCATGTCAGTTTTAATAAACTAGCATGCACTGTTCATCCGATGGTCCAATCCTCCTCTTGGCCTCGAGTGGACAAGCCCACTTGTCTCACTGTTTAATTTGTCGATACGTGCCACTCCGTCATCCCCGCCGGTCTAGAAATTTTAGTATCACCCTAATCATGCATCATCCAAGGGATCTACACCCGGCACGACTGATGTTGAGCCCGTGGTGCGCCCATATGCAGGGATCAGTGCCGTGAGGGGATAAATGTCCGTTTCGACAAGAGTTTTCATCTTGGTTTTCTGGCCATGTTACATTAATATCTATTTATCCCAAGTCCTCTAGCAGGGGTCATCTCCTTTCCTGCCGCATTCCCATTGAGTAGCAAGCTCCGTGGCTGGCCACGCTATGCTGTGACGTTTAAAATTCTTTTTAACGCTTTCTCTCCAATCCATCTCAAGCACTCGTATCCCAATTCCTGCACAGGAACAGATTGCTTGATCGCCATGGAGAAACAGCCCAATCATGAGGTCAGCCAGACGGGCAGTAGCCTCGAAACCGCGGCCCCCGAGATCGAGATCAACGAGAAGCGAGAGAAGGCGCTTCTGCGCAAGATCGACCTGCACCTGATGGTGCCGCTCTGGGTCATCTTCGTGTTCGGGTTCCTCGATCGAATCAATCTGGGTAATGTGGCGGTGCTGGGGATTCTCAAGGAGCTGAAAATGGACGGCAACGATATGGCGCTTGCCATGCAGATCTTCTTCGTTCCGTATATCATCGCGGATATCCCGAGTAATATTATTCTGAAGCGGTTTGCGCCGTCGACCTGGATCAGTGTTTTGACTTTTTTCTGGGGTAAGCACCTCCCCTTCCCTTGCCCTTCTCTTGAGCCTGTCTAACAACTAAGGTATAACATGCATGTGCCAGGGCCTGGTGAAGAACAAAGCCGGTCTGGTCGCCTGTCGCTTTTTCCTGGGTCTCTGCGAAGGAGGCTTCGTCCCCGGCTGCGCATACCTGATGTCCATGTACTACTGCCGCCATGACTTCCAGAAGCGGTTCTCGCTTCTGTGGGTAGCAGGTCTGGTCGCCGGTGCCTTTGGCGGGCTACTAGCCTATGCTCTCGACCATATGCACGGCCTGGCAGGCTACTCGGGGTGGCGGTGGATCTTCATCATCGAAGGCCTACTATCGATTGTCTCGGCGTTGCCCGCGAAATTCCTCATCGCCGACTGGCCCGAGCAAGCTCGCTTCCTCAACGCCGAGGAGAAGGCTCTGCTCAAGGAACGCAACGCGCGCGACCTAGGCGGACACGACGGGGCGAGGATGGATCGCCTGGACGGCGCCGCGTGGCGGCGCATCATGGCCGACTGGAAGATCTACGTCGGCAGCCTGATCTACATCAGCATCACCGTGTCGGGGTACGCCACCGCCCTGTTCATTCCGTCCATCGTCAACTCCCTCGGCTACTCCGGCATCGACAGCCAGATCCACAGTATCCCCATCTGGGCGGTCGCCGCGGTCGTGACCGTGATCGTCTCGTACCTGACGGACCGGATGCGCCATCGCTACGGGTTCATCATGTTCGGTGTGCTCTTCGCCAGCATCGGGTATATCATCCTGCTGTGCCAGGGTCCTCTCCCGCAATTCGGGGGCCTGAACATGCATGTGCGCTATATGGCTGTCTTCTTTGTGACTACGGGCTGCTATATCGTCCAGCCGGTGGCGATCGTCTGGATGGCGAACAACCTGGGCGGGCACTATAAGCGGGCCATTGGTCTTGCCATTCAGATTGGGTTTG
The DNA here is from genome assembly GCF_018404265.1 of Aspergillus viridinutans. Classification (NCBI taxonomy): domain Eukaryota; kingdom Fungi; phylum Ascomycota; class Eurotiomycetes; order Eurotiales; family Aspergillaceae; genus Aspergillus; species Aspergillus viridinutans. The sequence goes on from NW_025091222.1 coordinate 237,764, forward strand.
GAAATATTGGAGGCATCATCGCGAGCAACATCTTCAATAAGAATGGAGCGCCGCGGTATCTCGTCGGGTATGGCGTGTCTCTGGCGATGATGGTGCTCTGCGGGATTATGAGTACGGTGTTTGCCGTGGGGGTCTTGATGGAGAATAAGAAACGGGATGAAGGCAAGCGGGACTATCGGTTGAATTTGGATCCCAGTGTGCTGGACAATATGGGGGATGACGACCCGAGATTCCGCTTCTGTCTTTGATTAGGCATTGAGCTACGGAGGAATGCATTCAACTACTCAAGATGAAGGGCATCATATAGACTGACAATCCCTGTTAATCTCATGACCAAGTTGCAAACAACAGGGGAGTCGAGGATTTTCCTAGAGACCATTGGCAACTGAGCAGAGCAAAAGGAGCAAAAGATCTAATGATAATGTACAGAGCGTCACCGAAACTCAGCATAATGGAAATCAGCCGGCGTGAGACACTTTTGCAACTCGCCATAACTATACAATCCCAGCATCATACCCGAAAACGGCGCTCCGACAGGAGGCGCTCTGGTCATGACGCTATTCGCAACCTCGCCAATCCACTGCGTCGGAGATTCATCTGCCTCGCTGACCTCCTTGAATCCGAAGCGATACTTGCCTCCGCATTCGATCAGGAAGATGATGTCGGAGCTGGGGCCCACCTCCCGGTCAATGATCTCGCCTTCTGCCGGTCGAAAGCGTACGATACGTTTTCCTTTGGTGGATAGCCGGATGCCGATCGAGCTGTTGGTAAAGTAGTTCCAGTAGACTACCGTGCCGGCTTCTACGTGGATGGAAGAGGGTTGGAAGGAGAGTCGTGTCTCCCAGGTGCAGTGACGGGATGATTGCTTCCTTAGGAAGAGAGTTGGGCATGCCGGTGAGGAGAGGTTGTATGGGCCGCCGTGCAGACGCAGATGGTTAGGACGCTCCGTAAGCGAATAGTCGATTTTCACCGGTGTGTCTGTCTCGTCAGCAGAGCTCACCATGATAGGATACTTTAGCGCGTACTCTTTCTATACCAGCCCAGCTGTAGCTTGGGATTGGAGAAGTCATCCCTCCACGCCACCGGCGGCTCATATTCATACAGCCCTGGTCCAGACTTGAGAGTAATCTTTTGCCCACCATTAATGACCGGCCAGTCGTCCTTCCACTCCATGGGAACGAGGAACGTCTCACGACCTGCCATCAGCATGTTCATCAGCTACCCTCAGCGGTAAATACCAGCAACGGTGAATGCCACCTACCAAAAACCGACTCCTCCCACTCCCCATCCTTCCACACCGGCCTCACCCCCAGAAACACCGCCCACCAGTTTCCCTCCGCGTCCTCGACCAAATCCGCATGCCCGGTATTCTGCACCTCGTCGTCCACCCCATTCCGCCAGAGCGGATTAGACGGCCCAACCTCCCACGGCCCAAACGGACTGACCTCGCTCCGACAAACCCACTCGCAGTGCCCGCTCTCGGTGCCTCCCTCCGCCGTGAAGAGATAGTAGTACTGTCCCCGCTTGAAGATATGCGAGCCCTCCGCCACCCCCGAGGCCGATTCGCGGATCAGCCTCGGCTCGGAGGTGGAGTTACCCGTCTCGAGGTCGACGGTTGCGATATGGATTGCGAAATCCTTGATGGTGACGTTGGGGGTGCGGACGAGCTTGCGGTATGTTGACGAGAGGTACACGGTTCCGTCGTCGTCCCAGAAGAGCTATTCCGTTAGTTTCAGTTGAGTCGGGTCCCGGGCTGGGTAGGCTTACATCCTGGTCGAACCCGACCTGGTCGAAATACACGGGGTCAGACCACGAGTCCGAGTCCCAGATGTTCTCTGTCTTGACGTAGAATCCCCGCGGCCAGACCCGGTCGTCGTCCTGGGGACGGTACCGCTCGAAGCTGGCGGCGATGATGTAAAAGGTCCCCTTGTGATAGCGCAGGGTTGTTGCCCAGATCCCACCGCCTGGCTCGGGGGTGTGGATCTGCAGCTGGCTGGGTTTGGTCAGGGCATGACCGATCAATGACCAGCGGATCAGATCTGTGCTGTGGTAGATTGGGGCGCCTGGGAAGTACTCGAACGAGGAGGTGACGAGGAAGTAGTCGTTGTTGACGCGGATGATGGAGGGGTCCGGGTTGAAACCGGGGATGATGGGATTGTTGTACATTCTACACTACTATAGTGTTTCTCCTGATTGACCGTTCAGCAAATTGATGTGATGGTAGATATGTAGATATTGCGGGGGATTGTTATATAGCGGAGGTTGATAGCTTGATGGTCTCTAGTGATTGGTGGAGAAATCCGGCCAGAGTCATTCCGTGAGGATCATCTGTCGGATCGGGGCTAAATGCATTTACCCATATTCACAGACGATTTAGCCGCAGATGCAGTAGTAGATTGCAGATAGGTTGTATATTTATACGTGTAATCCCCGTTGTTTGATAGGCAAAGAGGTGGCCTTCTCAGACTTGAGGCTTTACTTCAACTCACGATCAGACTGTGTGCTCATGACCCTAGGCAGCGCATTGAGCTACAATCTATGGATCTGAGGCAAGCTTTCCGGGAGTCGCAAGAGTTCAAATACGAGGAGCTCAGCAAGTTCTCTGATGCTTCACTTGTCATAATGAGCCGTCGTGACTGAGCCTAGCTGAATTAACAATTGCTTGCTAGGCTCTCTGTCTGCATCCTCGACGCATGAGCGGAGAACGAGGTGCTGTCAATTGTCGCACGATAGGAGCAGCATCCCTTAACTTATGATATTAGCTGTATTTCGAGAGGTACAAGACGAGGAAAAAGGGGAAGTCGTCGATTCTGGTGATTCTGTTGTATGATGGGTTTGTGGCATGTGATTGTGACTTCGCTGATGGATCGCGAAAAGGATCAGGTTCGCTTGACCAAGTGGACTGCGATGTCGATGGAAGATCATGTGAATCTGAATTCTGGCATGTGCTCCGAGAATAACTTCAACAGTTAAAATGAAGTACGGGATAATCCGAATACCAGGAGAATGGATCGAATAAGAATTATAAGATATAAGCAGCACAATGCCAAGCTCTTTGTTGCCTGAATGACCAGGCATCAATCTTCTCAGGATAACACGCGTCGCAACACTGAGTCAACTGGCAACAAAAGACAGAAGATCAAGAGATGATAATCAAGAAATGAAGCGCTTCATCTCATCTCATCGCAGTTTAGCTCATAGCTCATCTATTCTGTTGAGGCTGTTAATCACTGATTCAGCCATTCTCCTCGGTATTGCCGATGAGGCTGGGAATCCCTGCATACCGACAGGGCTGATCTTGCCCATCCTGGTCACTCGATCTGTCCCGGCGCGTGGATTGCCTTCAGTTCCGATGACTTTTTCTTCGTGACCGAAACAACCTTTTTATTCCCCCTTCAAAAGGCACGGTACTCGGCCGGAATATACTCCGTCCACTCTGGACCAACTGAAATCAGGCATCCAGGCCACCACGCTGGCTGAGCCGAGGTTGATTCCTCATCGGGAAACGCCGCCCACAGACCGAGGTGATTCACTCTTCCCCATCCCCTTCCCCGTGGAGAAAAGAAAGCAAGTTATAAGGGTCATTGTCCATTTCTTTCATCTATCTACTGCTCTGCTTTCTCCAATCTACACCTTCCCCCGATTCCCCCGTATACTACTCATTCACGATGCCCTCCCCTCCTCCCGACTGGGTCAAGGCGCTCACGCCTTCGAGCCCACAGGGTACCGACCTGCTCAAGCAGGAGCGTGCCCAGTCCAATGTCGAGGTCGACAAGCTTGCAGAGTTCCTACACACCAAAGCCTTTTTGGAGAAGCAGCAGCGCTTCCTTGAGCTTCTCTCGCCCGAGAAGGTCTTCGACAAGTCTCAGATGCACTCCCTGGGTCGTCCCGAGCGGATCCAGCGGTCATTGGCCAAGGGTAAGCGACTGCAGCAGTTGAAGGAGAAATACAACTGGTCGACAGAGGATTACCACTTTGCCAGTGAGATGATTGGAGAGCCGACTCCTTATGGTCTCCATGCCAGCATGTTCTTGGTACGTTGCCTTTCGCGCGATTACGGCAGGGCTTGCGCTAATGGTTGCGGTGTTGCAGGTGACTCTCCGCGAACAATGCACCCCCGAACAGAAGAAGCTCTTCCTCGAACCCGCCGAAAAGTATCAGATCATCGGTTGCTACGCACAAACAGAGTTGGGACACGGATCGAACGTGCGTGGTCTGGAGACCACCGCTACATGGAACCCTGAGGATAAGACCTTCACCATCCATTCGCCCTCTCTGACGGCGTCCAAGTGGTGGATTGGATCCCTCGGACGTACCGCCAACCATGCGGTGGTGATGGCGCAGTTGTTCATTGCTGGCAAGAACTACGGTCCTCACCCCTTCATCGTCCAGATCCGCGATTTCGAGACACATCAACCATTGGAAAATATTTACGTGGGTGACATTGGACCCAAGTTTGGTTACAAGTGAGCATCACCCCTCCATAATTGGGTCCCTACTGACCTGTAAAGCACCATGGACAATGGTTTCCTCCTGTTCAACAAGGTCAAGATCCCTCACATCAACATGCTTGCGCGCTTCTCCCGCGTAGACAAGGAGACAAACAAGTACATGCGCCCCGCATCGCCGGCTCTGGTGTTTGGCACCATGACTTGGGTGCGCTCCAACATCGTCCTGCAGGCCGGTTCCGTGCTGGCCCGCGGTGTCACCATCGCCACTCGCTACTGTGCGGTCCGCCGACAGTTCCAGGACCGCGACGCCAAGGCGGACGCGGGCGAGACCCAGGTGCTTAACTACAAGATGGTGCAGATTCGTCTGCTGCCTCTGTTGGCAGCCATGTATGCCCTGCACTTTACCGGCCGGGGCATGATGCGTCTGTACGAGGAGAACCAGAACAAGCGCGCCGTCGCCGAGGCCGGTCAAGACAAGCGCGGTGCGGCTCCCGAGGCCCTCCGTGCCGGGTCGGATCTGCTGGCCGACCTGCACGCTACTTCTTGCGGTCTAAAGGCGCTGGCCAGTACCACCGCCGGAGAGGGATTGGAGATCTGCCGTCGCGCCTGTGGTGGTCACGGATACAGCAGCTACAGCGGTATCGGACCATACTATTCCGACTATCTCCCGACTCTGACCTGGGAGGGTGACAACTACATGCTCACCCAGCAGGTTGCCCGCTACGTAAGTTTTTCTGGTCTGTGTCTGTCAGATAATGCTAATGCTAGGCAGCTCCTCAAATCCGCTCGTGCGGTGCTTGCCAGCAAAGGATCCGGCAACGACACCAGCCAGATCCTCCAGGCGTACCTTGCGCGTCGCGACAAAGGTGCCTCGTTCGACATCCTCGAGGTGGACAGCGACATTGTGGCCGCGTTCGCCTGGCGCACAGCGCACCTCACCTTTGAGGCCCTCAAGCACCGGGATCTCGAGAAGCGGTCATGGAACAGCTTGCTGGTCGACTTTTGGCGTTTGTCTACGGCCCACTCGCAGTACCTGGTGGTCAAGAACTTTTACGAGGCGGTATCGTCGCCCGACCTGGCCGCCAAGCTCGGCCCGGAGACGACCAAGACCATGCACAACCTTTTCCGGCTGTACGCTCTGCACACGCTGGAGCGCGAGGCAGCCGAGTTCTTCTCGTCTGGCGCCGTGACCGTCCGCCAGATTACTCTGACCCGCACCAACGCGGTCATGAAGCTGCTGGACGAGATCCGACCTCACGCCGTCCGCCTGGTGGATGCCTGGAAGATCCCTGACTGGCAGCTGGACAGCAGTCTGGGTCGCTACGACGGTGACGTATACCCCGATCTGTTCAACCGGGCCAGCCAGAACCCCGTCAACGATCTGGTGTTTGACCCGTATCCGTGGAACGAGGCGGTGCTGAAGAACGCGCCCAAGAGCAAACTTTAATTTTCTGCCTGTATATATATTCAGTGTATATGATAGAGCAATAGATGATATGACTCATTCGTCCTCAGTCACGAAGTACAAAGTACAATCTACATGACCTCTCCGATGTCGGAGCGCATGCATACATCTCCGCACTATAAGATCAACACAATCCCACACCACATCATCACATTCATCTCCATCTATACAACATTTTCTATCTTCAATTCAAACGAAATGAAAGAATCAGCAACCTACACGCACGGCCACCACCCGTCGGTCCTCCGCTCCCACACCTGGCGCACAGCCGCCAACTCCGCCGCCTACCTCCTCCCCCACCTGCGCCCCGACATGCACATCCTAGACGTCGGCTGCGGCCCGGGCACCATAACCGTGGACCTCGCGCGCCTCATTCCCAACGGCCACATAACCGGCCTGGAACTCGCCCCCGCCGTCCTCGAGCAAGCCCGCGCCCTAGCCGCCTCCCACTCCCTAATAAACATCACCTTCCAGTCCGCCGACGCCAACGCCCTCCCCTTTGACGAGGGCACTTTCGACCTCGTCCTCTGCCACCAGGTCCTCCAGCACGTGCGCGACCCAGTCCATATCCTGCGCGAGATGCGCCGGGTCGCGAAAAGAGGCGGGCTCGTTGCAGCCCGGGAATCGGATTACGCGGGCTTCGTGTGGTACCCGTCCACGGCCGGGCTGGACGTCTGGCGGGATACGTACCTGACGGTGTGTAGGGCGAACGGCGGGGAGCCGAATGCGGGGCGGATGGTGCATGCGTGGGCGAGGCGGGCCGGGTTTACGCGGGAGCAAATAAAGTGCAGTTCGAGTAATTGGTGTTATAGTACTGCTGGCGAAATTCAATGGTGGAGTGGGCTTTGGGCGGAGAGGACAGTGGCGTCGGAGTTTGCGAGGACGGCGAGGGAGAATGCGGGTGTTGAGGGGGGGGAGTTGGAGGGGATTGCCAGGGCGTGGAGGGCGTGGGGGGGTGAGGAGGATGCGTGGTTTTCGGTGCCTTCGGGGGAGGTAATCTGTGTTAAGGGAGTGGTTGACTGACTGAGCTTGTGATGTGATGGTTTGTTGTCTTGATCGTATATAGATATACTACGTTTTAGGGCAAGGATGGTTTAAGTTGCTTTTGTTCAACGACATATAAGGCTGGTTGCCACCGGATTGATAGATTTGATAGAATGAAGCGCCATCCTCTGCCTGTAACATATAGGCGCTTACACCAGGCTGAATGCATACAAAGCACTCGTCCTCCAATATCCCCCGTAAATTCGTCCAGGAAGGCCCTTCACACAGCTGGCCTAAACTGGATGCCCTGGAGGGAGCTCTGATCCACGATTTCCGACCAGCGAAGGACCGACTAGAGGATGGCAAGGTATCCGCACATGTCAAATGGTGTGTTATACTGGGGGGTCGCTGTTAGGAACCACACGTTCTAAGTCTCCGTGCACTCGATGCTTCAGGGGCTCAGTCTTGCTGACTCAGTTGGCCTGCTTTTCGCCTCTCATCCTCACGTCTCAAATTATCGCGTTCGTCGGTATCTTCCTAAAGTCTGTTTGTTTTTGGCTTGGACGGAGGATGGACGAGTCTATGACTGGGCTGACACCTACAGCTCACTCCATCTGGTCTAGGTCGCAGGGACCATTCCCATATGAACGAGTGCGTCACCAGCCTCCCGTCGAAGAAGATCGATGCTCAACAGAAGAGCTGTATTGGCCGCCAGTCCTTGCGGAAGAGCAGGTCCGAAAAGATCGCCAGCAGTGATCGGAAGAAAGATGCCCATCGCGTTGGCCGGAAATATGACTATTATGATGTTAAATTATCTCTCGGTCCGCCGTCGAAAGGGAAGAAATACTTACCGCTTCCTGCTGGAGCAACAGGTTTCCCGCTGCATCGCGGACATACAACTCTGCTTTCCCAGTGACTTCGTTGGCTCTTCTCCGCGCGAATCCGCCTTGAGCCTGGTGACCGCCTGATGGACTCTCGTCCGGATGGTTCGGCCGCGTGGCCTCATCCGGCCAGATTCAAGTCGAATCTCTTGACTTGCTGATTCTGCCGGTGCCATGCGCAGGACTTACACGAGTCGCGATATTCGAGTCCACGTCGATACAAGAGAATTGCATTTTGGTGTGCCTCCGATGTTATTTCCCTGGTGACATCGACATTATTCCTCGAGGCCCATTCGATCTCGCGACCAACGTCAAGCAACTTAACGAGACTCGGTTGAATCTTGTTCAAGGCGAAGGGAACTTCTCTTTGCGCAGCCGCTACCGCACCCTCACGATTTGGAACCGTAATGGCGATGATTGAAAAAGGGGACTGGGCAAGATAGTAACGAACGAGTTGGAGAATACGGAAACGATCAGGAAAAGGAACGGACTCTAAGAGTCCACAGATCTGAACAAGTAACAATCGATTTAATGGATTTGGCATCGAAGGGTTGTTTACAGCAATCGCACGCAACGAAGTGCGAAAAGTTGGGGATATTTATACCTGGGCGACCGTGTCCTTGGGCATCAGGCGCAAGGCCATGGTGGAGCTGTATTTCGCCCACTGCTCCGCCCCTGCACCAATACCGGGATATCCGATATGAGCCAACTCAGACGCAGCAGTGTTATCGTCATTGGGTCTGTATTGGCGTCTTGCAGAAGTGCGGGCATGAATCGCCTGTTGATTCTCGTCATCCAGCTGCTGGATCTCGCCTTCGTAGGTCGAGGTGAAGGAGAAGTGGACATTCGACGTTGCTGTTTGTCCCAGACGGAGGTTGCCATAAACTCTGCGCCGTTGTACGCGCCTAGAGCCCCTGATCCTGCGGAGCAACAGTTTAAAAGGATAACAGATTTCACCCGTGTAATGTTCAAGGTATTGGCGAATTGGCACCAGTTAAACCTAGGGCCTTGTGGGCAACACAGGAAGAAGAAGAAGGCCCAGTTCCTTTGGCGCCAAAACCAGTTCCGTTCCCTTGAGTTGTGTTTCCGGCAGTAGCTTAACTGCTTTATGCGCGTCTCCCGCACCTGGGCGTTCCTGAGCGGCCATGACTAGCGGTTTGAGGAGGTCGTGGAGCGATGCAGCCAGCTAGGGGAGGGCCTTTACCACGTTGTTACATTCGATCCAGCTGGAGATCGTGTTTTCCTGGAAGAGGATCCATGCCTTTTGCGCCTCACGCTGTCCAAGGCGGTGCATCCGCCGCACTGCTTGGAACAGGGGTGTTGAGTTCACTGGGGGTTCCAACAGGACCACACGACTGCACTCTTCATGTTCGGTCGGGCTCCTGGGGGCTCGGTCTGGGCGAATTTCCCCTCTGGAACCGAAATCTGAGGGCCAATACCTGTGTTTGTCTGTCTTTGTAACATTGATCGTGACGACATCAAAGACCTGAAGGTCTGACAGTCTGGTGTATTGTGGAGGCTGTGGAGCATCCTGTATCCACGGTTCGACAAGTTTCCACTGTGTCCTGTCTCCGGGATCGCCGGCGGTAAGGTGCCTGGCGTGGTGAACTGACTGAGTGCAAAGGGCTGTACCTGCGATTGCCCGGGTTCAACCTTGATAAGGACGTGATGGTCACTAAATTGAGTGAGCATCTGTGGTTGGGTTGCTTGCGAAGGTGCTGGCGTCACTGCTGACTCTGATGAACGCCCTGGAATCTGGGGAGTTTGACGCCTGCCTGGAGCGGGTGTCCTCCGGTCTTTCATGGCAGTCTTGATAGATAGCAAGAGCGTAGAGTTACTGAGCTGTACCTCGAGCATCATCATGATACTTGGCCTTGATGCATTGTGGCATGCGGTCGATATAATTGTCAATGTCATCTCAAAAATCCCCAGCTATAGTCGTGATTATCTTCCGATCAGTATAGATCGGCCTTGATTGAAGGATCTCCCTTAACAGTCTTCAATTCTTGCCCGATCTTCTGCCTTTGCCCCGAAAGAGTTCCAGATGTCTGATACCTTCATTGTCTTTCTTATGTCGAATTTGTGTACTGCACTGTATTTGGTCTTCCTGTTCCAAAGCAGTTTGTAACCAAGGGAATAGTTAGAATTAATTAAACCTATCGAGGCTAGCACATTTCAGACGCGCCGTCTGTGTACACCCAGGGAGTTCGGTCCGGTTGTGCGATGGCATCGTCCTTATATTTGGCCTTGGTTGGCATGCTGTCTGGGAGGGTGTCGATATCGCTGTTGTGTGCGTCCAAATTGAGCCCATGAGCGCCGCATTGATAGGATAACTTGACTGATTGTCGGCAGAGGCTCAGCCATATGCAGAGCGTATACTAACCGCAGGCTGATCAGAACAGGTCTGTCCGCACATCTGGCTTCCGTTGACAGATCAGCAGCACATCGCAGTTGGTGTCTGCCTTGGTGAAGAGCTCAGCCGCCTCACGACGGGCTGCAACCGTCATCGTCGCCCTGATCGTCACGTAGTTCACCCCAATCGAGTCCAGAAACATCTCGACTACCCGCATTACCATGGGGCAATGCACGAATAATAAGAAGTGCGGTCGTCGTCCCTCTGCCCTCCAGAGACCCTCCTGGTGGGTCGCTTTTGTGAATTATCAACGATGATCACCAGAGCATCATAGTTTCTGGGCGATTTCGGTAATCCGCAGTGTTTGGTCGTGAGCAAGATTGCGTCGCTCCCTGCATGTTCACTTCATGGATCGATCTCCGATGAACCACTGACTATCTGGATGTACCGGCTATTGGTAGAAGATCGCTGTAGCATCCATAATCAAGATGTATTGCTAACTCAGCAGTAATTTATGTTCAGATGGCAGCGGGTAGATATCCGATATGACCGCTGCGTTCACGCTACTTGTAAATGGAGGTAGTCGTAGACACGCAATGTTGCTTTTAACGTGCTTCCAGTGATGGAAGACACCAATTTGGCTCTCAACTAGAGCGGTTGGCGCTTCATCCGAAAGATAGTATCGCTATAATATTCCGGGGCATCTCGCAGTGCGTGGTTCAAAGCTGCTGCTGACAGCCCCCATGGGAATCTCGCGACGTCTTGTTGTAGGCGTAAGTCTCCTGGCAGCTTGAAATGCGGTCAGGCCATTCCTGTTTCTCAAAGGAAGCATCGGCGTCCCTTGGCAGGCCATAAACGGTGTAGGGATCGTCGCGGCGCTTTGGCGCCTTGGCTGACTATGCATTATATCCTTCGAAGATCCAAGTCATCCGCAAGGTGCGGTGCGATGGTCGTGGAATAGCCGGGCGAGTGCTTGCTATCAGGTTCTCCCTGGGCGTAAGGCTACCATTCTCTCCTCACAGGAGCGGGAGAGTCGGAGTCCGTCAGCTTTATTATTAAATAGTAGTTTACTTCTTTCGAATTTTTAGCTGTTTAGTAAGCAGTAATATAGATCCGCCTCAAGAGCGGACGCCTGACTAGCCGGCTATTCACGGCCACACAGGTCTGTGATTGGAAAGAGGTCTTTATCAATCGCAGCAAGGGTCCCCGGCCTCTGCGAGGGATCAAAACACCAACCGATTCGTTGATTTCGGCCTGCTGACTGAAATGGAATTGTCCGACGCTTCAGTCCGGCATAGATCAGACTCAGCGCCATTGTCGCAGTGGTCTCCAAGGGACATCGCATGAATTGAACTTGCCAGGCACATCGCTGGTTTCACTGGTATTAACCAGCTCACTCTTCTCCACAGGCAGATCCTCCATCTCGGGGCCGTATCCGGTCATCAAAGGCAGACCACCCCTGTGGATTAACGAATTGTTAAGTGTTGGCAGTGATTTGCTTCATATCCCGTATAAGGTCGTCATGTGGTTCACTGAAGCCCTCATCAAAAATAACAGTACGATAGCGGCGGCAGGTCTGTAGGTCGACCTGCTTCACCCGACGGTCCTTCGGTCCCAGTGGCTGCGCAGTTTGGGCTTGGTGATAGTCGAATAACATCTGTGTAAGGGCAACCTGCGCAAGGAGGCCGTCACCATGAGTCGAGTGATAATCCACAATGATGGATGGTCGGGCATTGGCCTGGGGGGGGGGACGCTGCGTGCTTGACTTTGTTGATAACCAGGTTATAACCTGGTTAAAGGCCGGTAGGTCGGACAGTTTCGTGTGTGCTGGGGGTATGTGAGTGTTGTATATGATTGGTTCAACAGTTTTCCGATTGTCAATATCGACCGACGTGCCTGATCCGTCGGAAGCTCATTGACGCGCCAGATTGCTGACTTGACAATGTGACATATCCGTTGGCATCCGCAGCTGTGGTAGTTCTTGAGTCAGATTTATGTTCAATGGGCATTGGAGCGATAAGGGTCATTGCTCCCATGTCAAACGCATCGCTGTTGTCAGGCTTGTGATCATCGGTTCTATTTCGTCGATATCCGTGTCGGTGACTTCGTTGACAAGACATTCGGGGTTCTGGACGCGGCTAGGGCCATGTCTGTGAGAACCGTATGATCATGATATTCGATATGGGTGCTATCTCGGAGAGAACCATAAAGCCATCGGTTTTGCGTACAGTCTCCCGAGAAATTACAAATCCAAGGTCGTGGTTTGTGGTCGTCGCCCTCAGTTGGCTTCTGATGGGACGAATCTCGTTCATCTTCGTCTCGCCACTGTAGAGATAGTTTTCCCACTTATTTTCTCGTTCTTTGGGCGCGCCATGTTAATGAGATTTTGGAGATTTCGAATGACTGGCGGCAGCACGGGTTCGGAATCTGAAGATGACATGAGAGAATGGAGGGGATGTTGCAAGAGTGAGAGATCCAATCCCATTATGCTTGGGAGGATGTAAGGCGGTTTTGTTACGCCTCGTCGACTATCGGGAGTAGTCGAGGCAAACAAGCGGCCAGTCTACCTTTCCCCATCATATATTCTTCAACCCGGGGGCCTTTCTCGACCTAGATCCCTCCAGGCAGTGGCGTTAGCGTCCATAGAATGCAAAAAGGGAACAGCAGCTGACATTTCTGAAAAATCCTCACTTGGCAACGCCCTCCTCCCAAGGCTAACCGAGCGTTGATCCTTCCTAGTCTTGATGGCCCGACGGCGCAGGGATCCACGGTGGTTGTAATATTCAGTGTGTTCGAACTGATTGAGTCTGCTTTCCCAATTCCAATTCTCAACGTTGGATGCAAGGTAGATTGCGGGCAGCTCTAGGTTACCGTCGTCCTTTCGTCTGAAGATCACCCGGAAGTATGCTGGCTTCACCTTTCCGTGGGAATTGAAGTATCTGGAGTAGTGACCGGAAGGACGGAGGCTGACGGGCGATAGTGAGTAGGTCATCATCTGATAGAATTTTGGTTGCCGGACTCGCGTGAAGTTGCATGGTGGGAGTTTTCGGTATCTGCTGCCTCTGATGGTTCAAGCTTCCATATAACGACAGCATCAGGCTGTTTGAACCGGAGCAAGAGATCACCGTCCAGCGGTAGCAGAACGTCGTCAAGCGCCCCTTGAACTGATTCTCCGGTGGAGGAATCGAGTTGCAGATGGTTCAATGCCATTGGTGTTCGCCGTGGAGACCTCTCCGATGACCACTTGTCTTGATAAGATGCCGACTCATCTGGTTTTTTGCCGGCTTTGTGGCCGTAGGTCATTCCTCTTAGAACATCAGACTACGCGAAAGAGCTGGCCAGATTTGTCCGCGTTGGTTTCGACAAATATTGCATGGCTTGCTGGGCGGACTGAACAATCCATTTCTGGCAGTTCCTCTGTGTGACTTTTCTGCCAATCTTTGTGGCTGACAAGACCTAAGGTCTCAGGTTAGCTCCTATATTCTAACATTACGTCCCCTCGCGTGGCTCGCTCACCAATATTGCGGGTCATCTTTGCTTGGATCATGCGTATGCCCGGACATCGCAGACGTGATGAAAGTGTTCAAATGTCCTTGAGCGGACGTGTCCATTCGTCAACTCACGTCCGGGCGTATGATGCAAACGCCGATCGGCCAGTCGTTCAGTCGATCGGGCCTTTCCAACTGCTCGGTACAGCGGAGCGTTCAGTTTCGTTCCTCGAAACCCACTCGAGCTCACGTCCGGTGTCGAGTAGCTTGACGAGACTCTGCTGGACCTTGTTGAGTGCGAACGGAACTTCCCGCTGGGCAGCCGCGAGAGCGCCCTCCCGGCTTGGGATTGTCACAACCATCGGAGGAAAATGGGGTTGTTCGAGGTGATAACGAAGAAGTTGTAAAAGACGGAAGCGATTTGGAGCAGTGGTTATTGGTGTCCTGCCTGGGGACGCCACAAATGATCGAACATCGAATATAGTCGTCCAATCGGTGGTAGGCATGGATGATTGATGACAGACGAGCATTTGTGTCTTGTGTCTGTCAGAACTTATACCCTTACATGAATATATAGTGGAACTTACCTAGACTTTCTTTCATAAGTTCAAATTCAACTTCGACCAAGCCAGGCGTTGTGCATGGGCTTAGGTTTCTCCAACCTCATCATTTGACTCTTAAGGTGTAGAGTTCGGCACCTCCTCTAACCGTGTTGGTATTTGACTCGCTGCCAGTTGAGTATGATTGTCGCTTTAACTTGTCCCTGGCCACCGACCAGCCGGAGATTTATATCCTCCCGGAGTCGGGGCATAGATTCACTCCACCCGGACTCAACGACAAGAGACGGCAATGGTAGATTGTCTGGGCGAACCAACAAATCTGGCTCCTTTCTGGATGTCGAATATGGGCCATTGGTGAATAAAGGAGCTAGTAACATTGTTAAATAGTCAATCATCCAGTCGATAAAATCTCCACTTACTTGTACCAACCGAAGTTTTTAAGAGCTCATCCTCAGCAGCGGTCGTAAGGCCAGCACGGTTCCACCGGGATTTCTGAATAGTGGCTCAGTTTTGATGGCAATCGTGAATTGGGGTATCAAGTAGAGAACGCAATGGAGATGAGCATCGCGAGAAAATCCAAAGTGTCCTTGCACGTGCAGTTATCACGTTCTTTCTGGGCTTTCGCAGCAACTTGGTCTCTAGCACTGTCCAAAGCATCTTTAAGGATTTTCCAGGCTCAATTGCTGTCCTGAGTGGATGTCACTTTGCCGCTGTATGCCTTCCCCGATCGAGTCACGTTTCTCGTCCGCGGCTCGTCCAGAATGGCCTGCAACTCATCATCGTCTAGCACCTGCGGTTGCTCCACGACAGGAAGTAGTGGCTCATCAAACCACCCGAGCGTCGCTAGTCCGGAGGACGAACGGGGGGCAGAACGTCTGGGACGGGACTGTCCCTACGTCGGACGTTGTCATTTGCGAGGACGGTGTTGCAGAAGGGTCGTGGTTTCTGCCTGGTTTGTTTGTTGGGACGTGGTATGGAGCACCTTTGAGCTAGCGGTCGAAATCAAGGTACCGAAGAGCTTCGGCACCTCTTTTGTCTCATGAATATGTGTCTTTGCGTCATATTTGTGTACAACAAACATTTGGCCACCAACTCTGCACTGCTCAGGCTCAGTGATTGAGCGCAGTGTGAGTTCTGAGGCTGTATGAACCGTTGGTGGCTTGTTTGTGAAGTGGATCAGGATCATGCCAGGGATATGAAAGTCGCAAACTCGCAGGCCGTCGGGGAACGGCTTAAATCGGAGACCACTGTCTTCGTTCTTTTGCCCAGTTATTCCAGTAGTCAGGAGGGAGGCCCGTGAATAAATACATCAAGGCACATTCACCATAGCTTTAAACAAGCCCATGAGCGGTCTCAGGCGCGAATCCGCGTATCTTGATCGTTAGGTAGGCGCTTGGTCAGAAGGTTATCACGTATGGCCGTCTCACCATCTGCATGTAAAGTGCACACTCTGGCGTCCGCACGGGCAAGCACCGCGTCACGCAGCTCCCTGCTCCGGGCGCGAAAATCCATCCAGGTTGCATCATCGAATTCCTCTCCCGCCTGGTAAAGTCGATAGTGCTGATGGAAGGAGATGAATGCGTCCAGGGTCGACCATGGGGCCACAACGATGCTGGAAAGTTGCAGCATCTAATAACTAATGCTCAGCTTAACCTGCTTCACCTGACGGTCCTTCACACCTAGTAGCTGCGCAGTTTGGGCTTGGTGGACGTCGAATAACATCTGCGCAAGGGCAACCTGCGCAGGGAGGCCGTCATCAGGAGTGGAGTGATCTTCCATGATGATGGGTGGTCTGACATTGGCCGTCTGGGGGTCGCTGCTTCTTCGCTGGCATCAATAGAAGATCCTCCTCAGTGCTGAGCGCATGGCAACAGACAATGATAGTCTCACGGTCGGGAATGAATTTCTAACCAAGCTTCCTCGATCCCGACGGCGAGATCATTGACCACGTCGCTGGATGGTGCTAAGAGCATGACCCGATGCCATCTATCTTGGTTGTTAAGCGTTTGTTAGAAAGATGTATGCAAATTTGCAGACTTCAGCGGTCGGTTCTTATCAGATGCAAGGAATTCGAATTCCTCTGCGCTGACGCCCGAAACTGCACAACTTCATGCCTCGTGTGTAGGCTGTCTTGGAGGTGGCTGCAAATTTGCATACGTGTTATACTTCAGACGATCGGTATGCTCTGATGGCGAATAAATTCAAGGAGAGGAATAAATATAACAGTCTGCGTATATGCAAGAGACTATCCAAGATGACAAGAAGAGATGGTTGTATGATTGAGAAGGTAGAAGGGGGCGTTGGGGGTATTTATCTCTGACTGAGGCCAGTGAATACCCATCATGAAAGAATCATTCAATTCATTGAGCAAGGATAGTTGTCTTTACCTATCACCAAAATTATTCACAGACTCATTGAGCCATGTCTAAGACTCCCTATGGACATTGTCTATAATCATTCACTCAGTCAACCCCTCAGTTATCATCGCTCTCCTCCGCCTTCTCCAAGGTCTGTTCCTTCGTCAGGCGCGGGTTGCGGATACAGAGCGAGAAGACGATCAGGGGCACGGTCAGACAGATACCCGTGATACACAGCAGTCTCTGCGCATGCTTGTAGGCCAACACAACGGCGTCCCGATCCGGCGTGCCTACGGGGTTTGCTATGGCGAAGGTGAATGGGTCGGCGTAGACCTGTCCGGCCAGTGTCACATTGCCAAGCCGGGTCTCCAGTTCGCCGGGCAGGACCTGGGTCCAGATGGCGCCGGAGATGGTGTTGCCGATGGCGCTGCCGACGTTGTACGAGGCGAGATAGATGCCGGTGATGACGGCAAGGTCTGTGGGGGTTAGTTTTGTGAATATCCCTGGGACGTCAAACTTACGCTGATGCTTGGAGGCAGCCTGAATGCTGGCTTGAGCTGGGTAAGGGAACAGACCACCGGCTGGACAAGTCAGTGAGCAGCTTCTTAGATGGACGAGAGCTCACTTACCAACACCAAGGAGAATCTGTCCACCGATGATCCCTGCATGATTGGTGCCGTCTGCGCCTCCCCGGAATCGGATGAGGATACCAAAGGCTGCCATGAAGAGAAAGGTACCTGCGACAATGAACGGCTTGAGGCGTCTCACAAACACGACGATCGCTCCGAGAATAGTTCCCGTTATCACAGAGACAAAGCTACGCGAGTCAGTGAGGCCCAACACTTGCTGGGAAGTGGACAAACCTGTAGAGCGAGGTAATGCGCGTAGCACTCATTGTACTCTCGTCAAAGCTCACAACGAGGACGGTGTAGAGGTAATCGCCTTGCAGGGTCCAGGCTAGTCTATGTTAGCAACGGCTTGCAATCTGATTTGGTATATATACCGGTATTGAGCATGACAGCGATTCCCAGCGCACCCCAAACCGCTCGATCTTTCAGCAACTAGACCTAGTCAGCGGATTCCGTACCCAAGGTAGGAGAGACTCTACCTTGAAAGGAACCATCGGGTGCGGACACCACCGCTCCCACATTATGAAGGCTGGGATGCACAGCACTCCAATGACAAGAGGGGCAATAACTTTGGCTGTCTTCCACTGGGTCTCGACACCTCCGGCGATCGTGAACGGCACGAGGATCAGAGCTAGGAGGGCAATCAATAGCAGAATGCCAATCACATCCAAGTACCAGAACAGGTCGATGACAAATTGGCCAAGTCCCTGGTCCAAGAGCGAGAACCTATAGGCCTGGGGGTTGGATCGGCTAGCCTTGAAATGACCCATGAAGAGGACAACGAGCAAGGGGACGGTGCAGACTGGGTAGATGATGGCGAACATCCCAACACCCCATCTCCACGAGGTGACTCCCAGGACGGCGGACGTGACGTTGCCGCTGATCCAGGTATTAATCTGCCATTGTGAGCATTTTCTCATTGAAACGGGGACGGGTATCGTACAATGAATGGCAATGCAGGAATATATGAGAAGAGCAATCGAGACCGAGTGGATGTCACGTCGGCAATCAGAACCTCCACCAACAAGATAATCGATGTATATCCGATCTTGATTCCCGGTCAGCAGCGGCTTCATTGCTGATCATCAAGGCGAAATACCTGGTAAAGCACGGCACCCGCACAAAAAGTAGACAAGCTGTTGGACGCTGCCTCGACGATTGTGCCTATAGTATAAAAGACAATCGAGAGCAGGATGAGCTCGACTCTTCCAAAGACATCTGCAATTTTAGCCGCGGTAGGCTGTTCCGATTAGCGTGGGAGACAGGAAGATCAGGACAGAAAAGCTGGTACCTGAGCAGCAGCAGCAATTACCGCACGGAGAACATTGACCGTCGCCAGCAGGCTGTGTGAATCATAGTCGGCAGTCGCCAGAGGCTAGAAATGTTAGATGACATGTATACACACTTGAAAGATGGATCCGAAGATAAAATACCTGATAAGTATACCGAATCGTTCCATCCAAGCCATAGACATAGGCGATGAGGAAGACACCGAAGAAGAAGAAAATGCGATGGACCAGACTGAACTGCGATGAGATCACCTCGATCCGCCTCACACCGGGACTACCGATGCCTCCGAATCGTTCAACGGGGAGGTCAGTCTGGACACGCGACTCGACGGCATCAGCGGCATTTTTCTCGGGGGAGTCGTGCATCGCCATGTTCCTTTCCGGATTGTCACTGGCACAGGACCTCGAGAAATCGAAAAGGATCTGGTTGGAGGGAAAAGGCCTGCCTTAAGAACCCCGGTGCTGCGAAGACGGCCGCCTATTAGAGTTTGGCGAGCTCTGGTGCCAATGTCTTGGCGACTTTTAGTCAGTCGTATTCATCTTATCTGATGAGAAAATGATGAAAGCGAGGAAAGTGAAGCCGACACCCTTGAAGAACTGGAGAAAGTTGTAGGATTCAAGAGGAGAAAAGTTGACGGTGGATGATGGATGGTCGTCGTGAGGCCGTCCGCATGCGGAAAGAACTGTCCACCCTGATTCCATCAACAAACGTTGCATTGGTTTGATCAGATAACCGAGAAGACTCGGAAAATACCTCGATTAGTGGTGGGGGTTATCAATCAGATAAGCGGATCAGAAACTACGTAAGACAAAAAAATTTTCTTGTGGATGACCGAATCGCTGCTCACGCTAGGATGCGCCAAGTACTTAGTCCCCATCACACCATCAGGTTCATTTCCCATCCGGGTGGGATGATGGAAAGAAAAAGCAAAACTGATCATTTGATCTTGTTGTACACTTGGGTATCTTGTATCATACATTTCTGCTGCCACAAACTGCCAAAACAAAGAAAAAGAAAATTAAAAGAGGTACTCCAAAAAATACATCGACCAATCTCATGTAGAGGCATAGGTCTTGGATCGCGCTGCGTTGCCCAGATCGCGCATCAACTGACAAAGACCCTGGACCAATGGAGGTAGAGTATCATGGTGAACATCGCCTCGCAGACGCGCTTGAATTGCATCCATGATCTGACCGGGATCGGCGATGACAGCGGCACCACTTGGAGCCTGCAAAGCCGGACAGCCGCACCCTAACGAGATGAACCTTTGCACGTCGGTCGTCTCCTCACCATCCAGATAGACTGTGGGCCAGGGACCGCGGAAGTGCGGGTCCGATGGCGGACTGCCGACGACCGCTTGAGAATCTTTGGCTTTCGATACAACACTGTAGGACCAAAACGCGAGACTAGCGTAGTAGACCCCCAAGGCAAAGAACCCAGTCAAAGACCCTGGAGGCATGACTTTGGCCGCCCGTATCACTTGGCCGGCGTGCCAAATCGCTCGTCGCGAGTCAATACTGCCGATCCACTCGAGTGCGCTCTGGTATACCCGACGGGCTTCGTTCTTATCCTCCTTGCCTGCGAACAGCTGCAGTTCCTCCAGCGACATGTGGAGGAACATGGAAATGAGTTCAAAGACCAAAACAATCCCGGGCCCGAGAGCGCTAGACATCTCGAAACAAAGCAGGCGGAGATGTTGTAGTGCTTGTGACAACTCCTGATGTCGTGAACTGATCACCAAAGCACTCCAATGTTTGGAATGGCCTTTCGTTATAAATTTTTGGCGATGGTATTCGCTGATGAGCGTAGAGAGACCGTGAATGAGGGCCAAGGCGGACAGTTGAAGATCGATTCGTGATTGGAATGCCGACAACTGGGACATGTCTTGTAGAGTGTCAATCAACGAGGGTGTTCGGCCCTGGCTCGACAGTCCACTTGCCAAGTACGCTTCCTTCCAGTCTTTGGCAGATTTGGCCTCCCACAACGAGCGAGGAGCAGGCAGAGGAAGTTCCAGCTCGGAGTACGAGATTACTGGGTTCACGTTCAACATCATCGCCGACTGGGCATCATGCAGAAACATGTGATGCACGAGTCTGTCTGGGATCAGTAAACCGGTTCGTCCAGCTGCAAGCAACTATTACCTGGTGAATGATTCGGAATGAGCCCAATCCCGCCACTTTTTCTCCAGAATATCTCCCTCGTCGTCGGGGTTCGGGGCGATGTTGGAATAGACCGAGCGACGAAAACGTAAGCCGCGTCGCATCATCTATGATTGGGATCGTCAGTGAACTTGTATCCACAGGCCCTTCAGATTGACAAACCGTGACCAAAGGCTGCTGGAAGCTTTCCGCAATCTCTGTCCTCCGTGCGTTGCCACTCCATATTCCGACATCGATAGTCAGAGCAAACGTCTGCGAAGCGCGCAGATCGCGTGTGGTGCTATTGTCGCTCTCGTACTACATGTGAGCATCTTTAGCTGGTTTCTTCGCGCCGGGAGTTACAGACGCCAACGAACCTTGACCGACATCTGGAGGCGCACTATTTCCATCAAGGCATAACCTAACCTGCGGATGGTCGGAATAGTTGATCGAGCGGCTCCAGCAGCGGCAAGAGCGGCAAGCATATCGGGCGGTTCGTCATTCATCCCAAAGGTCGGTCCGTGGATCCAGGAGTCTATGTGGTGACTTTGGGACTCGAAATAGTACTGGATCAAACTGCCCAGCAGTTGGGTACTCGGGAAGGATTTCATGATGCGAGTTAGGTTGGCTCGCTGGCTGGTCTGCAGAACCATGCCAAAAATGAGATCACGACCACTTGGGGACAACCGCTCCGAGAGGATCTGACGATCCGGTCTGAAATTGGCGTCGGGGCTGTCAATCGCCTCCGGAACAGACAGATTTTCCTGGTCGGCAAACACATGGTCTTCGTGGGCCGGTTTCCACGCAGACAAAGATGACCGATGATACGCCTCGGCACCGATGGCAATGCCGCTGTCCGCATCACCACGATCGTTGGCTCCATCGCTATTGTGGGCATTATGATGGACAGCGCCCCGAGAGTTGAAAACGTCAATGAGTCCATAATCCACGTCGGTCAAATCGAAGTCGAAGTCAACGTTGTGGTCAAATACACTGTGGATGTAGTCCTGTGGAAGGACCGGCAGCGGGTCCAGATCGCTCGTTCGGGTCAATGAAGGTATCAGTGAGTCCGGGATAAAGTCGGGAAACAAGGTACCGTCGACGCTGAACACGCCACTTTCGCGATCTATCGTAGGCGACCCGGATTGAAGCCCCGCAGGTAGGTAATTGTTCATCTGCGCATTTGGACTGACCATCTGGTTCGGATAGTGGTTTATCTGCCCGTCGATCGGGGGTGGGAATGTGGTGTGCACCTGTGATGCGTCGACAGGGAGATATGGAGCCTGGTCGCTTTGGGATGCTGTATTGCAAATTCCATTAGCTTGTGAATCTTGTCAACTGAATATTCTCGCACACACCTTGCCGTTGTGATTGAGGGGATGCGTCGATATTACTGCCATCCTGCGCCCAATCGCAGACCAAATTCTTCTCCCGACACCGGCGACAAGGCTTGTCCTCATCACACTTGAGTTTCGATGCAGCACATGTCTTACAGGCCTGCGACACACGACCCATTCTTGGGATAAGGGCGGGGACGCCTTCGTTTGATGTCGCGTGGGTGAATATGACCGGCCGCGTGTCGCTTCATCAGGTCCCTGCAACAGATTCAGTCTCGACAACACAATTCGTTGTGACTTTTCTGTTGAGGCATAAACATTTCGAGAGACAACTCACGGCCTGGCGAAGCCTTTACTGCAAACGTCACATACATATGGCTTCTCGCGGGTATCTACGGGAAGTTAGCCGGCTGCATTGACAGCACTGTCTACATGAAAGAACTGACGTGATCGAACATGTCGGGTTAGGTGGTCTGCTCGGTTGTATCTTTTTTCGCAGAAACCGCACTGGAAATAGCCGTCGCGCTGCCTGGCGAGGGAGCTGTGGGGAGAGTTGTCGAGAATGGGGGGCGGGGAGTCAGTCGTCATAGCGAAGATACATGAATCTTTTGAGGAAGCTCTACTTAGAGGGATTGATTCGAGACATGAATACCGTCAGCAGAAGGAGAAATTCGGATGTGCAGCTGTGAGTAGCGGATGATCAACAGGATGGTCAACAGGGAGAAGAGGGAAACTGGGGTGGATGAAGCTAAAATGCTGAATATGCGGGGGAGCAGGTTATTTGCCTGAGGCCTGTTCTCCCTGTCGTCACGTCGCTCTAACAGTTCTGACTTTGGTTTTGGAATGACTACAGGTCCATAACTAATGATACTCTAGAGGATCGCAGCTGACAATCCCATCTCATTCAGATTCCCAGCTTGAAAGAAACGGGGCTATGCTCCTCTGATCCAAAGAGAGGATGCCAACCCATGGCAAGACAGTTCAACACTAATAGTTCAACCTTCAGAGGCCTTCACTCTTCATACGCCGTCCGTCCAGCATCCAGCAGGGCAATTGATAGGATTATAATCACTGCAAGTCATGTGGGAGATGAGCATTACGCGGTCATTCGGATGTCCTCGTTTGGGGCCACCCAAGTCAGAATGCGGAGGCGCGTCGGGACGTGGGAGGCGCATACCCGAACACTTCCAGCCAGAGACCTCAGCCAAGATGTTCGGAAACTGGGTGACGGATCTGGACATGGTCGGTGCCGATAATAATGCAGCTAGAAATCGTTTCCAAGATGATGTCTTTATTTTGTTGAATTCGATAGTGTCTGACAGAAACCTCGAAGGCTGCCCATCACTGTCGCGGTATATAGCACAACCATCTCAAAGCAAACATGTGTATGGCAGGCTCTCTATACGGCATTCACAGAATAATAGCTGACAAGATAGGCCTCACACCCGTTCATTTCTTTTCCCATGGCTCGACCATGATGCTGGGAGAGAAATCCGAGTCGGCAGACTACTGGAGGAGGACTGGTGAAGAAGCGCTGGCTCACAACATCAAAGGCGTAATCATCATGGTCAGTCACCTTCAGGCTTCAAATATTGACGACAAACTGAACCGATCAGGGCGCACACTGGGACTGTCTCGGCGACAAGATCGAGGTCGCAACCAACCCCAACCCGGACAAGTCGCCTGTCGCCTACGTCCACCCGGACAAATACATCAACTACAAGTTGAACCCGGACCTCGAGACAGCCCAGCGATGCATCGACATGCTCACCAAGGAAGGCTTCAACGCCAGCGGCAACCCAACCTTCGACTGGATCCACGACGTCTACCTGATCCTCATCCACATGTTCCCCAATGGCTGTCCCCCGACGACCATCATCTTGATGAACGCCGGCTACGATCCACACTACCATGTGAAGGTCGGCGCGACGCTGCGGCCCCTCCGCTACGAGAACTACCTCCTCATCGGGACCGGCGGCGCAGTCCACAACCTCTACCGCAACCGCTGGGCACCCATGCTGCGCTTCCGGGACAATTTCGCCATGGAGACGCCGCCAGCGGAGTGGGCGCTGGAGTTCCGCCAGGCGGTCGAGGACGTCATCACGAAGACCTCTGGGCCGGCGCTGCGCCGCGCTATGACCCGGTTGATGAAGCATCCCCGGTACCGTGATGCGCATGCCACGGATGACCATTTCATGGCGGCAATGTTTGTGGCCGGAGCGATGGGGGATTTCGAGGATACGGGGTCGCCGGCGGTGATGGGTGCGGAGAGCTGGGAATTGACCAACATGTGTAATTCGCAGTTTACTCTTGGGTCGTGGTCCAGGGATATTTCTGTTTAGTCGATATCTAGCCATTTATTGAGTATCCACCAGCCGTGAATTACAACAAAAATCCGAGTTTGCATTATTCTCCTAAGTCTCGAACAGCCAAAGGTACTTGTTGGCCTACCTTTCCTACCGTGATAGATCAAATTAAGTGATAGTTATTTTCAGAGCAAGATGATTCTGCTCCCTATCATGTGAGAGTTACCTCCTTTGCAATATTGTTGCGTGTTTTAAATGTTTGTGAGAAAATATATATTGTCAAAGGCTGATATCCTCCGCAAACAACCGAAAACCTAAAGAAGTAGAATTAAAGCTAGATTCCAAAGATAAAATGCAACGGTTACAGCAATTATACAGTACCCAAACTATCTAAGCTCGCAATCTCCTCACATACGAAAAGGTATACCACCCCACAGTCGACACCGTCGCTACCAACGTCGCAAGCGTAATCACCCCACCAGTGATTAACCCTTGCTCGAAGAACCCGATTCTCCAGCCGGGGCGCTGGCCTGTAGCCGGCAAGGAGGCAAGGGCCTCGTGCGGTGCTGGGGGCCGTGTTGATGGGGTAGGCAGGGCCGACTGAGTCTGTTAGCTGGATGGAAGGGAACGGAAAGGAGGACGTACTGAGCATGTCGACGGGGACGTGGTTAATCCACGAGATGGAGGCGTCGATGAACTGAGTGATGTATTTGGCTGCGGAGGGACTGCCGAACGCGTATGTCGCTGCCAGTGTGCCGCTCCTGAAGACGTCAGCGATAGTAGACTAGGGAAACAAGAGCGACCTACGAGTTGCTAAGGTCAATAGCGTCGTCTAGACTTGTCACGGGGTGAAGGATGAGCACTTTCTCCTGCACCTTTTTCGTCAGGAGAGGCGAGTTTCTATAGTAGTCAATGTCAGCCGCAGCCACTGTCAACAGGATGAAGCATACCGATCATGGACCTCCACCACCCCCCATCCAGACCCAGAGACAAGCACGCGAGCACCCGCGTCCTTATGCGCAGCATCCAGAAGCGAGGCACTTGGACCGAACCGACGGGTATTCGACGCGCCCTGGCGTGCCTCTCCGTTCGGGCCAGCCAGATATCTGGACGCCTGCTGGATAACCGCCTCGACAAACCGCTTCATCGCAAACTCATTAACCAGCACGATATCAGGGGAATACGTCGACCGGCCGCCAAAGGCGAAGCGCGCGGCGACCAACGCTTCAGCTGCGGCTGCAACATCTGCTGTTCTGTCGACGACAGCCACAGTTCGCGCGTTCGCAGGCGAGAGCAGACTGCGCTCGGCGAGCGGCGCGGAACCGGTCTGGGAGACCCTGAGCACCCTGCCGAGGAAAGCAGCATCGGGTCTCTCTTCGCTGATGGCGAAGGTATCCGCGTCTAGGGCCTGGGAGAGAATTCTGCGCAGTACGGCTGGCAGCGCCATGGTATTCTTCGTCAACTGCTACCGTCAGTCTATCTCATTTGATCTCTGAGAGTCAAGCCCACCTCGAGAATGATACAATTCCCAGCCGCCAATGCCGCGCTGAGCGCCGAGACAACGGAATAAAACATGGTATGTGTGCTGGGGACAATGTAGACAATGCCTGCGCCGCGCTTCGCGTCCCCATTGTCCTTGCCAGCTACAACGCGATACTCCTCTTCAAGGTCCTTCTCCAGGCTCAGTGTCAGGTAGTGTGTGCGGATCTCCTTGAACGCGAGACACAGCTCCGCGCGGACTTCCTCGGGTCCATTCCCGGAGTCTTTCTGGATGGCGTCTTGGATCTCGTCGATGCGCTGGCTGAGGGCCGACTGGAGGCGATGGAACTCATTCTGGCGATATCTGGTGTTTTGGGTACGTCCGTCGATCTCTGCTGCGAGCAGCCGGGAGAACTGTGAGGAGACCATCGTTGCTTCGGTGGCTGACTTGTCCCTGTCAAGATGTGTTCACCGTCAGTCACTGCAAAGAAGATACAGTGTCAGTACCCACAGTCTGATTCAGACAGTCCAAATGCCTTTCAGAGGAAATCTTCTCCTATGTTCATATCCTAATCAAACAATGCCGCAGCGTGCAGTCGGCCACTCCGCTTCGGGAGGTGGGGGAGCTGCAAATGGGGGCAACCCGAGGGCCAAAGATGGGTTGATCATTTTAATCTATCTTCTTGATCGTTGGATTTTGTATCTCCGAACGAATAAAAATGTGGGGGGGCCATCTAGCCTCTGTTCATTTCCAAGGCCATATCTAGCCCGAGTGTATGTTGTATCCTGTCGACATCCTACATACATTCGTCTCGACTATATCAAAAATCTGAAGACTACAAACTCAAATCAACATGGCGACAACAGCTACAACCACCCAGACAAGCACCAACTCCCTCTCCATCCTCGCCGACTATGAACTCCACCACAGCGGCAGCGACGAACCCCAGTCGTCTGAACGAGCCCCCATCTCGCACGCAGCCCAACCCGCCAACTGGCCGTCGAATTACCGTCGCGTACCAGCATACCGTCCTGCGAACCATGACCTAGACCAGAGCGAGAGACCAGCGGGGAACAACCCCGCAGAATTCGTGTTTATCCAGGTGATGCTGCACGGGGTGTGGTTGAACGCGGTCGGTTCAGCCCAGTTCCATGAACATCACCAAGGGGTCTACTAACTATCCATAGTCTGTTGCTCGTTTGTGGAGGCTCACAGGGGGGATAATCAACGACCGGATCTTCCGGTATGATATCGGAGGGGAGTTTTAATCATATCAGCATCTGTCTGGCGTCTAGCAACCAATACCACGTCTACAAGTACTTCATTTTCTCTCACAATCAAAATATTAAAATAAAACCATCCATTCGATTCACAAGGCAGACCCAGAAGCACAAGCAGAAGCAGAATGAGTCAAGTACTAGGCCTAACCCCCATATGCCCCAACTCCTCCCCCAGCTTCTCCCCCCCAATCTCGATCTCCTCCGCCGGCATAAGGACATACAGCATCCGCGCCCACCCCGTCTGACTCATATTCCGCCACGCATGGTTCGTCCCCCGCTGCACACTCACATCCCCCCTCTTCATCAGCCTCGTCTCCCCGGAGTCCAGGACAAGCTCGACCTCCCCCTCCAGCACAACCCCATAGTCCAGGCTCACGGTGCGGTGCATCGGGCTCGTCGCCCCAGGCTGCATATCCACGATCCGGCACACGGAGCCCGTGCTGATCACGACGCCGGGCGGGTGCGAGAGGTAGTGCGCGTACTCGGGGATGTCGGCCTCGTTGTTGAGCTTGGCGGGGAAGTGCGAGGAGGTGTACGCGAGGCTGAAGTCGGCGCCGTCCGGGATGGTGGTTACGGGCATTTCCTCGGACAGGGCGCTGGAGAAGATGGCCTTGCCCGAGGCATCGTGAGTGGTGATATAGCGTTTGAGGGGGCGAATGTTCTTGGGTCGGGAGGACATTTTGGATAGTATAGTTTGGTATACGGGGTAGAATTAGAGGACGTTGTACGTTGTGTTTCCGTCTTGTGTGTTTGTGTAAGGTACAGAGGGGATTGAAGTAGTTATACCCCTCATACTGTAGTTTCATATTGTGTAATACTCCAATTGGCATACTATTGTTGTCTCGGGACCACATCGGGAGCGGAGAGCTGTTAGGGTTCTCTCGCCCTAGCGCTCCGCCGCGAGCCTACTTCCTGCAGGATTATCAATCCAGGAACGACAGCCGGACTCTCCCGACTCACGTAATCGTGGAGTATATTCATACGAATGCAACTATCATATCTCAGTCATATCTGTCTATGCCTCGGGGGAACGATGGGCAGGACCACATAGTTATCGCCATGTCCAAAGTTGATATGGTTCTGGCCCTGGAATTTCTCCGGTGCTCTGTCCAAGTCAAGTTAGTATAAATAAAGTCCTGCGAGAAAAGGCGGCCTACCGGTCAGTCGGGGAGTTATGCTGGAAAACACCGCAGCCCTGGGTGTCCCCAGACGAAACCTCAAAAACGATCTTGCCCCCTTTCTCCACGACCACATTCGTGGGCCACACCTCCACATCGACCCTGTACACCTCGCCCGGAATCACCGGCAGCACATCGGTGGAGTAGTAGTCGCGGTGGGGCAGATAGGTTCGATGACAGCGATGCTCCTCGTTCACCTTTCGCATGCTGACACGCAGCCATCCCTTGCAGAGAGGTACCGGGTCGCCTGCCGTGCCGGTATAGAAGACCTCCTTGCCCTCGGGGGAGATATACCGCAGCGTGACGAACAGATCAATGTCCCGCGGTGTCGGTGCACCCGGGTCAGGGTTCATCGACACATTCAAATGCGCGACAATATGTCCAGTGATCTCCGTCTCCTGCTCAAATGGCGCGGTTGTGAATTGCACAAGCTGGGGGTTGTCCAATGTTCCCAGAGCGCGGTAGGTGATCTTCACCGCTCGTTCCTGTCTGGCTTCAGTGACCAGTTCGCGGCCGGACGTCAGGTAGTACTTGGTGTACTGCGTCCGAGCAATGGGCCATTCATTCTCAACACGACGAGGAAACTGTTTCTCGGCTTCCGCGTTGTCGAATCCGACGTTGCCCTTGCGGATAACAATGTCTACCTTTGGCGCCGTTCCGTTGCTCCAGCCGACACGATCCTCACCCTTGAGGAACGCATCCAGGAAGCTACGCTGAATCTCAACTTCTTCCTTGTAGTAGAATGGAAGGTCGTGTCGACCGGTGATGAATCGCAAGTACTTGAGCTCGCTGCCTGCCTGCGTGTAGCCCTCCACATTCCCCCGAAGGTGCAGAAGAATGCCACCCCAGTTTGCGACGGAGAGCAATGGCACCTGGATGTCAGACTGTGTGTATTCCTTGGACGCGTAGTAGATATCATCGCGGAAGTAATTCTTGGCGTTGTCGATCGTCTGATCTTGTCGGTTGGCCACCAGCTCCTCCTCCGGAAGGTCGCCTTCAATGGTATCAGGGCCCCAGTTACGCGCTGCGCGACCGGGGCGACCGTACTGGTTGCTGATGACCTGCCGGTCCCACCAGAATTTGATGAAGGAGTGACTCAGAATGCCTCCGTGACGGCAACGGTCCCGATAGTAGTCCGACATGCCCTCCCAGGGGATAATGCAGCTGAGGCCCTTGGGCTGGCGCGCGGCTACTCTCCACTGGCTACCCGCGTAGTAGCTGATACCCAGCAGACCGACTTTGCCGGTCGACCACGGCTGTTCCGCTGCCCACTCGACGACGTCGAAAAGAGCCTCGCTGGTTTCGCGTGACATGGTGTCCAGCTTGCCCCGTGATTGACCTGTTCCTCTCTCGTCCGCCCGAACAATCGCATAGCCGTGTTTGGTCCAGAAACCGGGGTCGGGCGTCTCCCATGCGGAATGCTCCGAGTGGTGCTCGGGGTTGACGTCGCTGAATGACTTGGGGTTGAAACTAGCTGGGTCAGCAATCTGGGTACATGAACAGCGGCGCAATAAGACTATGCATACTCGCGGTAATGAATGTCCTTGCCGTACGGCCCATAAGTGACCAGAACGGGAGCCCTCTCAAGGTCTTTGGGACGATAGACATTGCAGCGCACCAGACCGGAGCCAACCTTCAGCTAGATGGTGACATTCTGCTCAAAGATGTAGGGGAACGAAGTATCATCCCTCGTGGTGATGTCTTCACGAACTGGGTTCGGCATGACGTCGCTTGGCCTTCGAGAATCTGAGATGAAAGGGAAGGAAGTGTTGCTCCCGATAGCATGTGTGACAACTAAATTATAAACACACTGAAGTCCCGCTATCCGATCCGTCAAAGGGCTTACGTCCGCATCAGCGGGCGACTGCCCTCTGTCCTGTCCGCATGTGGAGCCGAAATGCGGAGCCGATGGCCGGCCACGATGCCTCCTCGATTACTCCTCGATGATGCGGGGGCAATGGCATGAGGCTTTCCGAAGGGCAGGTATGTTCTCAAATAAAGTGGAGCAAGGCTATGTTGGGGAGAGTTCCTGTTTCAAGGAAATCTACAGCTTTCGTGTTGTAATTTCCGACCAGGAGATTCAACCACCATGGGGAGCAACGACTTGAACGGGACCGACCAGGATAGCCTCCAAATTCTGATAGTGGGAGCTCCTTGAAGAGACTGAAGTATCCTTGCATGAACTTGCCTTGGTGGTCCATCCTGGTACCTGCTAAACTTATAGATTACCTTAACTGCCTTAAGGGGAGTGATGGGACAGGGGACTTTTCACAGCATCGATTCCTTTCAACATAAACCGGTGTCCTGCGTCGTCAAGGCTCCTAGTTTTGAAGATGGAAAAGCTGAGAATTGACGTACATAATGAGGAAGTTGGGAGAAGTTGGGAAAAGCCTGTTGTATTATTAAGGTCATGCCGCATTACAAAACATCAGCTAAATTTATTTAGCACAGCCATGATGGTCCGTGCCACAATACCTTTTGTTGCTGACAGAGAAATACTATCTTCGATCCGCGCCCATGCTCATATCATACAACAGCTTTCACTACACTGTTTCTCAAATCTTCAAGTGTGGCCACCCGTCAAATTACGATAGAAGACTTTCGTTGCAAGATGAGGAAATTGTTCATTTCACTTGCTCCACGTATCTTGCGACCGGACTTCACCTGGCCGCGAACAGCGCGACATGCCATTTCTGAAACCACTCCTCCAGTGCCTCATCCGCCAGGCAGAATAGTACGATTAACTTTCGGCATCCTTCACAAGGCATTATACTATTTTTCGCAATGGTACTGCTCATGGTTCGAAATCCCCTTTGACCCCCAAATTGTACAACTACCGTTTGGGCTTGTGATGAAATGGACGGATCGGACAAGCATAGAGGAGGCTGTTGCTATGCAGATGGCTGCAGCTGCTGGAATACCTGTCCCAAAATTCCTGAGCTGTGGGGAGCACCCAGATGACCCCTTCAATCGGATCTTTTCAATCTTGATGACAAGGTTGCCAGGTGTGCCACTGGGAAACTCATTTAACCATTTAGAAGTTGATAAGGAACCATGGCTGCATGAACTGAAAACATGCTTACAATCTATGCGCCTATGGTGTTCCCCTTATCAAGACTCCATCTGCTCACCAATCGGCACACACATACAAAGCACACGGGTTCCTGGTCATTCCATGGGTCCTTTTACAAATGCGAGGGATTTCTATAAGTTCCTCTTCAGCCCAGCCTCTTGTCATGGCTTTGAATCAACGGCAGAATATGAAGAAGCCCTATTATGTGCGAAGAAAATTCAACAACGTTCTCATCGGATAACATTTACCCACGGGGATTTCAAGTTCCATAATATCCTTGTCGATGAAGAAAGGCATTTATCGGGGTTTCTTGACTGGGAGTCTGCAGGCTGGTATCCTGAATACTGGGAATTTACAACAGCAATGCGGTTTGGAAAAGGCAGTTGGTGGTATCAGGCAGCTTTATGGATGGGAGGAGACCAATATCTTGAGGAATTAGCTTCCGATGTTGCCTTGAACTTGCTGACGGTCGATTCCTACATTGCCATGTAGCTATACAATAACATTTAGACTCAGACAGCATCGTGAATCAACTGTAGTGTACCAGAGTTGAACAGAGAAGAGCAAGAGGTAGCTCGCGTAGTGGAACAAACAGGAACGTCGCTGTAAAAGAGGAAACTCCCCTTTAGGGCCAAGATCGCCTCTGACCAGGTTGGCTTGCTCAATGACTGGGCCCTTGATTATCAGTGCGTCTGGCGACAAAGAACCTCTTGTAGGACGGAGAGCTCAGACAACAGAAGGATCAGCCAGATCCCTTCCTGAGCCGCGAGGGCCATGGAGATCAATTCGGACTTGCATAGTTCTACCGAAAATTGGAAGCTCAGTTGCTGGTTGATATAGAATGGGGCAGAAAGAGACGAAGTTCCAGGGGTTGTCATGTTAAGTGGTAGAATCAAGGCCCACGCATCATTACATCCCTAGGCTTTGGAGGTTATATATAGATCTAACTTAGGAAAGTATTTAAAGATATAAAACTAAATCTAACTACAATTTGAAACTAACACTACCTTAGAGATACTAGCATAATTGTCAGCTCACAAAAGAAGCCACTATCAATAATCTTCCAAAAGTAAAGTGACATCCAAATAAGCAACATTAAAGGTGCTCTCCGGATTTGGGACGCATTCACGAATATGCACCCGAAAAGATCTTTAGAGGCAGATTCTTGATTTGACCACAGGCTGAGGTTGGGCATTAGCAACGGCCAACGCACTATGTTGATTTCTGATTTCCATGCACTCCCTCTGCAGAGCCTCGGGATCCCAGCATCAGACAATCTTGTTCTGGACGAGGGCTTGGAGTATGGTCATCAGCCATACTCGGCAAGTTACCCCAGGGATTGTGTCGACGTCTCATCGCGTGATCTCATAGCTTGATTGAGATCTGAATGCTTTGCTTTGGGAACATTTATGATCTGAACAAGAACACAGAGAAAGTTGGACTTGAACACGCCACTAGTTAGGCCATGGTCCAGTATCCATCCACCGCTCATGTTTCTGACGTGGTATTTGGTTCCTCCGGCAGCATTTCGGTGAAGGTAGTAACCCCAGTAGAAATCATTCAGACAAGGAGGATCATTTCTAACCCAGAGGACAATGTAGAGCATATTCACTGGTAGTCGGGCCAATGCTTCCTCTTGTAGCTTTTTGGGAGGGACACCCCTTTTCTAGACGTTATCAGGTGGAGGGATAATGTAATTCTACATCCTGAAGACAAAGGAGGTAAAAATATTCAGTTAAAGATGCTGAAAGAGCCAAATATATTGATATGTTCCGTGAAAGAAGATGTGATGCCCAAGGGAGCTCCCGACTTAAATATTCCACCGCGACCATAATTGCAGTAATAGAAATCCGCTTGCTGGACACAAAGATGGCAAGGGTTCAGGATATACCGTAACATCCTGGCGATGCTTTAGCGCTGTGGCTTAATGACAGAGTTTTATGTTATGAAAAGGGAGGTAGATGTTGTTGTAGTAGAAGTTTACTAGCTAAGAACTCCCTGTCCACCTTCCGCTGGCAATTCAGGTTAGAGCTAACCATCAGCGCTACGATCCTGCGGCCGAGAACAGCATCTAGCCAGGCTAACAGTTGGCCCCAGTTGGCCACAGTTGCCAGTAGTTGTCCGAAGTTGCCTTTAGTTGTTCAAAAGCACCATCTCCAATGATCAATACCATTTAGCGACTGCTAGTGACGCCTTACAGGCTTTGCGGCGTCCTATGGCTTATAGGTCTTCCGGATCCCTTTCGTCGCCAGTCTGCCCGTCTTTCCTTACTAGATAGTCTTGTACAGTGCTAGCTGCGGTCATTATCCCTGCTCAATCTATGGCAATGCTTCCCCCGCAATGGCGCCTGGACTAAGTTGGGGCTGGTATTGACGGCTTGACTGCAGCTATTGCTCTCAGACGACAAGGCCACCGCGTCACCGCACACCTCTAGCAGAGTGGTTGACATTGATCCGCACCGTGCCACCGTCACACTCGGGGACGGACAGGTGGTTCAGGGTGACGTCGTCATCGCCGCAGATGGCGTGCATTCCGTTGCGCGATCCAAATTGCCCGGCGCCAGCAACATTGCCCCCTATGACTCAGGCAGGAATGCATTCCGCTTCTTGATGTCGCGCCAGGCGGCACTGGATGACCCCGAAACTCGAGAACTCGCACAGGATCGCGGTGTGATCGACATGTGGGACTCACCTGATCGGAGATTGGCCATCTATCCGTGTCAGAATAACGAGATCCTGAATTTTGTCTGCCTGCACCCCAGTACAATGACTGCCATTGAGACAGGCACGGATTGGAATCAGTTGGCCGGCAAGGATGCTTTAATCGAGGTGTACAAAGACTTTGACCCGCTGCTGGTCAAGTTGCTGGGCAAGGCGGAGGCCGAAACGCTGAGAATCTGGCCGCTGTTGGATATGGACACGCTTCCCGCCTGGGTCGAAGGTTCGATGGCTATCATTGGAGATGCGGCCCATCCTTTCTTGCCCTATCGTGGCTCTGGAGTGGCCATGGCTATTGAGGATGGCGTAGCACTTAGTGTTATGCTGTCGTTCAGCGGCACGAGATTCCAGAGCGTCTGAAGCTCTATAACCAAGCCCGCCATGAGCGAGCAAGCACCGTCCAGAAAATGACACGGGATTCCGCGCATGGTCCGCTGCCACCACCTGAATGTAAGCCCCTGCCCGATTTTGGACCTTCAAGAAAAGCTATGGCTGACTCATCTCAGCCCAAGCGATAGTGTATTACATCTACGGCCATGACGAGTTCGATCATTCCACACAGATTCTGCGCAAGTATCTTTGGGCCAAGAACCCGCGGATGTACTGGCGCCAGCCCATCGTCTTCGGACCAATGCCGGGCCCAAGGCAGGACTTTTATGGCCAAGACCGCGCGGTGAAGTCGTTGAGATCAACCTTCAAGACAGCATCAATCCGCTTCAGGACCAGCCGCACATTGCTCCAAAACCTGCTGCCGAACGAGTCATACAGCTTCAGTAGTCCTGGAACTATAGCCTATGCAAGCTTCTCACAAACAATGCTGAACGGAATGGACTGGCTGGGCGGTGGCGGATACCGCCATCTGGGACTTTACATTGAAGGCGTGCAGAACAAGAAAGCCAATGGCGAGGTCGTCAAGGGCACATACATGCCTATCCTGTTTGAGAACCTGGCCGATCCTATCATCAGCGGCAGAGAGGAACTCGGCATGCCCAAGCTCTACACAGCCATCGATGCACACGAGCGGCGCGATTCCTATCATCTTCAGACCAGTTGGCAAGGTGCCGTCTGGGGACACTTCCACCTGGAAAGCCTCGAGGGTGTGGACCCAGAAAATGACCCCGGTGTTATCGGTGGGGAGCCCAGCGATGGTATCCTGGTGCACCGTTATATTCCCAAGGTCGGTCGCGATCGCAAAGGACAGGCGGAGGCTGAGTATCCAGTCTTCGTACCGCATGCAGCAGAATCCAAGGTGGTACCGTCCAAGGTGATACGAGTACGCAAAACGACCAAAGCTTTTTTCGAGATTGATGCGCTGGGCTGGGAATCGCTGCCAACCCTGCAGCATATCATTTCGCGACTGGCAGAGATTCCGGTCGATCAAATTGTAGGTGCAAAACTGGTAGAAGGTGAAGGAGTGCCTGATGTGTCATCAGCCATGCGTCTGGAGTAGCAGGGCTGTTTCGCATGGATTTGAGCGCAAATTGTCATGAAATGCGATGTACGTATCATTTCGACGCTCCGCTGTGTAACCATAGCATGTGGCATCCTGAGACAATTGTATGTATTTGATCATATTCTGTCTGACGCCATCATTCCTATGGAGAGTCATGCTCAGATAAGTCGCCGATACGTCTGCTTAGCAAATGAATATTCAAAAGCCCCAGTCTATCTCTGTACTGGCTGAGCGTGTACATTATTGACCCGACTCATATTCAGAGCAATAATGGTTGTGATTTCAGAACCACCAATCTTCTCAACGTCCGCAGCGGAACCGAAACAATCGTCTCGGCGTCAAACAGCCCAAGAATTTAGCTGCAGCGACGTGTCCTCATAGCCTCCTAGCCTCCTAAGGTACATAACATTATCTCCAAAGGTACTATCTTGGAAAGTGCGCTCTCGCATGTGAAGTACACACTCTCAAGAAATCACAGAGTGTCCCAGAACGATTAAAGGGCTGCGGTCTGCTTTCCCACTATGACGAAAGGCCAGGCACGGCATCACACCAAGTTTCCCCTGCCGCTCCAGGGTGGGGTCAGGCGACGCTACCGAGCCATATTTGACAGGGAGCGACAGGTTGCCGTTCCACCATATGCCAAGGACGATCAATATCGAGGATTGGAATCATAGTCCCTCTCGAGGGTAACAGCCAGATAACAGATGCCTTTATAATCGTTCTGCCGACATCTGCTCTCTGCTTCCCAAATGACATAGACACATTGCGCGGGTCCCTGACATTCTGGCGTTCAGTCAGCTCGACGATCGTGACTCCGTGAAGAATCATCAAAAATTGCGAGATGGCCTAGCGCGTGGCTGATGATGCCAGGATCGGTTGTCCTCGTGGCATCAGGCCAGGATAAGATCAGGTACGCTGCACCATCTGGAAAGAAAAGCGTGACAGTGAGGCTTTAGCCGGCGGTCGCATCTGAGGCGCACGGCAAAAAGCCGACGATCCCCGCATTGCGATTGTTGGAGAAAGAGCAATTTAATATAACCGTTGCACGTACCGGGTATCCTCATTCAAAGCTCAATCAGCCATTAGCGACGAGACCTAGAATAGGACAAGCGCCAACCGCAGCTTGCATTGCAACCTTGCAGCCTTGCAGCTAGTACATGGCTATAATAATCATAAAAGACTTGATTACGAATCAATACTAATCCTCGATTGAAGAGGGATGAATAAGATGAATGATCCGATAGAATCCGAGTGAGTCCTGAAGAAGTAGAGAGAAAATGGAGGAGAAGAGAAGGAAGAAAGAGGCGATGATGACATACGACTGCTGCCTGTCAAGCTCCCCAGGCAGCTCTCTAAGCACTCCAGCCAATACTGCGGACAAATAAGACCTAATCGGGCGGGCTGCCGGGAGTTGACCTCCGCCATCAGCTGCATATCACCAGAAACGCAACGCCTTTTGACTCTCTCCCAACACCATCGTCATATCGCTCATCAAATCATCCCATTTCTTTCCTCCTCGCGAGCTACCTTAGTCACCTACTTACCTCCTGTAACCCTCTCCTCCCTTTCTTCTCCTTCAGTCTCTTCACTCCTTCCCCTCTCTTACCCTCCTTCATCTTCTTTGTGCCCCCCTCTGATCATCCTCCGTTTGTCCCTGTATGAACACCTTGCCTAGAACTTTTTTCGGTTACTTTCTTCCGCTGCACTACCTATCATTCTCGCTTTGTACATTAGACCTCATCACAGAGACAACCTGAAGAACTAAGCCGTGTCATTATCTGGCTGGACTCGCGATCAAGCTAAGAAGCTTTCCCCGCACCGCACGACTTCCAACACAATGTGAGTCGGTCGGGCCGAACCTGGACCCCAGGCGGGCCTTGCATCGTCTGTTGCTGACGGATTCTCTTCTACACTCAGGCGCATCACTGTCAGCGTTATTCGACCGGACCAGGCCGACTCTGACATCATCTCCCTCGAAGTCGGCGGGGATATGACGGTCGAGCTTCTCAAGGCTATCGTTGAGAGCGAAACATCCATACCCACAAATACTCAGCGCCTCGTATATAACAACCAACTACTTGGAAATGATGCACAGACTTTGGAGCAGATTGGTATTGGGGAAGGGGACATGCTAGGCGTTCATGTTACAATGCGGAGCCCTCAAGCGCCTGCTCGCAGCGTAGGAGGCGGCCCCAGTGCAGCGGCTCAGCAGAACCTTCAGCGGCGGCAAGCGATGACTCCCGACCCCGAGACAATCCGACTGCATATCCTAGGTGACCCTCGCGTGCGAGAGGCTGTCCGACGGCAGAACCCCGAGCTGGCAGATGCTGCCAACGACGCGCAGCGGTTCCGCGATGTCCTGATGGCACAACAACGCCGGGAGACTCAAATGGAAGCAGAAAAGGAGGCGCGCATCGCCATGCTGAATGCCGATCCTTTCAATCCGGAGAATCAGAGGGAGATCGAGGAGATCATTCGACAGAATGCAGTGACGGAAAATCTTCACACTGCCATGGAGCATCATCCCGAATGTAAGTAAGCAGCGGATCTGAGGCTAGCTATCAAAGACTAACGAGAGCACAGCATTTGGTCGCGTGACAATGCTGTACATCCCTGTTGAGGTCAACGGCCACAAGGTCAACGCGTTTGTCGATTCCGGAGCGCAAGTCACCATCATGTCTCCCGAGTGTGCGACCGCTTGCAACATAATGCGACTGGTGGACCGGCGGTATGGGGGGATTGCAAAGGGTGTGGGAACGGCAACCATTCTGGGTCGGGTTCACTCCGCGCAGATCAGGATTGGAAGCATGTTTTTGCCCTGCTCCTTCACCGTGATGGAAGGGAAACACATCGATCTACTCCTTGGATTGGATATGTTGAAGCGACATCAGGCGTGCATTGACCTGAAGAAGGGTGCCCTGGTCATCCAAGACGAAGCCGTGCCGTTCCTCGGCGAGGCTGATATTCCCAAGGAGCTGCAGGAAGGCTTTGAGGATGAACCTATCGTCAAGGGTGCCGATGGCGCCGAAGTCGGCGCGCGAACCGGTGCGGTCACACACCAGGCCAGCGGGTCTGGCACATCAGCAACTGCTCCGTCATCGTCGACACCTAGGATCAATATCCGCCCGGCGCCGTCGTCGCGTTGGCCGCAGGACTCGATTGCGAAAATCACTGAGCTCGGATTCACTCGGGAGGAGGCCGTCCGCGCATTGGATGCAGCCAATGGGGACCTTGATGGAGCGATTGGCTTTTTGATTTGACATGTGATATCACCCGCAAGCCACTTTGGAACACGACATACTATGCATCTATACCGGGAACATCCGACGCCTAGACCGTTATCTCGCGGAATCGCAACCGTCTTTGGTCCGTCTAGACCTCTGCATCTGCTTCTAGAGGAGAGGGTCTATGCCCTTGCTTGCGTGTGGCACATACCTTGGTAGTGTTCTAGACCTTTTCGACAATCGAGCGATGATACCACAGATGTCCAAGTCACGTTGTGGCAGTTTTGTAAGATAGGGTCATGGAATGTTGCTGCAGTGAATACACATCTTATGCCGCGAACGCATTCTGCAGACTATTCGACACATTCTCAATTATGGATCTCGCAAGACCAGCTATGTAACCAACGAATATATTTCCAGCGAGCTCATAAACAACAGCAGCAAACATTACAATCAACTTCATAGGGTTCAAATGGTAACAATTACACTAAAACAGCCCGCTCTGCAGCACACCCCATCCACCAAGCCTACGCCAGTTTCTTCTTGCCCAACAACTTCCCCCTCAGTCTAAAGAACATATCCAGCGCCATAAACGCACCTATAGACACACGTCAGTGCACCCATCCACAATCAGAAAATCATACACAGAGTAGGAAAGGATACTATACCTAGAGCAAAATAAGGCCCATACATCATTGTAAGAGTCCTCTTCTGCGCGAACGTGCGATCCTCCCAGCTCCACATCTCCACCAGACAAGTTAAAGTTGTCAAAAAGATGTGCCCGCCGAACACAAGCAGATGGACCGGAACCATGGGGTTATCGCGGATCAAAGCGACGATGGCCCAGATGGCCAGCGGGACCTGGTAGTAGAGCTCCATGAAGACGAACACGCAGAACCAGGGGGCGGTTTCCTCGGGGAGCTTGTCCTGGTAGGTGGCGAGGTAGTCGGCGTGCGTTTTGAGCCCAAAGTTTGTTTGGAGGGCGGTGGGGAGGAAGGTGACGGCGTCGACCACTGCGAGTGCAATTAGTTGGATCCGGATCTTTCTATATGTTACGTGTGGCCTTCACTTACAGACGACGATTGGGATGTGGATGATGAAGAAGATGAGGTAGAAGAGGTCGCGTTTCCGGCTCCAGATGGAGGCGGAGGCGGAGGCTGGTGGGGAAGTCATTGTGATTCTATTCTATCGAATTTGAGTGAGATATGGATATCCTGAAGCAGTTGAGTTGCAGGTTGACATGTTGGGGAGCTTTACGGAGTACTATGGTCAGGGGGTGTCTACGGAGCGTGGGATCAGGCACAGAACCACGTGCGGTCATGTGACATGCTCGGAAAAAGCAAGCTTCCGATCCGAAGTGAGTCCGAAGTGAGTCCGAAGTGAGTCCCGAGGGGCTGGGAATGGAATTTTCCAGAGAGATTCTTATTGATAGGGAGCGTTCCGTGGATAATAGCTAAGGAGATAATTGCTTTTTCGACTGCACGCTCTCAGACTCCAAAGTAAACACTAAGCAGAAGTTAAGCTTAGCTGCGCGGATCGGGTACTACTATGGTACACACTACGGAGTACACAGTACCTTAGATTGAGCCCACTGCTCCGTCCCAGTAATACTTTGTATCTGGACATGCTCCGTCACCCATGGTTCGAGAGATCGCTGTTTTTGCTTTTTCTGTTTTCGGTCTCTATATCAACGTCTGTCTTTCTTTTCTGCCTTAAGAATGCAGTCATCAATTACTCCGTAGCCCAAACTCCAAACAGCGATCTGCTGCGATCAGCACTTGTCTTGATGATCCTTTGACCCTGGCCGTTTGACCGAGCAAAGTAGGCAGTCACAGACGGCCTTCACCGCAATTCTGAGACTAGCATTTGTCATCGACGACAAAGAGTCAACCTCCAAGTCGCCGCGTCGTCTCCTTTTGTTGGAGCTGGGACTGAATGGACGACAGATAGTGGCAGCGACCTTGTCCTCTTCAATCACGATGATTCGCTCTCTTCAGCCCATTATGCAAAGGATTCCTTTTCCTGTCGCTGTCAAGATTGGACAGACTATGGAGTATGATGCATTGAAGGATCAAGCATATGATCGAGGATTCGAGGCAATTTCCGGCCTCGACGTTATTACTTACTAGCTCCTAGTCTAGTTGAATGTTCCATATTTTACGATTTAGACCGGCCGATCCTGGTCGAAATATTCATCGTGCATTGGCTATCTACGCAGACCAAAGTTACAAACATTGCAGGTTAGGTTAGCACACCGTTAGCGTCAGTCCACGCCCTTCTGGCTTTAATCTATCGCACACACTAGGGGA
Organism: Aspergillus viridinutans; assembly: GCF_018404265.1. NCBI lineage: Eukaryota > Fungi > Ascomycota > Eurotiomycetes > Eurotiales > Aspergillaceae > Aspergillus > Aspergillus viridinutans. Next base: position 278,717 of record NW_025091222.1, read on the forward strand.
CCTTGAAGTTGAAACGTGAGACAGCCAATCCCCCGGATGTTTGGGGCGAAACTTTGGGCGTTGGGATTCGACAATCCACACTCTTCCTTTGCCCAGAATTAGATAGAGAGTGCAATATACGAAGACACGCGACATGGTAATAATTTACGGAACCAAACGAATCCTTTCTAGTGGGATTGTGAGAATTGGGCCACACCGGCCCGGTTGGCGTCACGATTGCCATCCATTGACCATATCCGGATATCGTTTCGTAAGAGCAAAGAGACTACGAGGTACTATCAGGGGTTAGAGACTAGAAGTTCGACGCTGAACGGCGTTGTCGTCGACTCGCCACGCCATGTGCGATCCTTGGGACCTGAGACTCGATCTATCCGATCTCATCCAGTAGACTAGGTCTTACATCACTGGCGTACAGGGCTATCAGTATCGACAAAACAGAATGAATTCAGGCAATCCGGCAGAAGTACGGAGCACAAATGAGTGAATTACCTTGCCGGTCTGGTTTGCAATCGGGTGCGGATATTCTGATGCAGACTGCAGACTGCAGACTGCATGATACTTCATGCTTCTACTACATGATAAGCTACAGGTAGGTACTATTATTATCGTCGCTCGTATCTCTGCTGTCTATCTCTTGAGGACGGAGCATGGAAATCCGCCTTAGAGTCGAAAGGCGTTGTGTTCAAAGTTCGACGACCAAATGCCACGATGCCATGTGGGGAACCATGATAAACCACGGGCGTTGAACCGCGTTCCCGAAAAGAAACAGAAGGGCGTTAAGTCTTGCTTGGCTTAGAACAAGCGTAGGTGGAACTATCTACTTCATAGGCGGATTGGAATAATTGGAATATTCTACGCTGTCATGTTCTTTCAGATGCCTAGGTAACCGTTGTATGTTACCGAGTTGATAGTTCCGTTACGCCGCCCATTCAGACTGGGAGTGCGAGTTCCATCCAGTTCCAAGTTCTGGTTCGCATGGTCTTGGATCTCAGAATAAAGACAGTGGTCGGGGAAGATGGAATAGCTTCCCAATCCTGGTCCCCCCCGTTTCTAGTCAACGACAGGGCCCAAGGAACATGCATGCCTTAGGCAGTTAGGCTTAGGCTTAGGCGAGGGTGATTCGGCCCAATACTAGGCCAGATCAAAGAATCAATCAACCAATTCAGCCAATTCGCATCGTTCAGCCGAATAATATTTAGCGATCTGGATGAGTTTATGCAGGAGTCCTCACCATTCAATGAAAGGACGATAGACACTCCGCATTAATGTAAGCCAGTCGGCTACATCACATCGAGAGCATCTTGCCTTATCAGCAGCAGCAACAAAAACCCACCACTCACGACGCACACTCAAATTGCCGGTAGAAAAGTTCTAGTCTACGAACTAAATCACGGTAGTAGTGCGAGCAATAGCCGGGGTTACTCACTACTCCGGAGTACGGAGAACTGTGCTAAATCCTCGGCCATCTGTATCTGTACTCAGCCCCTAGCCTAGGTTCTAGCAAGTGATGCAAGGAGTATGCAAGATAGCAGAGCTCTGCTACCGAGCTGCAGCTGCTCCTACTGCTACTAGAGTCAACAGCTCCTTTCCTTGGCTGGTTCCGTCCTCCGTCCTTCGTATGCTGCGACAGGGTCCACTGCCTTATCACTGATGGGATTTCTCCATTATGAGCAGATTAAGCGGTGAAACCGCATCAGAAGCACATAGACTACTCCATAGAGTAGTACAGCTATCTACAGAGGACAGAGTACAGATTGAGACAGAGCCAATTTCCCGGAACACGACGGGAGCAGGCCAGTGTTACTGTAGATGGTTAGGAGGGAAGTATTCCACGATACTTGGACTAGCTCCTGGAGGCTTGGATTAGGGCCGAGGAGCTAGTTTCCCTTCTCTTACAGAGTATAATTATTTAATAAAGATAATATTAATTAGTATTTATAACATCCTTGTCGGAACATGCTTCTAACATAATAATACAGAACCACAGAGCCAATCATCATTGCAATCAGTCACATCTGCTCGAGGAGGTGCAAAGCTATGGGAGGAATCTCCAACGGACCCCAGTAATGAGGATGAGGATGTCAGTAAGGATAGACTTGAAGCCAGATGGACCCTTTCCTGGAACTTTTGACCGCTTTTTCCCTTTCTTCTCTTTCTGGTCTGAACTTTGAATTTGGAACTCTTGAAGTGTGAAGTTCTTTGGGCTTGCCATGTCGCTGCCCCTCTGTAGACTAACTCTCCCCCTTTATGGCGATTATCCTGCATCTCGAGACTCGAGAAAGACTGAGAGTAACTGCATGAACATGCAACCTAATGAATTACTGTCTGATTTCTTTTGAATTCAATTAATCTAATTACCAGTCCCCGGCCCGGAAATGAAAGGGAAATAACGAGTTTCCTAGTCCATCTAGTCTAGTCACGGCCCTTTTTGCGACGTCCGCCATTGAAACGAGATCATTGGCGCCATGGCGACGATGTCATCCACTTGGCTAAAACATTGGAATTGGATTATTTCGATTTAGCTTTGATATCCTACTCGGCTTGCGTTATGTCACTTATGTGTGCATGTATGTATGTCAGTATGCGTCCGTACTTACTGTGTCTTTATCGCCAGATGACGACTTGGTGGAGGCGGACGCTATTGACTGACTCCGTATGATACTTGATACTTGATTAAGATTATGGTTTCTGTTTTATATATTTTTACACTGGATATTTTATGTTTTTTGTTTTATCTATCATCGGCAGGGTTCTCTATTTATTCCATTGCCGTCCGCGCCTCGACATCTAGACTTTTCTTTTCTTTTTCCTCTGCAGCATCAGATCTCGCCTTTCAGTATATACTTGAGAAGCCTCACAAGGTCTTCTTCACCACCTGGAGGAACAAGATCGTGTCCTTTTCATCTTGGCTTCTGTTTCATCTTCATGAATAAAAGTTTCGCGTGACTGGGCCATTTCAGCATTGTCCTATCTAAAATTTCCTGTCCATCATCCCATTCTCCGTTAAATCATGCCTGCTTCAGCCCCCGTCACACCACCCAGCAAGCCACAAGCTGTCAATCCTCACGAGGAAGATATCCCCATCAGCTACGACATCAACATCCCCTATGTCGATGTCACCAAGGAATCCACCTCGCACACCAGATACCCAGAGTACCTCCCCACATGGGACAAGATCTGGTTTGATCCTCTGCGGCCCTTCAAATACGAGGATCCGGCCCTGCGCGTGAAAGACAAGAGCAAGCGCAACCTGCTCGCCCCCGGTGTCAAAGTCACGGACATCCAGCCCCAGATCGGGAGTATCGTGGAAGGCGTGCAGCTGAGCCAGCTCTCCGACGCCGCCAAAGACGAGCTGGCCCTGCTAGTCTCGGAGCGCAAGGTCGTCGCCTTCCCCGCGCAGGATCTCATCGACGCCGGCCCAGAAAAGCTGGAGCAGTTCATGCGCCATTTCGGGAAACCAAACTACCAGCCTGTCTCCGGGACTGTGCGCAATCACCCCGGATTCCATATCATCCACCGCGACGGCAACCGCCAGGAAATCGCGCGCTTCCTCGAGCAGCGCACCACCACCACCCTCTGGCATCAGGACGTGAGCTATGAAATCCAGCCGCCAGGCTACGTCATGCTGGGCCTACTCGAGGGGCCCGAAGTAGGCGGCGACACCGTCTTCGCAGCCACAGACTTGGCATACAAGTAAGCCCCCCTCCCCTCTTTGCGGTCAGATCAAAAACTGACCGAACCATCCAGACGCCTCTCCCCAACATTCACCTCTTTCCTCGACGGCCTGCGCGCCGTGCACTCCTCCGCCAAAATGATCAACCACACCCGGCTCACCGGCGGCCTCGTCCGCAAAGACCCAGTCGACACCATCCACCCACTCGTCCGCATCCACCCGGTCACCGGCGAGAAATGCCTCTTCATCAACGGCGAGTTCATCACCCGCATCCAGGGCCTCAAGGAGCCCGAACAGCGTTACCTCATCGACTTCCTCATGCAGCACATCATGACCGGCCACGACTTCCAGGCCCGCGTGCGCTGGCAGCCAAAGACGATCGTCATTTTTGATAACCGCTGCACGATCCGTATGTCCCACTCCCCCTGTCCTCACTCTAGCTTTTGCCCCTGTTCTGACTGTCCCAGACTCCGCGATAGTCGACTACCTCGATGACGACTACGGCGCCAAACTCAGACATATCTTCCGGCTGTGTGCGCTGGCCGAAAAGCCCATCCCCGTCTATGATCAGTTCGAATAAGCGACAGACATCCTCTGGCTCATCTCATCGCGATCGCAAAAGTCGCAGCGGGTAGACCACCCGCTGTCCAGTCCATTTTCCTTGTTTCGGGCTTCTTGTTCTTTTCCCGGTGATACAGATACCTCGGTTCGGCTCGTGGATTGGGTTGTTTATAGACGGTTTGCGTGTTAGTTCTTGGCCGGTATTCTTAGACTTGTCTTTTTTTTCATTCTCATCCTCATTCTCATTCTCATTCAGGCTTGTGATTTAGATAGACTTGTTTGATTTGCTGGTTTGTGTTGGCGTTGCTTTCAGCGTGGGGGTGTTTGCAAGTGCCTTCCTTGCTTTATTTACCCTCATGATTGTCGGTAGATAATCCTAATGAACCATGATATGACTTCGATTTAGACTGTCTAAAGTTTCTAAAAATAGATACCGAGTTGTTCAATATCGTTCAAAAAGAGATACATTGACAATGGCAAAACTATGACCTGCCTTTTTCATACCAAGAGCCTCGGATGCCGTCTCGCAGCAAAAGTACAAATAATGAAACAAGATAACGCCATATGCTCACAGTAGCTCAAAAGAACATGAGAAAACAGCTACCATGTCGCAAGTCTAGACTAGCATAAACCCCATTGACTCATTACCGCAGAATGTCTGCAATCCGCGTGCGCAGCTCATGCGCAGCTTGCATCTGCTCGGGCGCAATGCCGCCCTGTTGCAACAGCAGAAGCGTCTCCGAGATACGCTCCGCGACTGCGTCGCTTCCGAACACGATCCCGCCCAGCCGGACTGTCTCGTGGTACCACACCCCGATCAGGTACAGTAAATCCTTGGCAATGTATTTCCGGTTCGATCCGTGGAAGGGCGCCTCGTCGGTGTAATACATCGCTTCCAGCACGGCGTAGATCGTTTCGTGCGCAACCCCCAGGTCCAGGAACAGATCGACAATCCACGTCGGCGGGCCGACATCACGCTGGTGCTCGAGTGCATACCGTTCAAGCATCGGTAGGAGGTCCTTGATGGGGAAGACGATCTCGGACATGCGCAAACGGCTGCCAAGACTGCGCACCTTCTCAATCACAGCTTCGTATGGTTGTGGTTCCCCCTTTGCGAGTGTTTCATCATGCAGGTCTTGGAACAAGTGTTGCCATGTGGACCTGATATCTGCTGAATTGCGATAGTCGGCAAGGTAGAAGATCTGAAGGCAGATGTCGTAATAGCTAGCAGGATCGGCGTACTGGTTGAACAGCTGTAACACAAATTAGTGTCACTTACGAATGCATGGAGTTGGGACTGGAACGTACAGTACTAATGTCCATGATGGGACCGTCCACCTCTTTCAGAACCTCTGTTCGGCGCTCGGCTGCGATGCGCGTGTCATCCTTAAGGCGCTGCAACAGATCGTCCTGGATATTGGCAATATCGATGAGATTCGAAATGTCCTGGACGAGGCGCTGCCGGGACTGCCGGCCCACATCTGGCGTAAAAATTGAGGCATTTGCCCGGGCGCGGCCCAGATATTCGATCCTACGACCAAGAGGCAAGGCAAAGGCACTCTGCGCAAGGTGGTACTGAACATTGGCGGCTTCGTAGAACCGCTGCGACTGGGCAAAATACCTCCAGAGCAGGTCCGCATGAGCGATGTCATCGGCTGACTTGCGCTCGAGGTATGTGACCACAAACGGAGAGTTGTTCTGCAACAATCGATCGCTCCACCCCTGCTCAAGGTACCAGTCATACAAACTCGTCAAGAACACTTCGTCTGTCGAATCTGAGATCACGCCATAGGCCTCATTCTTGCGTTTGGCAATGAGTGTGAGTTGCCCATCAACCACGCCCGGATCATGCGCCGCAAGATTGTCAACGGCGATGATGACCTTGAATATCAAATCATAACATTGCTTTCTGAAGTAAAAGTAATCGCGTCGAGAATCCTGTGGCCGCGGGTTAGCATGCCGCCTATTAATGGATGTCACAAGTGGATCCCTACATCTTCAGGACGGCCGTCCACAATCCATGACAGTGCCATGTTAGCCTTGTCGGAACGAGCCGCGACGTTGAGAGCCAGTTGGATCGCGCCTGAATGTTGTCAGTCTTTGCCATCAATGATTGAGGCATTAAGACCTACCTGCAAAGAATTGATTGGAGATGTAGCTCTCGATCGCCGAGACCAAGTAATCCATGGGAAGGCTGTCAGACACTTGTTGGAACAGATGAAGACTTTCATTCAGCAGATTCCGGCCGATTTCCGAGTTGGCCCCTGCTTCGGTGGCTCTCTTCAACAACTCTTGAGCCTTGAAAATGACCACGTCCTCGGCACTGCAGAAGCTCCCGCACCGTCGCCTGAGGGCGTCAGCCACAGTCTCAACGTTGGAGCCCTTAGCAATGTTTCGGTTCACAATCCCCTTCACCAGTTCTTTTGCGATGTCATGACCCTTGCTGGTGCTGAATAGCTCTTCAAATGTGAGCTTGAGGAAGCGCTGCTTCGACTCGTCCGGCAGAGTTGCAACAATCTCATCGACACGCTCGTCGAACAGCACCAGGACGAATGAAATACCTTCAATGGTGTGTGAAACCAACTGAACCAGCGAATGCAGCGCTCTATGTTCGGCCTGCAGCGCCGTTTCTTCCTGCTTTGTCGACACACGGGCCAAGGCTTCAGGACCGCTCAATCCCTCAATGAAACTCTTATTCGCCTTGAAGAAATCTTGCAGAGCAGACAGGTCACGCTGTACACTCTGCAGCTTCGTTGTCGCCACAGATGCCGAGATCGTCTGTGCACCATTGGGGCCGCTGCCGACCCTTGCGATTTCCTTCTTCCAAATCGACCGTAGTAGTCTTGACATGTAGAGAGCGATGCCCGTATGCCTGGGCGATAGGATAACCGTGTCGATGGCTGGCGTGGAGCTGTCTGCGACCGCGTTCTCATTCACCGTCGGCCGGCCTCCGTACTCGATGAACACTTTACGCGCGAACTCCAAAACATCAGGATCATTGATCTGAGTCAGGCGTGAATCCGTAGAGACCTCGACTCCCTGTCCACACGCGACTGCAAGCGCCGTCGCAAGAGTCTCGCTCCGGCCATACGTGCGAATGAAGTTCTTGACCTCGCCCTCGAGCCCCTCATCACCGCCACTACCACCACCCCGAACCAATGCAGCAAACATGTCAACGAGTCGGCGGCGGCGAATCACATGAATGCCGGTGTTGGTCAGAATCGCGATCTCGGCGGCAGCGCTGTCAAACTGAACGGCAAGTTCGTTGCCGAATCCTCCCGGGGTCAAGGCAGCCGCGCTAGGCGCGGAGCAGAAACCAACGTCCTCTGCCCTGCTACCCAGAGAGAGCCAGATGCCTGTCTCAGCTGCCTTTCCAGGGATGACATTCTCTTGAGAGCGAGCCACTCGGCCAGAGTCGGGAGAAGAGATGAAAAGTGTGTCGGTCTTCTGCGTGGGATCCTTGCATGTGAAGCAGAAGAAATACCCTGGCGGGTATCGAACGCTGAACCTGGTAGGATTGAGAGAATGTATGGGAACCCTAGATGCTCCGGAGGTCTGGAACCGTGACTGACCCAGCTCCACCGGCGTAGAAGGAGGGTTGTCGAAAGGTGGAGTCTTCACATGGTGCGCCTGCATGCTTGTCGGCGCATTCGTGCCATTCGGAGCTGGCGACCAGCTATAAGAGGCCGTCGCACTGAGATAGATACGGTAACCGGTTGCGGTTGTGGCCATTAAATGATATCTCGAGGCTTCAGCAGCTGGGATAGGGCTAATGGACACAATTGGAACTTTCGGGTTGAGAGTCTCATTGGACGCAATGATGTGCCCAATGTTCGCGTATATGTCCATGGCTGGTTTGGTGATAGCCAAAGCCAAGGTACCGTCTGGTTTCATGTGGAAAACTCTAATGGTCGACGATGACGACAGAGTGTAGAGAAGTCTCCTTGTGTCGTCAATCTCCATCTGTTCCACCGTCTCAGTGGTCTTCTGGGTGAAACTCAGACTGGGCGTGAAAGCCGAGATGCGCGAGCTGGTATGGTTGACTTTGGCGCATCTACCTTGAAACCACCGTTCCTCCTGTTGATATGTGAGCTCGTAGACATCGTTGTCGGTAGAGCCGCCGAAGAAGATACGACCGGTCGCATCCGACGAAGCGATGACATGAATATCCAGGCCACGAATAGAGGCCGCCATGCCGGTCTGGTACAAGCTGACTTGTCGCGCACCCCCCGGCGTTGTTTCACAACCCATTCCCAGCAAAATGACCTCGGCAGTCGTTGATACAACAAGAAGGTGGGTAACTGAAGGTAGGAACACTCCGGCGCGAGGCTTTGCCAGCTTGACGGCATTGATACTGTTGGGCTGGTCTTCAAACCCGACCAGTTGTGGATTCGGATGCGTATAGTCCCAGATGTAGAGCGCGTTGTCAATGGCAACCCAGGCGTGATTCAACTCGGCGAAGAGACCCATACTCGTGGAAACCTGTGCTCGATTATACTGATCAAAGATCTGATCGGGGATATTATACATCTTCACTTTCTGAAAGGGCGCCCATGACGGCGAGGTGGGGATCTCGTAATCGGAAGAAAACCCTTCTGCGAAGGAACTGTCAGCCAGACCGAAAGAAGAACCAAGGCGATCAACATTTCCTTACGAGACAGGTAGCTATCCAGGTCCGGATACCGAGATTCCTGGACGAGCGTATCGTTTATTGTGCCTGCAGCACGCTCCTCGATGCTCAGCGTTTGGCTCTGGGACTTCGATGCTGCCGGAGGAAGCTTCGGAAGAGAAGCTGGCGAAGCTCTCTCCGCTGGGGCAGGAGCTGGCTTGGGAGAGATGAGCGACGTGTTCAATACATTCTTAGGTGCGGGAGTCTGAAAGAAGGCTCCAGGAAGATGTTTCTGAGGAGTCAGGGTCGGAAGATTGGGGTATGACATGATTTCGTGCTGTCGCCGTCAACGGCTTGGGGAGAATATGTCGCGCTCCCCGGCGTGGTGGTACTTCGTTCAGCGTGGTAAAGGTGAGGGAGGAACGACTTTAGAGGAAAAGAGAGGCTAGGGACCAAGCATAAGCAAGTAACTGGACGCTGTAACAGATCAGTATTAGCATCAAAGAGTGTTGGTTCTCATCAAATTATTATTATTATTGTATTGAGAGCCAATTGTGACGACAAAAAGCAGGTAACTGGCAGAATGGGAACTTCACAGCAGAAGAGAAACAAAATTGTGCACGGACCAGCCAAGATCAATAGCCCCAAGCAGCTTTCCGCCTTTTCTGTGTTCCCCGACAATGATTTCATTCCAAGTCCTCAATAAACATTGTTAGGCTCCACCCATGAAATTGTGATTTATTCTAATTTCCTTCGGTCTTGCTTCTGATCAATTCAATCAATTGATTGCGCTCAGGAAAAAAAAAATGTTCAGAACTTTGAGGTCGACCAGTCGGCTGAACCTGAGTCCAGTGCGATGGAACTCGACTGCCAGCCCAGCTTCGCCGCCCTTAATGGCCAAGATTAGATCAGATCTCAAGGTTGCCATGAGGGCGAAGGATACGGCCAGGTATTTCTCATGCTACGTTCGAAAATCCAAGTCCGATGTTAACTGACATACGTCCAGATTGAACGTCCTCCGCGCGCTGATCTCGGAAACGAATAACTCCGCAAAGACCTCATCGCCGATACAGACAGACTTGCAACTGCTGTCGCTCATTCGAAAGCGTGCGGCTGCTGCCAAGGAGGCAGCAAAACAATTCGCAGACGCCGACCGGCCCGATTTGAAGGAGAAGGAAGATGCACAGGTCACAATTCTGGAGGAGTATGCCGGCCAAGTGGAGACGATGAGCCCGGAAGACGTCAAGGCGATCGTGTCGCAGGAACTCTCAAAGTTGAAGGAAGCCGGCAAGAAGGTCGATGTCGGCGCTCTACTGAAATCTCTCTTTGCTCCTGGCGGTGCCCTGGATGGCAAGCCTGCAGAGAGAGCAGAAGTTGCGAAGATCGCCAAAGAGGCCGTCGCTTCCACGTGAGAAGAAATGATGTATCATAGAACCCCTTGTATTATGATGTAAACTAGATATTAGTCTTTCCTCTCTTCCTTCTATTATCCAGCACTCAGGAACTGCTTGGGGCGCGGAACAGTGAAAGAGTTACTAATGACATGTTTGATTCCATTCCCTGGGAAGAGGACCTCCAACGCGAAGTGACATGCAAGAATCTTCATTGCAGTATATGACCATTTGTGTACATCAAGATCTCGAACACCAATGAGCTCTAAATGCAAATGCATGATGCACCTGGAAGAGTCATTGCAGTCTAGAAAGTCAAGAATAGATCAAAGCAATTCCGCCCATGGCCGTCATCAGAACACCAAACCATAGCCATTTGTCCGGGTCGCCGATGTGATCGCTCCTCATCAGAGTGTTCATGCCCATAGGAGATCCTATATCTCGGGCAATATGGCGCTTACCCTTCCCCGTCTCAAAGCTGACCGGGTTCAAGGTCTTCGTAGGTAACATCTGAGGAGGTTTAAAAATAAGATACATCGGGGGCATTGGGGTCTCGTCGAATGCCTTGAGATCCAAACGTTTGACGCGATGGTATGAGTCTATGGAGACCGTAAATGACTACTGACAGTTAGCAACGATATCAGAGGGATGCGAGAGGTCCTCAGCGTACACTAAAAGTCTCGGTCTGGTTGTATCTTGTGTACATGCCCACGTCTTTTGAGCATGGATCTGATACCAACTGGCGGCCGTCGACCGCGATTGGAGTCAGTTGCATGGATCCATCTGGCATCACAGTATATTTGCCATGCTGCCACAGCATGATACCTTTAGGACAGGAAGGCGTTGTGGCTGGTGAATACAAATCATGTCAGAAAACAGCCTCCGACGAGAAAGTGTGGGCAGCAACTGACGGTTGGCAATGGCCCGGTAGTACGCCTGTTCATAGTATCCATCTGCAGTAAATGAATATGAAATGCCAGTGAGACTTGGTTCGAGCAGTTTGTCGTCGACCGGATCGTAGAAATCCTGCAAGATACAGCGAGACGTTAGAGATTGATGCAGACCACACGGGAATATCAGCAACTGTGCGCCTGGAGAGAGCCTACCGGGCCTGTCACAACACTGCGAGACTTAGTTGTCCACGTCCCAACCAGATCGGCAACACTACTGGCGCTGACAACGGCGACGAGGAAGTTGAGCAGCAAGTATCCGACAATCATCTTTCAGCGTATCCAAGCAAGAGCCTAGCAGCGTCAGGTAAAGCGATGTGTAGCAAGATGAGGAACAACTCGTGAAGGGATGCCATGTTGAGCGACAACTTGCCCTTCATTGCAGTGAACGAGGTGAGCCATGACTGGTATGTAGAATTACCTGGCCCTGTCGATCCAACCATGCGGATACTCCACATAACAATGTGCCAAGACGTGGTGACCTTCGGGAATATCGGAGAATACCTAAGGCCAAATCGCATCGACGGAATATTGAACAAATTCATGCGCTTGTTGAACAACATTGATCACGTCTTGAAGTGTTCGAAGAATGCGCATTGATACCATACTCTGCCAGCCGTAGCAATAATGATGTCTTCCGGTCTACAGACAGCTAAAAGGGACCTCCGCAAGAAGATCCGTGATGTTCTTCAAAAAACCCCCAATGAGTCAATCATTCATCAATGTCAGACATTCTTATCGCCAACAAATCCACAGTGAGCTAACTAAGCATAGCCAGAGTTGCTGCGGATAAGCTATTCTCCCTCACTGAGTATCAAAATGCCAAGAGGATCGGTGTCTACCTGTCCATGCCTTCAGGTGAACTTTCAACTACGGCCATAGTCCAAGACGCCTTGACTCACGGCAAAGAGGTATTCGTGCCGTATATCCATAGCATAGACTCACCATCTTCGACGCAGAAGAAGACCTCCATCATGGACATGCTGGTTCTGCAGTCTATGGAAGAATTCAAATCTCTTGAACCTGATAAGTGGGGAATACCATCGCTCACCAAGGCGCAGGTTGGGAACAAGAGAAACTGTTTTGGGACAGTTGGTGTCTCCCCAAGGACGGTGGAGGATGCTACGCAGAGATTCGAGGGGCTTGATTTGATAATCATGCCTGGAATGGCTTTCGATCAAGGGTTCCGAAGACTTGGTCATGGTAAAGGTTACTATGATCATTTCTTGACAAGATACTCGAAAAAGGTAGCCGAGAGTAAGACGACAACATCAAAAATGCCTTTACTCGGTGAGAAGCAGCCGCATCCGAAACCCGAAACTCCCGTAAAGTGACCTTACTAATTCCATACAGTTGCGCTTTCCCTCAAAGAGCAAATGCTTCCCTTGACTGAGGAAATACCCGTTGCGGATCACGACTGGCCAGTAGACATGCTCATTGTCGGCGACGGCCGCTTTCTTGTTCGCCAACCCTGATATAACCACTCCGAGAAAGAGTCTTCACGAAAGCAAAGAACCCGTCTATTCAATTATGCATAAAACTGTCCTTCAGCGGCCAAACCGTAAAGTATATGGCTGTGTGGAAATCGAAGCTGCCGTAGATGAATAGAAACTTTTTCCTCCTTTCGTGGTAGAATCACTGGACGGCCTGGATGAGAGACACATTGTCGCCCTTGAGCAGAATTTGACCTGTGATGAACGCGCGTGTTAGCAACACCACTCACTTGCGATATCAAGTAGTCAGTGGCAGCAGTTCATACCCAGGCTTCTCCGCTTCTCCTCATCAGTCTTTGTAGCCATTCTCACTTCCACCGCATCATCAACGACCAAGTTCATGAACTCATCGAATCCCTGGCGCATGTTGTTAGCTCGATAACTTGTTGCAAGGAAAGGAAAGGATCGTACTCTAATCTTTCCCTCTATCCGGAAAGCCAACTGCTCGTAGAGCCAAATAGAAACCGTCGATCGTTGCTGCAGAAGCTTGAAGATGAAGTGAATTGGCGCAAGCAGCGTCTTGCGAGCACCTCCACCGCCTGCTCGGCCGGACATGATGGACACGCGACGTGGAAAATTGTCAAAAGAACGTAGCTGGCACTGAAACTGACTGGGCGTCGTTCGATAGTGTCGTTGTTAATTGTAGAATTCGTGTTGAGGCTCTGTCCGTGGTGGTGGTTATCAGGCAAAGCTAAGCTGGTTGAAGGAGGTTCCTTCACCCGCACGTTTTCTTTGGCCGCCTTGGGGGGACGATTGCGGCTCACCAACTTTTCCATTTGAGTTTCTCGTCACCACATCCCACTTTCCCTACTACGTAAGGACGGTTGCCCGATCTATCAGTTCACCACATTTATTGAGTACCGGTGCTTGGAGCCCTCGTTTCATCTCTCATCTAATGCTCATTTAATGAGTGTACATGACATTTTCCTATAATTTTTGAGCCTTTCCGGCCGGATTGACCCCTCCGCTTCCGTCTCCTATACACTAGATCAAAACATCCCACCTTTGTCGACCATGGCCAGCAAGGGAGGGGCCGCAGGGCAGGCCTTTGGTCCTGTTCTCGCAGCAGTCGCTACAATGCAAGGAAACGTATCACGAAGTGAGAAGACACATGCTCATGAGTTCCTTGAAAAGTTCCAGAAGTCCGTGAGTTGAACCCCTCGATCGCACCCCACACGGATTCACAGAATTCCTGCCTGACACTTGATATTTCTATCTAGATCGAGGCTTGGAGTATCACCCATGAGCTCTTACAGTCGCCGGATGTCCCTATTGAAGCAAAGTTGTTCGCAGCGACCACACTGAAGGGAAAGGTGCAGCAACATATGCCATGATCGTCAGGAAATGTGGTGCATAGAAATACTGACCTTAATAGATCATATTCGATTTAGATCAACTACCGCCGGAGTCTGTAGTTGCTTTGAGAGACTCTGTGCTGAACCTCCTCGTGGCTTATGCGTCTGGTCCACGACCGATACAGACACAGCTGTGCGTGTGTCTGGCGAGCCTTGCCATTCAGATGACCGACTGGAAAGATGTCCTTGCTACCGTCGGGTCGGCTCTAGGAAGCAGCGCCGGCGACTGTGTCCTAGAATTCCTTAAAATCCTACCAGAGGAAGTGACGGAAGGTCGCAAAATCAATCTCAGTGTACGTTCCGGCAGAACCAACGTCTCACCACTCATAACCCAGTCTCAACGGATCGGCACAATCCACCATCAGTGAAACAGACTCTAATGCAGGTGTATCTTTTTAGGAAGAGGATCTTTTGACGCGGACTAAGGAGTTGTTGGAAGACAATGCAGAGCAGGTGATGCATCTACTGATCCAATATGCCCGGTCATCCCGTAAGTACACGTCTGTCATTCTCACGGCGCTATATACTAATCCGTGCCCACTTCGTCCGCATTTAGCAACAGCATCGACCAACCCACGTCTCTTGGACTGTATAACCTCTTGGATGCGTGAGATCCCGGCCGCGAAAATTGTTGAATCGCCTTTGATGGATGTCATCTTGAAAGCGTTGGACAACGATGTCTCCTTCGAATCCGCTGTTGATAGCATATGCACCCTCTACAGGGATACGCGAGAAGTCGATGAATCGGTGTCAATCATTCAGGCTTTATATCCACGGTTATTGGCTCTGCGTCCAAAGATCGCGGAATTCGCCGAGGCAGAAGATGCAGACGCGTTCAAGGGTATCACCAGGCTTTTTGCAGAGGCCGGTGAGGCTTGGGTTGTGATGATTGCCCGGCTACCTTCCGAGTTCCGCGGCCTGGTGGAAGCGGTTCTTGAATGCTGCGCCCGAGACTGGGAGCATGACGCAGTTTCTCTTACTTTCGTCTTCTGGTACGAGCTGAAGCAATACGTCACACTTGAGCGATACGGAGACGCGCGTGTCGCTTTCACTGACGTATTCTCAAAGCTGGTGGACATCATGGTCAAACATCTTGAATACCCAGTTCCTGAAGAGGGCGAAACCGATCTATTCGGTGGTGATCGGGAACAGGAAGAGAAATTCCGTCATTACCGGCACTCCATGGGCGACGTACTCAAGGATTGCTGCGCCGTCATCGGTGTTACCGAGTGCTTGTCAAAGGCGAACGCGTTGGTTCAACAGTGGGTCTCCAAGTACGCATCTCAAGCAAGCGACCAACATGTTCCTCACTGGCAGGAACTTGAGGCACCACTTTTCAGTTTGCGGGCTATGGGCCGCATGGTCGATCCCGAGGAAAGTACAGTCCTTTCGCAGATTATTCCATTGATTGTTCAAATACCGAATCAGGAGAAGGTGCGATTCCAGGCTATCATGGCGCTCGCACGTTACACTGAATGGACCGCTCAACATCCCGAAACCCTGGAAGCACAACTCAACTATGTCATCTCTGGCTTCCAGCATAGTTCTCCCGAGGTCGTGCAGGCTGCCGCCTTAGCATTCAAGTTCTTGGGTACAGACTGTCAGAAGCTACTGGGAGGGCACATTCCGCAGCTTCATTCCTTCTATGAATCGGTCATCGATAAGTTGAAGCCAGCCAGCCAGGAAGAAGTCACTGAGGGCGTTGCTGCTGTTGTTGCTGTCCAGCCTCTTGACAAGATCTACGAAACTATGAAGTTGTTTTGTGATCCCATCATGGCACGGATCATGAATCTGGCGAACAACGCAAGCGATGAGCAAGGCCAGCGCGCTGTTGCCGGTAAGTTTGACTTGCATTTTCCATATCTTGCGGAAGCAGTAGCTGACCAATCCCTATGCAGATCACTTACAATTGATTACAATCTTTGTGCAAGTTGTGAATCCTTATGTTGGCCCGAACGAAGACAACCCGGCCGTCAAGTATTGCGGCGAGATTCTGCCCATTATGACGACGATTGTTATGAACTTCACTTCGTCCACTCCCATATTGGAGCGTGTGTGCCGTTGCTGGCGGTATATGATCATCTCGTACCGAACTGCGATGATTCCTCTGCTGCCCACGCTGGCCCAGAGCATTGCCAACGGATTCGAGGCTTCGCGGGAAGGATGTTTCTTGTGGGCCACCGACGCCGTTGTGCGCGAGTTTGCTGAAGGGACCGAGTTCGTCGACCGGTCGACAAGCAATGCTGTCTTCCAGTTCTACGAACAACAGGCAGTTGCTTTTCTACGGATCCTGAATGAGCTGCCACCAGAGAACCTGCCCGATGGTAAGCTCTATTCGTCTGGTATGATTTTTGTCATAGGTACGCTAACTTTGTCCAGTCATCGAGGACTTTTACCGTCTTTCTTCGGACGCTGTCCGGTTCTACCCCAAAGAGTGCATCACCTCGTCCCTCGCAGTGCCCATTTTCTCTGCGGCGCTCAGCGCCCTTACTCTCCAGCAGATTGATCCTCTCATTGCGACACTGCATTATTACCATGATTTATTCAGTTTCGCTTTCGAAAAGCCCGCCGTCTCGGAGTTCACCAGCTCCGACGGGGATTCGTACACGAATCCACCTGAGGTCAGAGAGGCTGTCAAGCAGTTGATCCTTGCCCAGGGTCAAGTTCTTACCCAGAGGATTCTGACTGGAATGATGTTCTCATTCCCTGGGGACTGCTTCGCGGACGCTTCGGGCGTTATGATGACTCTCTTTGACTTGGTGCCCCAAGAAGCGGGGGCGTGGGTGCAGTCCACGCTCCAGATGCTCCCGGCCGGGACCATGAAGCCAGGGGAGGCAGAGCGGCTGCTGAAAGGCATCGCCGACAAAGTGCAAACCAGGGAAATCCGGAAGATCAGATCGCTACTACAAGGTAGGACCGAGCCCGACCGTTCCACAGTCTCTTTTACGACTAACAGCATCTTACAGATTTTACCCACTCATATCGCCGACGAAACGTGGCGCCTCGCGAGGGCTTAGGCCGGTTGGAGGCTACTCGATTCCGCTTCAGCGGATAGATTTGAGACCAGAACTTCAGAATGAGCATTTCCAAGTGAGAAGTTCATGAACGGGGACACATTATAGCCAATCCCCATCATCCACCTTCGCTCACCCTCTTGGCAAGCGACTGCATGCGTCATGAGAGCAGGTAAGGGTCCATGGGGGATTTCATGCGTTCGAATCCAACCCGGTATGTTCTTCGCAGCAACCATACACAATCTGCGGACGTTCAGAATCCACGCAACACGATGGATGAGCACTCCGGAACAACACATAAAGGGGCGGCGACACATGCCACCGTCCGGTCTGTAAGATTTCGATACCATAGCATTTAGCAACCTTAGAAATGGAACGGCACAGATGCGACCCCAGGAACAACCAACTCGTCCTCTCTCTCTGTTTTTGTTTTCTCTTCCTTTCTCCCTTCTCTCATTGCTTTTTTCTTCGGCATGGCGCCATGCAGGCACGCTACTGCCGATATCGGCAGTTGAATCTCGGTGAAAGCAAGCCTACAGACCGATCGTCGCCCCGGTACGCCAGCCAACTGCATTACCCGGGTAGATCTGACATTATTATGGTAGACGCGGTATGCTTCTATTTGTGGGTCTTGCTTGACTCGTTGGCAGATGATCACCCTTGAGTCTCCACATGAACGTAGCTAACAGGCAACTACACAGCCTTACAGTAGAATGCCGGATCGGTTCACCGATGAGCTTACAGTGAAGGCAGCGTTGTCTTCGCCTAGACATTCACGTCTGCCTAGACATTCACAAGCCTACGTTCATGCCGCCGGTAGCAGAGCGACGATCATTGATTCTGTAACAACCTTACTATCTGGAACTCTGACCCTTGATCACACTGCAGATCACATTAGCAACTTGAGTCAGTCCTGGGGTACTCAAACTTGGTCTCGATAGGAAGGAATAGCAATGGCAGTTGTTGTGCAGAAAGTAGGAGTATGGATGCGAGGCTCCACTTGGCATCAAATAGTGACTTACTTGTGATCCTCAGTACACTCAACTTGAAGCAAGGCTGTTAGACCACACTGGTGCAGACTCTGGTGCTAGATATTGCTAGGCCATTGTAGACGTGTAGAGCCTGGTTATAATCCAATGCTTCGCGGTCAATCGTGGTGTGGCTGATTAGAGCGACTAGGAGGGTCCGATATATATTTCTATTTTGGGGAAGTATGTAGCGAACCTTCCCAAGTCGGACACGCCATATTCTGGTTCTTCAGACTTGAGTACTCGATACTCCGGCAACGGTTTACAGGAGTGAAATCTCTCTCCTCAATCCCGTCTGTCAGAGAATTGAGGTGCACATTCTGCCGTTGGGCCGTCACCACTGTTGGTCCGCCACAGATATTGTCAGAGCGCCTCGAATAATCCAGTCTAATCCCCATTCGTGCACGGTCGTAGCCTCACAGGCAACTCGCCGAGTCATTAGTCCGGTTGGACTTCCATCGAGGTAAAGTCGGCTACGGGCAAAAAATGTCATTGACGGAACGAAGCGACGGGAGTTGGTCTCGTGACGGGCCGATTCTTGCTACGGCACAACCTGCGCGGAAATCTCCCTATCATCGACTTGAGACGCGGGTCTAGATGGCATATTGCTTTTCAGTCAGATGCATTATTGTGCCACCCCGGAATATGCATTGAGGAGTCGCCAAATTAAGATTCCCGGTACGCTGGTACAGCACCGGGGAGGGTCCGCCGACGCAATAATGCAGAGATATCACGCCATGATCTGGATGCTAGATGTCAGGACGCCTTGTCACACGTGGACAGTCCTCCGTTGTATATCTCTATCGAATGGTATCCACCGGACCTATCATTTATCAATCCATTATTCAATATTGACCTGACATATCGATTGGATCGATCCAACTTGACCATTTCCGCGGTCCTGGTCGCTGGGTCAGGTCCATTATTTCGCTGTTTGATGAGACTGTCTGAATCATGTAGTCTTGTGAATCATGATAACAGGGCTGATCGTATTAATCCCTGCCTAATTGCCTTTTCTGAGGTGGGCTTGCTTCATACTGCTTGACTCTTACTGGACAATGCGATCACCTCAGCGAAAGGGACCATCGGGGAATCACTGCGCCCCAGGGAAAACAAGAAAGCTAGAAAATAGGAATAGCCGCGACAGTCGAGGTGGGAAGATCGTTCTAAAGGAATTTGCCTCTAGAGAGAGTTAGACGGGCCTCGTGCGCGCCTGCTCGGATGGACATTGAGCCACAAGCCGTATGTATGTTGTTGTGTCCCTGCTGTGTTGCCCCTACTACTACTATCCCTACTAGCTAGAGATGGTTGTCTGGACGCCCTTTTTGGCTGAGTGGTTGGAAGTATGACATATGTCCTTATGTGGGTGCTCTACTCTAGTGGACGCATCGTTGTAACTGGAGACTGGAGATTGGAGAATGGAGATGACAGGAACAGCATCAAAGACCGACCACGTAGACACCTGCATGAGATCTCTGGGGTGCATCCAGTACAGCACAGCATTGGAGGCTTAATTGACGCAGTCAGCATCCGGTTCGCTCGGAAGTGATGCGATGATTTCGCCCGCTCGACTATTCTCCATATTCTGGGGCTGGAGAAATGATGATGGTCTGATGAACGGGACTTTTGTTGACCCTCTGGCAGTTAACCGCCGCTGCCGCAACTCATGCTTCACAAATCTCGCCTTATACTCCTATTGTGCCATTGTCAGGCAGTGACACTCTACTTGTCGTCTAGTATTTTCTGCTCCTTCGTACTCCGTACAGACTGATTCCATTAGCGCCAGAAACTGTGCGCCCGAGGAGATCTATTCATCCCAAGATCGAAGACTAAGGTGGTGCCGTGGTCCATTTGTTGGATGTCGACTGTCGAGGCCAAGATTATGACTTGATGACTGGCTGCAAATTAATATCTACATGATTCTAGCTGGTTTCTGAGCGTGTTCGATGCAGGTCAGCAGGGCCAATGATGGTCGGTAGAAGGGCGAGTTGAAGCGGCACAAAGCCACAAACCCTGCCGCTAGAGTCTGGGGGTTAGTTGACCATGCTGTTCATAGCAGGGATTGGCATCTCCCGTTGCCGATTTCCTCAGTCGTGACTCGTGCTTGTAAATTCCGTGTCAGAGTGTAGACTAAATACTCTTAGTTTTTGATGAGAAGGCTTGATGAGCTAGTCTACATCCGCGACTAAGAAGAGAAAAAGCAATACTTGCAGATGCCGATGCCCCACCTCGTGCTCTGAGAAAAAACCAGACTCAACAAACCAGCGCACTGATCTCGTTCCTCATTCAGACCAGCTGGATACCTAGAGGCCTCCTCTCAATAAGAAGACTCTCTCTCCCTTTCCATTGCCTTCAGAAATTGTGACTTTACACCGGCTCGGCTCTTCTCTCTACAGCCAAGAAAGAGAGTTGTTCCTCTTCCCCCTCCCCGAGTCCGCTGTCCAACCACCGGCTAAATTGTCACACCACCTTAACTTATAACCAGGACTGGCCGTTTGGCTGCTGAGATCCTACCAGTCCTCTCCTTTTATATTTGTCTAGCTCGAGTTTTACCTTCTATATCAAACAACATATACCTGCTCCCGTTCCTCACCAACTCTTCGGATCCCTTGCGAAACATTTTCCCCACGGGGTTCGGCCGGCCGCCTTTGTAAAGTCCCCCCGCGCACAGGCCGTCCCGTCCAGATCTTTGTCACCTCCGACCCCCGTTCCGCCTCCCAAACCTTGTCATGGCTCGCCTCGACCGACTGTCTCCCTCTCAGTGAGACCTCGTCGTCTGCGATCGTTTCCAAGGCTCGGGTCCTCCGTCCCCAGTCTGATGGTCACACTCGACACAGACGAGGCTACCGCAGGTCCACTACAGGGTATCGGATAAGCCCGACGACGCAAGATCGGGAACAAAACCGCCCACTACTGCGAGGACAAATTGTGCGCATACCCCACGACGTCTCCCGCATCTGTCACACGATATGACCTTCGCTGTTGGTGCAGTCACCGCGTTGGATCAGGAACTCGACTACAAACGAAAAGAACCGGGCGATAAGGAAGCGGCCATGGAGACCGACGCCCTGCGAGCAGACGGTGCGCCGCGCAAACGCAAGAGGGCCCGGAAAGTGAACTCGGATCGGAAGTTTGAATGTACACATGAGGGCTGTGGCAAGAGCTATTCGCGTGCTGAGCATCTCTACCGCCACCAACTGAATCGTATGTCGGGCGTCTTCCCCGTTTCGGTGGATGCGAATGACTGATGTATGACTTGCTCTAGACACTCCCAAGCAGATTTATCGATGCGATTTTCCGGACTGCTACCGGACCTTTGTACGACAAGATCTCTGCGTTCGGCACCGTGAACGGCACACGACACAAGGCTCTCAGCTTCAGAAACGGGACCATTTCGCGCAAGCTGCTTCGCAGAATCAACAGCAAAGCCAGTTGCCTCACAATGTGGTCGACAATACTGTTCCGCAGATAGGCAGCACCCAGCAGCCGCCGATCTTGCCTGCGACTACCGTTGATTTGACATCGGCGCGCTCCGTGACCACCTTTTCTGAAGGCGGGGTGGAGACTCTGACACCCCAGTCTGTCAATGGTTCCAGCAAGCATATATCAGTCTCATCGTCGGCGTCGATGTCGCTCAGCCGACCCCTCAACTACCAACCGTTGGTTGCTCAGCATGGTGTGGGGACACCAGACTCGACTGCATCGAGGTCTAACAGCTTGAGCAACCATAGCATTCATTCTCCTCCTGGTCAAGCAAATGCTCCCTTCAGCCCTTCAGACCTTCAGAAGCCAGCGTATGTGCCGCTTACCGGCCGCCACTCCATATATTCGTCGGGCAGCAGCCCTGGTGATCAGACTTGTCAACTAACCGGACTGCATCCCGTTTCTAGGACAAGAACTCAAGACGCTGCAGTATACTCCATGTCAACCGACGTCAACAGCTCTTCAGTAGTTCAGTCGTTGCCGTATGGCTCTCCGACGGGCCTGCAAATGCCTGTCGGTGGATTTCCCAACCTTTCGATGAATACCGAGCCGTCCTCCACCCAGGCGTCGCTAGACAGAACAACCAGCATTCCTGGACTAGATTCCCTATCGGGGATGATCGCTTCCGCAGATCCCGCATTCGACCCGATGGCCTCTTGCGTCTATCCGATTTTCGGCGGCGAAACATACAACAACCGCTCCCCCTTTGCGATGGCCGATGACTTCACCGCGTGGCTGTTCAACGAACCTCTTCCGGGATCGTCGTCGCTGGCCTATCCTCCCACGGCTTCCATGATGGCGAACTATCTGGATCCAACACAACTGCAGAATCAGTTCCTCATCGGCGAGCCCGCGTTCGGCAGTTTCCTGAACGGCGTTCTTCCGCAACATCCAATGAGTGTCACCAGTATCTTAGATCCAGGTTCGCCCCAGGCGATCATGTCGGAGGAGAAGCGACAGGAGTTGCTGCATCTCATGGCCACTCGATTTAACGAAGCCGCCTATTCCGCGGTGGCAAAGCGCAAGGATGCTCTGATGGATGGAGACCTCGACGACGACAGCCATGTTCTGAGCTTGCGCATGATGCAGACATATATCGGTTCCTACTGGTACCACTTTCACTCGCAGCTCCCCATTCTGCACCAACCTACTTTTGTCGCGGATAAGGCGCCAAATCTACTTCTTTTGGCCGTCATGGCCATTGGAGCAGCCACCCTGGACAACATCCATGGACAAGAGGTGACCGAGACGGCTGCGGAACTGGCCAACTTCATAGGCTGGCATCTGCGATGGGAGATTTTCATGGATGCTGATTTCCGACCGCCCGCGAAGCTCTGGGTCTTCCAGGCTTTACTCCTGCTCGAGGTGTTTGAAAAGATGTACTCGACTCGCGCATTGCACGAGCGGGCACATATTCATCACGACACCACCCTGACGCTGATGCGTCGCGGCAGCTCGTTGATCGGCCGCTCCGCGCTCGACTCACCCGCAAGCTTCAGAGATGACCGGCAGACCCGGTCCACAACAGGATCTGCTTCGAATTCGGAATTTGCCGCGGACGATTCCTGGACACACTGGATCAAGGCGGAGGCCACCAGGCGGGTTGCATTTGCGGCCTTTGTGCTGGACTCAACCCATGCCACTATGTTCGGGCATTCGGCGAAGATGGTGGCCCATGAGCTCCGGCTCCCGCTGCCCTGCGACGAAGCCTTGTGGTCCGCCACCAGTGCCGCCGAAGTTGCGCGCGTTCAATCCAGCCTGCATGCAAACGGTGTGAAACCCACCATGTTTCTCGACGGGCTCAAAAAGACGCTCAACGGACAGCGCGTTACCACGAATGCCTTCGGGCGCACTGTCCTGATGGCCGGCCTGCTTAGTGTCAGCTGGCACATGAATCAGCGCGACCTCCAAGTCAGCTCGCTGGGCGTCCCACAGGCCCTCGGTGGCCGAGACAAATGGCGATCAGCCCTTTTGCGAGCTTTTGATAATTGGCGGCGTGATTTCGACGAGGCCCTGGCTCAGGCCGGACCTCCTCCGTTCCCTAATCAATACCGGCGGCATTCTCTCGAAGACGAGGGCGTTTCCGAGTCCCGCGACGTCCTGCATGGACTGGCTCACATGGCCTCGCACGTCGACATTGTGGACTGTCAGATATTCGCAGGAGCGGGCCGACTCATGGGGCGATCGATCACTCCACGGGACTACAGCGCTGCCCGTGAGAAGATGACCGAACGATGGGCCACCAAGGCCTCAGCGCGAGACGCGACGTTTTACGCCCTCAAGTTTCTCTCCGAATGTCTTTTGAACAACCGGAGTGTATCCGAAGAAAGCGGAACCTACTCCGGACGCGACGACTATCTGCTCAACCGGCCATGGGTCATCTACGTTGCAGTGCTGGTCGTCTGGTGCTATGGGTATGCGCTCGACGGGCCGATCGCCTCGCCTCCGACGCTGGAAACGGTAGCCGAACAGCAACGCGACATGGAAGCTTTTCTCCGCCGGGTGGGCGGGGTGCGTGAGCCCAACGAGTTGGCGACGATGAAAGGTCGCAACCAGTGTCTCGGCTTGTTGATGATCTTGCGGGTTGGCTTTGCGAACACACGGTGGGAGCTGCTCTCTGAAGCATCAAACCTGTTGCAAAGCTGCATCAACAAGTTGCGGAACGAGACGCGGCGGTTGAGTTGAAGACCCTTGGCCTTGAGGCGTTCTTCGATGTATGGTTTATCAATTTATGGTTCTGGAGGGAGATCTGCCATGTTATGATTTGATTTATTGTTTGCATGATGTGATACCACGGGTTGGCGATTGTTTTGTATACTGTTGTAGGGATATCTAGTACGGAGTATGTATGAATCTTTCTCTACATGTATTCGACTTGACTTTTAACCAGTAAATTTCGATTCCAGGCCCGCATCTGCATGCATTTAGTGCCAGAAATAAGCTATGTCATCTCATCTGGATCGCCGGGGTCAGTCATCCACCCTTGCTGGTTACCACAACAACCACCCGCCTAAACACCGCCAAACCCACACCGGGCCAACTTCTAATCTTCACTCCTCCTCGCATGATCATCTTCTCCATCGATTATCCCGGCCGTCTTCTACGTGTTTATAAGGGTCCATCATTGTTTACCATCTTGACAATACATTTTGTTGCAGCCATTGACTCTACCTTTCTTTGTTGCAGCATACCGAATCAACCCCTGAAACGACAACATCAACCATGGTACGTCTGGGATCCTCCTCCACGCCAGCACAGAACATACGGAGGAATGTCGCATGTGGATAGCCTCACGAGGAGAGCGGAAGTGAGACTGAAACTGCATGCAATTCCTCCTGTTGCTGCTTCCTCCCTTGCGTCGCGTCGTCTTCTGTTTAGTATTTTCCCGTTGCGTTGCTGCCATTCTCGGATCGCCGCCTCTCCCCTCATCTTCACGCCCTGCACCAACCAGTGGTTCTGGTTCCCGTTCTGGTTCCGAACAACTGAACTTCCCTCCGTCATTTCATTCTCCATCCCCAGTTCCTCCTCCATCATCATAGTCTATCTGCTGGGGAAAAAAAAATACTGCTTTAAAATGCCTCGCTCACCTAATTCTCACAACGACCAGGCCTCAACCAACTACAAGGAAGCGTTCTCGCTCTTCGACAAGCGCGGCACGGGAAAGGTATCGCTCGAGTCGCTCGGTGACCTGCTGCGCGCATGCGGCCAGAACCCTACCCTCGCGGAGATTGCAGATCTGGAGAAGAGTATCGGCGGCGACTGTAAGCCCAAGCTCTTTGTGACCCTGTTTCTGGCTTTGTGGTCTGGCAGCTGACAATACTGCTAGTTGACTTCGAATCGTTCCTGAAGGTGCTGAACCGCCCTGGTGGATTCCGCGAGCCCGGCGAGCCCGAGGAATACTGTCGGGGATTCCAGGTGTTTGATAAGGATATGACCGGGTTTATTGGGGTGGGGCAGTTGCGCTATAGTATGTTGCTCTGCTGCCCGTGCAGCTGGCTGTGGACGAGGGTGCTGACTGCTGTAGTTCTCACGAATCTGGGCGAGAAGATGTCGGACGAGGAGGTCGATGAGCTGCTGAAGGCGGTTGATACCAGCTCCGGCGAGATCAACTACACCGGTATGTTTTCTTGTTTGATTCGCTACGCTAATGGCTAATGCTAACTTGATATCGCAGAACTCGTCCGCACGATCCTGGCCAACTGAACGATTACGATACCCCCCTTGACGCTTCCACGATGGTTTTACGATGTGCGCTGCGCGTCCGTCCACGCAGTCGGTGACTTGACTTGTCGGTCGGCTTTGAACAATTAGTTTATATTCAGATAATATGATTTTTGTACTGTATCTTGTGTTCTGTAGATGAAGATGGAGACCCGTAGGATCCCTATTGAGAAATCCACTCGCTCCACTCCCGATCCATCGCCCGCATCTTCTCCTCATCGCCCATAATCTCCGTCTCCATCAACGCCCCGGGAAGTAAATATACAACCCGCGGCTCCTGATCCGCCCCTTCCCCTTCAACTACATCCTCGCTCTTCCCATGTGCAACAGGAAAATGTACCTCATCCAGGAAATACCCCACGACAACCCGACACCGCCCACACCGCAGGAACCGCCTCTTCTCGAACCCGTCTTCCCGACGGATCAGCGTCGCCTTGCGATCGGGTAGAGTTGTAGATAGGAGGATGGTGTAGTGCTTCTGTTTCAGTTTCTGCTTGCTCCTTTTCCTGCCCCCCTGTCCTTCGCCTTGGTCTTCTGTTTTTTCGGCCTGGTTGGGTTCAGGTTCGGTTGCGTCTGCGTCTGCGTCTAGCTCGTCGTCATCTTCATCGTCGTCAACGCGCGGAAGAGGGAGAATCAGGGCGTTATCCTGCGCTGGGGCTTTTCGGTGGGGGAGAGTCGATATTGTGCGCGTTGTGGCTAGGAGGAGGTGGTTGCAGAAGCGGCAGTGGTGGGTGTGGACTTTTAGGCGCTGTTGCTGTTGTTCGTGTTGTTGGTTGTCGTCTTGTTGTGCATGTGAGGGCGAGCGGGATGGGGAGGCGGAGGGGTTTGTAGTGGACATTTTTATTTTATTTTCTTAGGCAGGTGTGAGTGTGAGTGTGAGTGTCGTAGGTGGTTATTTTGTGGTTGAGAGGATTGATGTACTGGGAGAGTTTATGTGAAGTGGTGAGTTGGGGTGGTGTGTCTTATCGATAAGATAGATAGCTAGCTACGCACCACTCTACGCCGGGACCGAGCTACAAATGGTAAATACAGGTATGAAGCGGAGCGAATTCTTTGATTGTGTTAAGCTTCTAATCAACTGTAGTAGATGAACTAAGCCAGCCCCAATTCCTTGTAAAAGGCGTCCGTCTTGGGCTCGCGGCCGAGGAAGTCGGTCAACGTCTTCATCTCGTCCTGGCTGCCGCCCTTCTCGAGGACGCCGTAGCGGTATCTGCGACCAGCGGCTGGGTTCATCGGGTCGTCCTTGAAGATGGTGTAGAACATGTCGGTCGAGTAGACTTGGGAGCTGCGGTCGGTTAGATGATTGCAAGTACTTAAAAGAGGAAGAAGAAGGAAGGTTACCTGAGATATCCGTAGTATCCGGCATCATAACCCCCAATCAAGTGGCCAAAGGTTGCTTCGCCGTGGCCCCATTCGTCGCCCAGTCCTAGGACCTCCGGGCCGTCCTGCAGCGCGATCTGCTTACGCAGCTGGTTGTATGTGGCGGAGATGGGCAGCTTCTGGATCTGCTCGTGGCTCTCGGCTTCGTGCACCGTCATGTCGAAGATGCCAAAGTGCAGCTGGCGGAGGTTGAACAGCGCGTCGTTGACGTGCTTGGTCCGGATCAGGTTCTCGATGACTTCGTCGGGAATGCGCTCTGGCGGCTGGGACTTGCCGTTGGCCTGTTCTTGCCATGCGGCAAGGTACTCAGGCGACAGGGCCGAGTAGTGCTTGCTCAGGGACTTGAGCTGGGACGGTGTCCAGCACCAGTTCTCCAGCATCTGACTTGGGGCTTCCACAAAGTCCCGGACGGTGCTGGTTCCGTGGAAGCGCGAATAGATCGTCTTGGAGACGAGGTCGTGAATGCCGTGTCCGAGCTCATGGAACAGGGTCACCACCTCGTCATGCTTGAGGAGACTAGGTTTCTTCGCCGTGGGCTTGGTGAAGTTGCACACCAATGCAGTGGCGGGGTAGCGCCGCTTGCCGTCAGCGTCGACGAAGCCCTAGAATTGTTAGTCAAGGGATATTAACGTTATGTCATTCACATACCGGCTGGAGATTGAAGTTGGCCGCGTGGCCGTACTTGCCAGGACGGGGGAACAGGTCCAAGTAGAGGTAGCCCACGAACCCACTTCCCTCGCCCTCGTCATCCCAGACACTAAAGATCTGGACATCTTCATGCCAGACAATATCGCTCCCCTTGCCGGAGGGCACAACCTTTTCACGATCCTCACCGGTAATCTCAACGAAGACAAGGCCAAACAGCTCTTCGAAGATCTTCAGCATGCCCTCGATGGTCGTCTGCAGGGGAAAGTACTCGGCGATCAGTTGCTGATCCAGCGAATAATCCTTCTCAAGCATGAGGCGGTCGTAGAACCGGTGGTCCCACAGATAGTAGCGGCCATCGAAGGACTCGCCGCGAGACTCGAGATCCGCTTTCTTCAGCTCCAACAAAGCCTTGATCTCCTTGTGTCCCCCGGCAGTCAGACGCGACCGCAAGTCTCCCAGGAAGTCGTCAACCGTCTTTGGGGTCTTGGCCATCTTGTCCTCAATGCGGAACGCCGCGTGGTTGGGGTATCCAAGCAAACGAGCGGCCTCGTCACGTAGGATGATGGCCTCCCGGAACAGAGGCACGTTCTGGTTGCACTTGTTCTCGTTCTCGATCATCAGCCGCTTGCGAGTCTCCGCGTTCTTCGCATACTTCATGGTCGGGAACAAATCGGGATACTTGAAGGTCAGCCAGAGCTTGCCTTCATGCTCGCCCTCGCCCTTCTTCAAGCCGGATAGAACGTCTTCCGGCACGCCGTCGAGCTCCTCGCGTGTGAACCAGATTCCACCGTTTTCCTCGTTCAGGGTCTTCTGGAATTCAATGCTGATCTGGCTCAGACGCTTCTTGATCTCCTTGAAGCGATCACGCTTCGGTCCGGCCGGAAGACCCAGCCCGTTACGGATGTAATCCTTGTGTTCCTTCTCCAGCAATCTCCGGGACTCGGGATCGAGGCTCTCGTTCTTCTTTAGCACCGCATCGACGAGCTTGAATACGTCTTCACGCATCACAGTCTCAATGAAGAACTCGTCCATCAATTCCTCTGCCTTGGATGACGCATCCCGTAGCGCCTGCTCCGTCGACACGGCCTGGTAGAAGCTCAAAATGTGGGATTCCAGCGCCATGGTATTCTCATCTTGGGCCAGAGGCTTCAGCACCGAGTCGAAAGTCGCTGATTCGGGCTTGACGTTCGCAACGACATTGTCCTGCACTTTGCGGGATGTCTCAATGAGGCGCTTGGCGTCGTCGACGATGGACTGAGCAGTCGCGGTAAAGACGGGCGGTGCCTGCGGAGGCCGACGCAGATGTTCGGGAGCCATGCTGGCGGTGGTGAGAGACTTGCGAAGATCGGTCAATGCGGAATTGTAGACGGTGGCAGTGGTAGGTAATCGAGAGCCACGAAGCTGGCTCAAGACCGAAGAGAGTCTGAAAGTGGGGGAGGTGAGGCGGAGAGGGGGAGCCACGGTGACAAGAAGGACGCCCGCAAGGAGGACGAGGGCGTGCAGATATAAAGCGCGAGAGAAGAGTGGACTAATGGTGACGGTAGAGAGGGGCAAATCGCTAGGACAAGGCGGGGTAGACCTCTAGTTTGAGTGGCAGATTATTATAAATAATCGACTGGCGCAACGATAGACGATAATTAAAGCTTTGCTTCCGATGGAGTGCTCTCTCTCTCCGTGCTCCAGGCTGACAGTTCATTACTTGATTGGGTTTAGTATTCCTATTTAGGTGTAGTATCATCATGCTGTATACTCCATATACTCTCCTTTACTCCATAGGTAGACTCTACAATGACCTAGTAGGCTAGTACTACCTTACAATATCTTCTTCTACTCTTTCCCAGCTGCTTAATTATTAATCGGTAAGGTATTTCTACCATGCCAATCTACTTCATACTCTGCTTTCTGTTGTTGGGGGTAGAGCGCTGGGCTGTAAGTCTCCAGTCCCCACTCGGGCAACAGACCACTGTGGTTTGTCAAACCATGTGATCAAAGCAAGCTTAGGTAGCCACCATATATAAACCTCTTATAATAATAGTCCACTACTCTGTAGCTCTATCTCCCGTTTCTTGGGCGCAGGGTCTATCTGTTGCCTATGCCATGTGACGTGGTAGGGCGTAACCCCCCGCATCTTCGGTCACTTCTACAGATGCCTCGCCTAGCCCGTAACAAAAGTACTATCCAGTTACCAAGATAACTAGAGAGTTATTACTATATTTACATACCCTAGGTTAAAAAGATAACTTTATCATGAGACAGCAATCAACTGAGATTGTGGAAGCATGGACAGAACAGGCAGCCAATGAAAGGCATGACTTGGTA
This sequence comes from Aspergillus viridinutans, assembly GCF_018404265.1. Taxonomy (NCBI): domain Eukaryota; kingdom Fungi; phylum Ascomycota; class Eurotiomycetes; order Eurotiales; family Aspergillaceae; genus Aspergillus; species Aspergillus viridinutans. Next base: position 308,842 of record NW_025091222.1, read on the forward strand.
TGTCTTGGCGAGGAATTAAGGTAACTTATGGCGCCTTAAGGGTCCTCAAAGTAAACCCTTGCACTCATTCCTTTCTTTTCTGACTACTTCAGTGAGGATGTGAGCTGGTCCGGGGTATTTATAACCCAGAGTCTGACATAAACTACTATGTTATCTTAGCCCTTTGTGGTTCAAGGTTAAGTTAGGTTGACAAATTATGTCACATTAGACAACTTAGCTTCCGCTTTCAGACCGTAGACGCTATCATTAAAGTCACATACCCTCTCAGTGCAGAGCCAAGGTATACAACAGAATGTCATGTCCCTTGTAATGTGATTAGAGGTTAAGTCTACAGATGATGCTTATTCGGTGTGTCCATCGTTGACTGGCTAAATACTATCTTAGGCGTGTGGTTCAAGGTAGGTTGACAAATTTACATTTGCTTAATCTGGATATATAGCAGTCATCATTTGTTACATCAGACAACCCAGCTTCTGCTTTCAGACAGTGGGACACTGTCATTAAAGTCACATACCAGTGCGGGGCCAAGGTATAGAACAGAATATCATATCCCGTGTAGATGTAATTGGATGCTCGAGGTTGTGCCCAGCTTTGACTGGCTAAACATGTTCAATCATCCAAGGCGCATATAACCCTCCTTCCCATCCGCCCCGTGAAGCAGAAATAAAGTCGTCTGTCAAGACCGCACGCACATGTTTACACATTATCTCTCATAGCCCCGCAGTCTGAGTCTGAGCAATATGGAGGACTACCGCGCGGCTTCGCTCTTTCAACCGTCCAACCTGGCCAAGGCCCTGGAGGACACTATGGACCCGTCGTCCGGGAGACCTACGCATTTAATGGGCACCTTTGTCTCTGTTCCTCACACCATCTCAGCTCGCACACTGGCAGTCCTAGGGTACGACTGTGTTTTGATCGACGCACAGCATACGTTAGTTCCCCTCTCGTACTGAATGAACCGGATATCTGTCCAGGGTCTAACTTTTATGGACCATATCGGCGGTGCAGACCGATTGAAGCCGAGAACCTCGTTCGCCTGATCCAAACCGTCAGCCTCTCTAGTCAGGGAAGGACCGTCCCGGTCTGTCGAGTGCCATCTGCGCAATCGGATCTCCTGACTTATGCCCTTGACGCGGGTAAGCCTGCTTTCGAACTATTAGTTTTGAACCTTAACCGCTCACGTAACTGGCGTTTGAACAGGAGCCGGCGGCATAATCTTCCCACACATTGATACACCCGAGCAAGCCGCCGAAGCCGTCAGCAAGTGTCGGTATGCCTACTCAGACGGTGACCGGTCCCTGGCTCCAGCAGTGCTAGTCCCTGGAGTTACAGATGTGGCGCCACCGGGGTCCTCCCACGAGCGTGTAGCGGACAAGAACATCGCAGTGATAATTCAGATCGAGAGTCCGGTAAGTTCAATTTTCAGATTTATAGGGCTTGTGATGAGCTGACGACGGGATGTCTCAGCTTGCCCTTGCCAATGCGGACGCCATAGCTGCAGTCCCTGGTGTCAACGCCCTAATGCTAGGAGCTGGCGATCTTCGGGTTGCCATGCGCTGTCCTCCGCGCCAGGTGGGCGACCCCGAAGACCCAAAGATATTGGATGCAATAGAGCGGTTGGTGAATGTGTCGAGACGGCATCAGAAGCCTTTGGCTGTGGTCACATTCAAGTTGTCTGAGAAAGCAAAAATTTGGCTCAAGGACTTTCAGCTGTTGGTGATATCATCGGATTACTCGAGCCTGGTGAAGGGGCATAAGGACGATTTAGCTCGTATGAGGCAGACACTGGCTGAGGTGCAGGGGTTAAAAAACTGATTGCTCAGGCTGTGTTTTCCCATAATTCAACTGGATATGTGAAAGAATTGGAAATACACGCTGATAGATCTCATAATGTACCGCCAATAGTCGCAGTAATTTGAGAAGAATAAATAACCATGATATACTCCATTTTAGGTGGTTTAGACTTAGACGGGCCTTTCCGCCATTTGGTGTGCATTAGCCTAAAATGTCAAAATGTCAAAATGTCAAAATGTCAAAATGGCAGACAAATAATTGTCTGACAGAACATTTGTCTAACAAGATGACAAAATCACTCATAAATGACTGGCACCTGTCTAAATGACTCAAACCTCTCTAAAAAGACCGACAAAATGTCGACAAAATGACGAGCAGAATGTCTGACAAAAAGTGGATAGACTCCTTAAACTTCCGGGCCACTTGCGGCTACCGGCTAACTTGCCGCTAGTGATCCACCCTCCAATCTCTCCAACTCTCCACTGCCGACTTGTCTCCGGCAAGCGTACGCAAGTGCCGGTGAGTCGGAAGCAGATCAATGGATAAGATGAAGTGTTGTAATATAGACTTTACTTATTATTAATATGCTCTTTAGACACGTTACATGTGGTTTGGTAAATCTAAGGTAGGATCCTGTGGGGTTGGGGCATCTGGGGATTCTCCATGTCGCTGGCCCCGCTCTTCGTCTTTTCGATCGTCTACGGCCTCTTCGCAGGCTCATACACCAGTACCTGGCCGGGGATCATGCGCGACGTCGTCCGCAAGAAGAGCTCCGCGGAGTCCAGCATGGTCTTCGCCTGCCTGGCTGCCGGCCGGGGCATCGGGAATCTTGTTTCGGGGCCGCTCAGCGAGGCACTAATCAAGAGCACGCCGTGGAAGGGCCAAGCAGGCTATGGCTATGGGAGTGGGTATGGCAGTCTGATCGTCTTCACGGGTATCACGGGGGTGATTGGAGGAGGGAGCTACGTGGCGCGCTGTTTCAGGTGGATATGATGTACATACTGTTACACTACACAACCAGACCACATCATCTCTGGTTTCTGGATAATGGGGGCCGGCAGCTTGCATACCCCGCTCAATGCCTAAACAAAGCAGATCTCGAGCAGAGTCAGACAAGTTCATATCTGTAGAGAAAAAGCATACACATACATTCATCTTCAATGCACATCTGGTTCTGAATATAAGATAGGCACAATATCCTTAAATTAGGACATCACCTCCAGTCTGTTTCTCTGTAGGTAACTGATTACTACCAGTGTACCGACTATCACAACTCTACCATGGAATCCAGTCCCCAGAGCATTTCTGTCAAACCATCTTACCTTGTAGCCACTTACTAAATCTGATTTACGGAGTAAACAGACTACAGTAATTTAGTACCGAGATAGTAACTTACTACCAATTGAGGCACGTGGATAGCATCCAGTCTACCGTGTAGATCCCCATATTCGTACAACTATAAAAAAGACAAGGATATGGAAGAGATTCAGACGCTATAGTGCGCTTCTGTAGCAGCTAAGTCTTAGTTAATGAGTATGCTGCTTAGCTCGGATGCAGCAGACTAACCAAGATGAGATAGTGCATCCCCTCATTTCAGTGTTTCACGGAGCTTCGTCACTCAGCCTTGACCCCAGGATTGCTCCTTGGTTTACCTTAAATCTCCTACCGACCCCAATTCCTTCTATGGTTTTTACCATGGAACCCTGATGCTAGCCATCGTGATGTTCATCAAAACAGAGGCTTTCATGGTAGGTTACTATATGGGTCTGCACTGCTCTGGCCCATATTCTACTCAGTTTTAATGGGAAAAAAGAAAAAAACGGATTGATATCATGTCTTTTAACATTCGTTTAAAACAGGTCTGTGTATCTCGCATTTTAAAAGACTTCAGTTCGACGGATCCATGAATGTGCCGAAGCATGTGACGAGCAACCCAACTCCAGCAACTCCAAACGTACCGGAAGGAAAAATTTCAGAACGCCCACAATGTGCTAGACTTTGAACATCACGATGTGAGATGAGAAAACAGGGGAGAATACGCTCGAAACTCAGCGGCGGTCATAAATACAGGAGGACAAAGAGATATAGTGTAAGGAAATGTTCATGCCGCGTCAGCGGTGGGAATGGGCTCGGGGATCTTGGTGACCTGCTGACCAGCGCGGATAATGCGCTGACCAGACTCGTCACGGACATATTCGCTGCTCTCTTTCTGAGCACGCTTCCAGATCTCAACTTCACAGCCGCCGCGAATAACGCCGACACGCATGGTAGACAGCAGGTTGTGGGCGGCATTCGAGTGGTAGTAGACGCCACCGTTGAACATGGCAGTAGCATCCTTGCCAATACCGGAGTTGATCATAGCCTTGCCACCAGGGTGGTCCTTGATAAAATCAGTCACATCGTGGACAACACCAGCAATAGCAATCAGTCCGCGGCCGTTCTTGGCCTGCTCAACATAGTCATCCCACTCCATGACGGGAAGCTGGTCAAGAGGGACACCCCAATCCAACTTGGCACGCTTCTGGTCGATCTTCTTCTGGAGCTGCTGAATACGACCTTTTTCAATTTCGTTGGCACGGAACTGCTTCAGATCATAGGCCAGACCAAGCTGCTTCCAGATCCAGATGCTCCACTTGGTAGGATCATACTGGTGCCACTCAATGGCATTGCGGTAGTCCGAGGGGAATTCGTGGTGGAAGTTGTGGTAACCCTCGCCAAGAGTGACCAGAGCAGTGATAACGTGATCCCTGGGGGAGTTGCGGTCGTCGAAGGGCTGGTCGCCGAGCCAGTGGGCCAGAGAGTTGACACAGAAAGTGGCTTGCTGAACGAAGAAGATACGCAGGATACCGGCATAGATGAAGCCGCCGAACCAGTCACCCCAGCCGAGACCGGCCACGAGCATGGGCACGACGAGCCCCATCACTAGGACCACCTTCAGGTAGTTGCGGTGTTGCCACACGACGACGGGGTCTTCGTTCAAGTCGGTGATGTCGGTACGGCCGATACGCTTGGGGTTCTGCTTCATAACCATCCAGCCGAGGTGCGAGTAAAGGAGACCCTTGCGGACAGAGTAGGGGTCCTTGTCGGTGTCGGTATAACGGTGGTGAGCGCGGTGGTCCCGAGCCCACCAGCGGATGGAGCCTTCGACTGCACCACCACCAACGGCTGCGAGCCAGATACGCAGAGGCAGACGAGCAGAGTAGGAGCAGTGAGCCCAAAGACGATGGTATCCTGCACATCAGGCATTAGTATTTCTAGGGATTCCCTTCCCCAGGATATGAGTCTGTGGCAACTAACCTGCTGTGATACCGAGACCGGTGAAGTAGTAGTAGATAACGGCCCAGATGGCGGTCTTGAGCTGCAGAGGCACCCAGAAAGATTGGATGCACCCGTACACGGGGATACCAATGATGAGGACGACGTTCAACCAGTTGACATGCTTGTACCAGTTCTGACGAGTGATGGCCGTGTCGGCAATATGGACCTTCTTGGGGTCACCAGCCCGCGGGCGAGAAGCGTCTCCAGGCTTCGCAGACATGTTGCCGACCTTTTTGCGCTTCTCTTCAAGTCCTCTAATTTCGGGGCGGAGGTGTATCTGCGAGGAAAGAACGTCCGCACTTAATGGTTGCCAAACCGGGGCAGGTTGATGGGGGAGGAGCAAGGCTCTTAAAAAGAAGACGCGGGAACGAAAGAATTAAAAAGGCAAAGAAGACTGAAGCAGGTGGGGAAGAAAGAAGCGTGAAGGCGAAAAAAAGTAGTGAGCAGACGGAAAAGACAGGGCAAGGAGAACTTGACCGTTCAACTACAGTCACCCCAGGGTCCACAAGCCGATGATGGTTGGGGCAACGAACGGATTGGATTCGGACAATGCAGGGCGGAGAGATGTTGCTATGATGAAAGAAGACGGGATGGGGACGGACGGAGAAGGATAACAGGTGGACTGACAATGATCAGATGCCTGTGATCATGAGGTTCCGAGGTCAAACGGAGGACAACCTCGTTATCAAACTACAGCTTCTGTCAATTTTGATGCCTCCAACTGTCAAATCCGCAACCGACCATACAAAACCTGGGTATAGAACGATGACCGCTATCAGGGCCATAAGCTACCTAAGGTAGGTTGTTGGGCGGGCGATCTGATGGCGAATCGACGGCTAGAATCTTCCGCTTTCGGACTAGGGGCCTTCAAATCCGCCAATCAGAGCAGATTCGCCTTCTGTTGAATCCCCAACACTTTTTACCGTACCGAGTGCCCTTGCAGGTACTCCGTACCTACATACATAAACATTATTCCTTACAAATGTGGCTGAAGATCCCTTTTTGGCCACTCGCAGTCTGTGGCGGCTCCTTATTCCAATTTTCCGTAGCCAACCTATCTAACGGCTCAATTCTCCGCGATACATCTGGATGATGAATGGTCAGGGCTTCAGGCTGCACTTTATCGAATCTTTCCAAGGCCAGAAAAGTACCAAGAGCAAAAATCATAGGCGTTTCACATCAACTTCTGGGAAGAAATTTAGAGTTGTTCGCTAACACATGGCCAAGACCTTTGTGCCTCAGGCAGTAAGCAGCTTTCATGTAAGTCACTTTCATGAGATCATACCTACGCAAAGATGATAAAAATTATATTATGCTTGCTATATTTATAGACTTGCTAGAATGATGGCTGCGCCAATGGTACTGCAGCGATCTGTCTGAGCTATGACTCAATGGATCTTTAATTGATGTATGTGACGGAGCGTACATTTGTCCACTCCTTAACTGCAAAGTGTCATTTGTCGACAGAGGTACCAACAGCCATACAAAGATGTAGTTGCGAAGTCTGATATTAGGAGAATGGGTGCGTTTGAGCTTTTTGGGGCAGATTTGCCTATCTCTATGGTCCCTGGACATGGACTTCTACAGTGCATCCGACTACATGAGAACTTCAGACACCAAGACGCAGGACTCATCACTCATATCGTCACTTCTACGTTTTCGTATCCTATAGAGCGAGTGCGGCCCTCGAATCAGCTGCAGTTTGCAGGGTACGTGGTAAGTCTGTGCGTAATGAGCGCTTATAGAATGTATCCAATGCTTAAACCTGAGACCCACCGATTTGCTCATTCACTTTCCCTATACCGCAAGGTTGGCGAAGATGATCGGATTCTGTCTGGCTAGCCATGTGAACTTCCAGATTCGAATGCTTCATGCAAAGAGGCATCGTATTGCTCCTTATCCTTGACTCTGTGTTTAATAACCTGAAAGGCATTGAATGTCCAGTAAGGCATAGTGATTCGCCAGAAAGCTGGATCCTCGTGAGCTTTAGAGAACCTCGGTTGAATATGATCGTAAAATATCTTGAACAATGCCGTGGGACTACTCAGGGCTAGACAGAACCAAAACGTCATCCTCTCCCATCCCTCCTGCAAGATGGGGTGGAGAGGGAATGGCAGCTTGTCCTTCATTTCCTCCTCTGAGAGAGCCTCCATGAACTCTTTCTGAAGAACTTGGTAGTCATCCATGCTGATCAATTCAATAGCCTGATTCGTCAACCAGTATGGAGGTTGAATCATTTCCACGTCGGACATCTCAGCGAAAAAAAGCAAGGCCAGATAACTATCATCCAGACTGTTGATTGCATTAGGCTGGTGACAAAGACAACTTCACAAAATGCAAGGATATCATTGACATAAGAGTCGACAGTGGTGTAAGTAATATTTTTGGGTATGTCAACTGGAATATGTACTTTACCTTCTCCAATTGTTGCATTTCTAGGGTAACGGGCCTGTTACTCAAAATCAGGAAACCATTCTCATCAAGAATAAAGGAACCAATATTTGGCAAAGGAGTAGGTGCCAAAGCTAGCATGATGCAGGAGATGCTATGGAAAAGGTTCTTGCGCAGCTTGAGATTATGGCAGCCTTCCTCCCATGTTTCAGGAACCATTTTGGCCCTCAATGGCGTGATATATTCTATCAAACGATAGGGTGTGTCCAGCGCGACCTTATCTTTGTTGGATGTTGAAGGTACTGGGATGGAGTGGGATAGCCTAGCCAATCTAACAGTCCGGGCTATAAAAAGGCAGGTTGTCGAGAAGTGTGAACTAGGGGCTGTAAGCAATCGTTCTTCTTCGAATATACGTAAGGTTGGTACACCGTTTGGCCAGTGGATAGCCCAGACCCATAAAGACGTGGAATAGGAACAGACGGACGGTCTTCTTAGGGCCATGTGTAGGTCCCTGCTTCACAACGAACCTTTCTCGTCCGCATTACCTGGTCAGCAGTTCTCGCCAATTCGGTAAGGCAAGGGAAATCGGATCATCAACTGTCTCTTAAGCGTCTTGTCCTTGACCACCCATGTATCCAGTCCTCCACATCAACAATATGGCAGATGTCTGCAGAAGCAAGGCCGAGATGGTGGGCCGCAAGTGTCGCTATCAGTTCACGATTCCGGTACAAGTGGACAGGATTGAATCCTTTGATCCAAATAGCCCAGCCGGTGGAGGATATGGGCATCTTCTTCCTTTGCAGCTTCGTATGTGATCTCGCCTCGAAGCAAGCGAAGAGCTTTTATTGTGGCAGGAGAATCATGACCCTGAGACATCCCTTCAAATCGGGCACTTTCAGTTCTCTATCTAGAGATATTCCATAACCAGGCACATATCTGTCTGTCAAGGTCAATCTCAATCTCACCATAACTTAGAGGGACAGCCTGACAGGAACTAAAGGAAGAACTCAGATATCGTTCGGCCTATAGCTATCAGAGCCTGTGCAAGTTCGGCGCCCCCCGCCTTGCTGATAAGACGGGTGGATTTTACACAAACAGCACCTGTCAGCCAGGGCGGTTCTTATCACCTCCACACGAGTTAAGCGTCGCAGTTCCACAAGGAACGACACTAACGATGGTTAGTGGTCAGTCCGCCAGTGCAATCCGCTAAAAGCGTAGCTGGAATCCTTCCACGCGACGAGAGAGATAACCAATCGCCAGAATTATTCGATAGATTCACGCATCCGGATTCTATCAGCTTTGATAGAGCCGTATCGCTGTTACGCTTGTAGCATCCTCATCAAATCTTGCCAGTTCGCAAAATGCGCATCTTATATAGGACGCACTGGTTCCATTCAATGCGCGGACCCAGAATCCCCAGGCTCGTTCCTGATCAGCTCCATTTTGTTCGGCCAAGATTGAGTCATTGACCGATTTCGGGGTTTTTCTTCCCCGCACATTCTGTGCCACAGCCATTATCTTGCACACCACATTTCACAGTCATTGCGAATAACACTAGACTTGAAATCTCGTCCATAGGAAGGGCCATCGGCACACACCTTTCGTTACCTCATCATCCACCATGGACGGTCCCGATCGAATCGGTCCTGATCACAGTCCAAGGCGGACTTTCCGCGATAAAGCTCAACGGCTTGTGAAGACATGGACCACCAAGTAAGTCGGCTAGGAGCCCTCGTGCCTATCTCTCATCATCTTTGTATGCTAATCCATGCATGATTAACAACAGAGAAGGATTGGTTGGAGACTACAACTACGCCTACCTCTTCACACCAAGGATCCCCTTTACCAAGAACATCAGAAGGACGGCCCCTTTCTTTGGACTGCACGACAGGTTACCTGTGCTACTTGCCTTCATTCTGGGTCTCCAACATGCTCTGGCGATGTTGGCTGGAGGTAAGCTCAGAGACGTTATCCATCCGACTGCCACTGATTAATCGTTACAAGTCATATCTCCTCCCATCATCTTGGGCGGTTCTAGTGGCGCCAACTTCGGAGATGCCGAATACCAGTACCTCGTTTCCGCGTCATTGATTGTCTCCGGCCTGCTATCCGCTATTCAGATGGCCCGCTTACGCATCTGGAAGACTCGATACTTCATTGGTACTGGCTTGATATCGGTCGTCGGCACCTCCTTCTCCGCAATCACCGTCGCATCGGGAACATTCTCTCAGATGTATGCGTCTGGATACTGCCCAATGGATGCCAACGGCAAGAAGCTGCCGTGCCCTAGAGGTTATGGAGCTATTCTGGGCACCGCTTGCTTGTGCTCTCTACTTACGATCGGCCTGTCCTTCATGAGCCCAAGGATCTTAAAACGCATTTTCCCGCCTATGGTGACTGGTCCTACGGTCCTGTTGATTGGGGCAAGCCTCATCGAAAGTGGCATGAAGGACTGGGCTGGTGGCTCTGGCTGTGGATCGGACCCATCCGCTCGTGCTCTGTGTCCCAGTGCTGGTGCGCCACATGCTCTCCCCTGGGGAAGTGCTGAGTTTATCGGCCTTGGATTCCTGGTTTTCGTGACGATCATCCTTTGCGAGCGGTTCGGCTCCCCTATTATGAAATCGTGCGCCGTCGTGGTCGGTCTTCTGGTCGGATGTATCGTGGCAGCTGCCTGCGGCTACTTCGACAGATCGGGCATCGACTCTGCGCCGGTTGTCTCATTCATCTGGGTGAAAACGTTCCCATTAACTATATACGCGCCTCTGATCCTTCCGTTCCTGGCACTCTACATCGTTATCATGATGGAGTCGATCGGTGATATCACAGCCACCTGCGATGTCTCCCAGCTCGAAGTCGAAGGTGCCGAATTCGATTCGCGCATCCAGGGTGGTGTCCTGGGCAATGGATTGACCTGCCTGCTGGCTGGACTCTCCACCATCACGCCCATGTCGGTCTTTGCTCAGAACAACGGTGTCATTGCTCTGACAAAATGCGCCAACCGCAAGGCCGGCTACTGCTGCTGCTTTTTCCTCGTTGTCATGGGCGTCTTCGCCAAGTTCGCTGCCGCCATCGTTGCCATCCCCAAGCCTGTCCTCGGCGGCATGACCACGTTTCTGTTCTCATCCGTTGCCATCTCCGGCATCCGCATCATCTCCACGATCCCATTCACCCGGCGCAACCGGTTTATCTTGACGGCCTCTTTCGCGGTCGGTATGGCCGCTACGCTGGTGCCCGACTGGTTCTCGTTCTTCTTCACCTATAGTGGCGATAACCATGCCCTGGAGGGTCTGCTGAACGCTGTGGAGCTCGTTATGGAAAATGGATTTGCAATTACCGCTGTTATCGGATTGATCCTCAACCTCCTCCTTCCGGAAGATCCCGACGACGAGGCGGCCATCGTGGAGGCTACCGCAAGCGATGCGCCGTCGGAGGAGCTGAAAGGTTCAGATCCTCCTTCGTTCAAGGCAGGGCACCCATCTGGCTCTCTGGCTGTATGATTAATTATGTTACGCTGCATGGCTGAGGAGGCATTGCCCGTGCGTCACGTTGTTTTGATGTTCTTTCTGGATACCCTTCTTTGGCACTGTTTCCAAGGATATATAATTCAAATCATGATCTTCAACATTACTCTACTACTATGATTTCGTTCCTAAATTCGTAGCATAACAATGCTTTGCCGTGCCAGGTACGTGGAGGCCAATTTTCAAGCTTAGGCCACTTGAATGCTGGACTATACCCCTTCCACAATCTCGCCCAGTTTCAGCAACTTGATATAGCAATGCTCGCCCGTCTCCAACACGGAGACAGTATCGCCTACGCGAATGACGAACTCTATCAACGGTTAGTAAATCGATCATTCATCACCGGAACGTCACTAACCCTGTACAGCAGGAACACACTGCATCCCCAAACACGCATTCGTCGGATCCCCAGGGTCAATCCGCCTATAACTTTTCAGCGTTCTGTCCGGCTCAGACGCATGCCGGATGCCCGTGGCGGGGTCAACATTCGGCAGCCGACAGCGCATCGTCCGACAGGCGACATGTACCTCGACCCCGGCGTCAGCGTCACTCTTCACTCCCGTTGGCCGAATCAGGATGCGCTTCCAATGATCCTCCGCAAACGCCTCAGGCCCTTGGATGATGATGTTCGCCCTAAACCGCCGCACCGAGAGCCGGGGGATACCCCGTGCACATCGCGCCGCAACGTCATGGACACTCGCGATATTGAGGATATGCAGGGGATACGCATCCGCGAACCCTGTCACAGGCTGGAATCCCAGCTCCTCTTTGCGGGGCGCGTTGCGGAAGACCTGCCGGTGGTGCGTGGGGTCAACACGAAAGAGGGTGAGAGGACGAGAGACACCGGCGTGGGCGTCTGGGGGAGCTAGAAACTCCCGCAGGGATTGCGGAAGATGCCGGCCGTAGTCGTAGGCCACCGGGGTATCTTTCCAGATCTTCACAGGCACGGAAGGGTACGCGCTGGCGCGGTCTGGTGGCGGCACGAGCGGAACACTGAACGACAGCTCCCGGGGCACCAGACGCAGGGCTATCCCCAACTTGACCAGGCATGACAAAAGACCTCGACCAGCTGGTCGTGGGTAGTACATGATCATCACACCCTGAGACCGGACTTCGTCCAGATCGGGAGCGTAGTCGGGGGCAGCGGGATCAGGGACCCAGATCTCAGGCCGGATAAGCGTCAGCCGGCTGTAATGGCCATTACGGAGAGTCCGCGCATCCCAGTACGGCTGTGCCTTCCCATTGTTGGCGCTCGCGTGGTCAGGCGAGAAGTGTTCCGCGAAGCAGAAGTGTCGGTCGAACGCGAATCCGGTCGATACGACATCGGCGACGGCTAATTCCACCGCAGCGCAGCTTTTAATGGGATGAGTGAAGAGAGCTTTGATACGCCATGAAGGCTTGCCTTTGTCATCTACATCGCTTGAGGTTCCCTGGCCATACTTGGGGTCGAATTCGTCGTGGAGATTTGTGTGGCCTGGTGGAAGACCTAGCCGGCGGCATCCTCTCGGCTGCGCTGGATGGGCGGACCCGTATTGGCGGACAATGAAGATAAGTATAGGTAAAATTGAAACCAGCGAAATGCCTGTAGTCGACAGTAAAGCCTTCACAGCATCTTGTTGGAAGTTGGTGAAGCTGAATGGAGGTTCACTCAGCATTGAAGAGATGTGCTTTACAGAAGACCTGAGGAGTCACCAGCAAATTGCAAACTCAGCAAGTTGTAAAATACTCAGACCTTTCCTAATAGTGAATTTGTTTTGTATATTGAATCTAAGAGTATAAGCGTTCGAGGGGACGAAATAATTGTGGAGATGAGCCAATCCATCAGGGCGGAATCGGAATCCCTTAGCATCCACAATCAAAAAGTCTCCGCGCTGGAGTTGACGTATCTGTTGATAGTCTGGTGATCAACCATCCATTTCGGTGGACAGCAGCCGAATATATGGTTCAGCAAAGGTCGGACAACGTCAAGCTGGCAGACTAGAAAAATGCAAGATCTGGAGTGCAGTAATGTCCTAGATCGTCAATTTTCCCTCTTTCCTGACTCTGCCATCTTGCGTGTGATCACCGCCTGTTAAGTGCCACTATGAGCACACAGGATATCTTCGGTCTGTCCAGTCAAGATCCTGGTAGGTTATTAGATATGTAATTTTTGCGTTGTATATTGCTGATTTCTGTCATAGGTCGCGTCATTTCATTCCCTGCATCGCAGTATCTGCACGCGTCTACCGCGTCGCCAGTCCCTGGTGCGATTTCAACGGGACTCCCTCGGCTTGACCAGGCAATCAACCTGGTTTCTTCAGATGAGCCTTCACAGTCGTTAAGTGATGCGACGCTGGGGGGGATTCCTTGTGGTCATGTCACTGAGGTGTTCGGGCCACCTGGTGTAGGCAAAACGGCGCTGGCGTGAGTTTCACCACAGACGAACGGCCCTATGGTGAACCAACGAAGCCTAATTTTGACTGTGTATCTTAGAATGAGCATAACCGCAAACGCTCTATGTGACGGTGGTAAAGTGGTGTGGATTGGTACGACATCTTTGACCGTTGGAGATTATCGCTGACCGTTTAGATACTACCTCGCCACTGCCAAATCTCCGTTTAAAGAGCATGCTCACGCAGAGTCTCGACACAGCCAAATCGTCCGATACGCCACAACAACTCATGGACAGTCTAATCTACTTCCGCGCTCAGTCCCTGCCACATCTGCTAGCGCTTCTGCTCCACCCACCACAAGGATTCCCGCCCGAAAACACCAAGCTTCTGGTGGTCGACTCTGTGTCAGGGCCGTTCCCTTCGTACTTTCTGAGTCCGTCCGAGTTGAAATCCCGCCTGACGCAGGCGAAGATCACGGACAAGTCGCAGATCCATTGGCTCATGAACCGAAAATGGAACGTCACAGGCGAACTGGCAAATCAGCTGATGAAGCTGGCGGCTTCAAGACGACTGGCAGTGCTTCTCATCAACCAAACCCACACAAAGATCAAAGGGCTGCCACGTGCTACCCTTAGTCCGCTGCTTGCGGGTGGCGCGTGGGAGAATAGCGTGTACACCCGCATCGTCCTGTATCGCGATCTCCCGGCCCTTGAAGATGAAGAGTCAGAGATGGCTTCAAGGAGCGTTCGCTACGCAGAAGTCTTGAAGAGGGATGGCAAGGCATTGACAGTGAGATCAGATGAGAATATCGTACCGTTCACGATCGACTCGGTAATAATCACCCTATAGACAATGGGATTGCGTCAACATCCGACTGACATGACGGAAACAGGGCTCTCTACGTGGGACGGACACGACTCAGCCGTCCCGCGCTGTTCCACAGCAGCCGGTTGAGGAGACTTTCCGTGCGGGTGCGCGGAAGCGGAAAGTGGACGAGATTGCGGACAGTCAGGATGAGGATGATTCCGACGATGACTTTGGATGGGTTGATGGCGACAATGCTGGCTTGGTCGAAGGGCCTGCCGACGACTGATGAACTCACAGTACTCTTCCTGAAGGTCCAGGCAGGACCTCGCTGCTTGTTGCGCTTGGTCATTTCCGTGAATCGAGCTCAAGTTTTCTGAAGACATACAAGCGATCGTTGGAAGAACATACAACGGCCTCATCATTATAAGCTATAATATGCTACAACTATCTCAAAAAGAGTCATTAACGTATCGACATGACACCTCAATCGTTACGGAGGGTATTAGGACCAATGGCTCAAGCCATCCTTCGGTTACCATCTTCATGGGACCGCTGCTCAACCCATGTTGAAAATTCAGTCATTGCCAGGATCTTGCCATCTGGGATTTGCCCCTTGAGACTCCCAGTGCTTGCCCTCTTCATCTCGGCCTCGACGTTGTTGATCGCCGAAATCTCACATACGTTGACATCCCCGTTCACACCTGGCTGAACAGCCCCATTGTTCGGGCCGGCATTGAATTCCAGCGAACAGAGGTGGACGGCATCTCTGCCCATCATGGGACGTCTATGTCCGTGTATCACATCAACGAGCCTGCCAAGGACGGCAAACTCCAACTTCAGCTTTAAGCTATATATCGCGCCTTTCAGTGTAATCTGGACAGCGTAGTAGCTGGCGTACTCGAGGCCCAACAGGGCCAAATCCATCAAGACAATCAATATATTGATGCCCACGAGCTGGTGCATGATCCTCTGCTTATCTTTGTCCGATCCCAGCCGGAGCAGCTTGACCGTCTCCCATACATAGAGACCCGAGATGATCACCTCCTGTATCGTGAAGCCGGTCATCTGCAGCTTCTCCATGATATTGTATCCGTGCACGAATACAGGCGATCGATGGACAACATTGGATCCGTACGTCAGGACCGTGGTAGGGATATGCAGGAAGAAGATGTTGGCGATTATCATCACCAGCACCCGTCGCAGGATACGCTCATCGCGAAGAACAAGGTGCAGGCGCGAGTAGAGCACAAATGACTGCCCGGTCACCATTGTCCACCAGCCCACGCTGAGCATCGTGACCGACAAGGTGGAATTTGCCGAGGTAAAGAACTTGAGCATGAATCCTAGCGAGTATGGGACAACCCCGAGACATCCGGAGAGAAGCAAGCTCCAGAAATAGAGGCCTCTCCAACGCCGGAACGTCGATAGCACGAGCACGACGAGCTCAACGACGTTGTAGAAGGAGATGGCGCTAAAGATGAAGAGAGTCGCCTTGAGGCTGTCCCTGTGGTTCGCAAGCTCACCCGAGATACCGTCCAATGGATCTTGAATGGTCGACATCTCACGCTTTATGTTGATTTAGCATGGATCGTCTTGCTGAGCGTGTGGGTTAGGACATGAACCTAGGGCAGGTCGCAGTACACGAAGGTCGCAGTACAAGAATCACAACTCACAGAAAATCAAACACAAAACTCAATCATTCGAGATTGTAGCAGCAGTAGTGTCCTCTCCTGCTCTGCAGCCAGTCTCCTGTATCTTTTCAGTGGGCTTTCCTCGCTCAGAAATCACCGACGCATCAAGTCCAAGCGTAGATGCCTGGTTCTATCCAAACAAACCCAGCGACCAAATATTCATGACAGAAATTGACCCTCAAGTAGCGAACAGACAACATGTAAATGTACCTCACTTAGACCAAGAAACAGCCGAAAAATTGAACAGCCACCCGGGGCATACCACGCACAGCGCTCCTCAACTGCTGGGGTAGTACAAGTTGTTCACTCTCCCGTCGGAGATAATTCCTCCCCTTATTGCTGTGTACCCTCGACTGCTGCTTTCGACTTTCCCCCAGAGCAAACAATGATCGAATGCAACTGCATGCGTGTGATTGATGCGGGAAAGGGTCCTGGGCCTTCCCTGCTTTTCGGCATTTCTTCGTGATTTTTGCGTCTAGGCCCAGATAGTTAGGGGGCCAAAAGTTTGCCTACGGAGGATGGCCAATCCCTCTGCGGGTAGCATTGCGATGGCGTCCTTCGCCGAAACCCAACATCGGTGAGCTGAGAGATAAAAATGTTCCGAATCGGAACTTCCGATCCTTCATTAAGCTTGATTTGGTGGTCATTGTGGGGGAAGGGAACGTGACCCAGCTACGACAGGTACATTGATGGGGAGGTACCCAGGTGAGGCATTTCGTGATTTGGGCTGTGTTGTAGGACAGAATATGCATTGTCCCGTTTGTCGCCGCGTCGAGTCCCCGTGACAGGTTACGTGAGCTTGTGAGAAGAGCTGTTGGTGCTGGCATGATCCTTCTCTGAATTTGCCTTATAGTTGTAGAACGGGCCGTCAAGTGCATCATGCATTTGGAGAACCATTTGGCAGTTACTGTATGTGCAAATGAGGCAACAATAGTACGCGCGCATTGATAGATATCTGATCCTACGTCTGAGAGGGTGAACGCATGCTTGCGATACTATCCCGAGGATTAAAATCTACACTATACAGGAATGCCTCATTTGCGCCAGCTGCACTTCATTCTCGTGGTTTATCTATGAGACAGCGCAAGTCATAGCGTACCTCAGTCATGCCTTGATTTCCACGCACAGTTCAATTGAGTGCCCTATCAGTGGTCGCAAACATCCCTTGAGTGTCCACCTAAGTCCAAGGGGCAATGCTCGTATGGATTTGGTCATTAGGTCGCAGGGACCTTGTAGAATTCAAGAATCGTCTATTATGCTACAAGGCTTGCCAGAGTTGGAAAACCGTGCCAACAAAAATCGATCATAGATTGGTGAGATAATCTTCAATCTCCTCTTTGGTCAACTTCCTGAACCGGGGGCCTTTGGCTCCTTCAACGCCTTCATATCCCAGAAGATGATCCGCAGGAGGGCCAACAATACCTGCGTAAGTCAGCTCTGTGTTTTGTATTGCGATTCCTTGATCTAGATAAGTAGAACCTACCGATTTCTATTGTGTCTCCGTTCATCTCGCCCTCGATAGTCTCTTTCAGAGTAAGGAGGGCGATGTGGATGGCGTCTTCAAGCTCCAGCCCCTCTGTGTAGCGCTTCTCCAGGAACGTCTTGGCGCTGGTTGCATGCTTTCCAATGGCCGTGGCCTTCCAGGGATAGTAACTGCCGCTGGGGTCGACCTGGTACAAGCTGGGACCGCCCTTCAGGATACCACCAGTTTTACCAGTAGCTACTGTAGCCTTCTTGAGGTCACCCTCCTCGTCACCGCGCTGAGCTTCGCCTGTTTCCGGCTCAATACCCTCATCCCAGCCAGCGATCAGCAAGCTGACACCATATGGTCGGACACCACCAGATTGTGTTGCTTCCTGCACAACACGTGCAACGTCTTGCACTAGTATCCGAGTTGGAGGGTACTCGTTATAGATGCGCTTGTAGCCAGTGTGTGAGACCTTGCGAGCCTTGTCAACTAGCACACGGTAGTCCGGACCCATTCCAGCATAGACCATACCGATATCCGGTGTGATGAGGGAGATCTTGGAGAGAGACGGAGGGTCAATGAGAGGGGAGGACGACTTCTTTTCGGTAGCGAGAACAATTCCATTTGTCGCTAAGAAAAAGAAGGATGGTTAGAAGCTATTCTGGGTGGCTAGCGCAATCAGTCTATTTGAATGAAGCTTACCTTTGATTCCGAGGGCAGTTACGCCTTGGTTGACAGCGTTCAGGGCATATTCTAGATTCAATCAGCATTGAGAATCCCATATAATAAGACCAAGCGCAGTACCAATTTGTACCAGTTTCCCACTGCAAGTTATTGTTAGCATCCGATGATCGAAAGTGTCACCTGCAACAAGCTCCTCTTACCTGGGGGAGAAGGTGGTCAAAGAGAACGAGTAGCGATCAGCCATGGAGACGTCTTTCCAATTTTAGAAGCTCTGAAGAAGGTGGTAAAGTTCTCAAAAAGATGGACAAGGTAATATGAAGATAGAATGAAACTGTTGAAGTTCAAGTGAAGCTTTCCTCCTCCGAGCAACAGGCGACAAGGTGTTGACGCAGCAGCAGCTTAGGTCCATCCGCCCAGTGCCAAGCCGTGTCTGGGGCGGTGACGATGCAAATGCCAGAACTGGCTTACGCGAGCAGCTAGTGCTGACTTTGCTTGCCTAAGGCTCCTCCTCTGTCGAAGCTCCACATTCGCTTCTTTTATGCTGGTTGAGGGCTTTTTTCTTACCATTTCTCTTCCTTTCTCTCTCCCACAAATAATACACACCAACACCCTTTGTATTTATACCACCTGGGCTCTCTCCGGATGCTCTCTCGCACCAGATCTCTGGTAGATTTGGTTAATATGTTGTGACTTGAGCTCCTGAGCATTCCATTGCAGTATGAACGTGCATAATGAGCCACTCTGGCAGTGGCCTTCCAGCGTCCCTTCTAATACTTCACTGAACTCGGAGTCAAGCCAGACACCTCAGAACACTTACCAGTCCAGTGACGAAAACACGACTTCTGAATGCCCCGAGCCTCCCAAGAAACACTATCCCAATCGTACTTGTCGCATCTGCTTGGAATCAGTCCCTCCTACCTTCCACCCCCCTTCGGAAAACCTGCCAGGTTTCCTCCAGCCCAAGCCGCGAGTTGTCTATGAGTCTTCTGACCCAGAGCTTGGCCGACTTCTTCGCCCCTGCAAATGCAAAGGTTCTTCGCGTTACGTTCACGAGGGATGCCTTCAGTCCTGGCGCCATGCAGATCCTGATTATGGAAAGAGAAACTATTGGCAGTGCCCAACCTGCGGGTTTCAGTACAGGCTAGAACGTCTGAAGTGGGCGCACTGGATCAGTAGTGCATCTACCCAGATTGTATTAACTTTGAGCATTTTATTGTTTGCAGTATTTTTGCTTGGTTTTATTGCTGACCCCATCATCAATCTTTATGTGGACCCGGTGGAAACGATAGTCTACAAGGAATACTGGGAGCCCAGTACTGTGTCGGGCGCCTTGCCGAACGAATCAAGACCGTCTTGGATAGAGCATTTCGTGAAAGGATTGGCCTCACTAGGTCTTTTGTCATTCATCAAGGCCATACTTGCATTGAGCCCATGGCAGTGGTGGAATCTGCGCAGTTCAGGCGTCGTCAGCAGTGGGAGGACCACCGGCAGGAGTCGAGCGGCTTCCATCAGTTGGATAGTTATCCTCATTGGTGTTGGTACCTTCCTATGGGTAGGTCAACGCGGCGAAAGCATCGCACTTCATCAATCACTAATCGCACTATACAGGCTGTCTGGAAAGGTGTCAGGACTTGGAGTCGCAAGACACTGGAGAAAGCCGGCGAACGCGTCATGGATGTTCCATTGCCTGACGACGATGACGAAGACGAGCCATTTGCTTCCGCTGAAGGACGTCAGTCATCGAAAAAGGATGACTGAATGCGCTTGATCCTAGCATTCATCCGAGAAATCCAACGCCTTCTGTAATCCTCCACGCACTACTTTGAGTTGTCACGCTCCTGTCAATGAGGTGCCAATCAGTCAATGTGCGGAGAACGATACCGATCCTCGTTAACTTCTGGGTCTCGTTTGTGAAGCAGAGCATCTGGAACAGGACGTTTTGTCCTCTCCTTCTTTGCTCTGTTTCGTGAAAACAGACGGTCCCAGAGGGAGGATCGAACTGCATTCTGACTCGATCGGTTTGGGCCGCTCCAGCAGTGAGCGTTTCTAGATTGAGGTGCGGTACATCAAACCGTCATATAGTGTAGTTGTCAATCTATTCTCTTTTCGTGATATTGATCCAGTTCTTGAATACGTAATATTTGCTGATATCGATTCGCATCCCTTGCAGTCCACGGAGGCTTGTCGTCGCTGCCATAATTGTCAGTAGCCTTGACTGCCATACATCGTACTCAAGTCTCGAATCCCTCAATGCTGCGACTGCTGCCCGGGGCGCGTAATCTGAATGGTACTCGGAACAATCTTGGTATTTGACAATGTTCTTGCGCCGTCTATGCATGCTTGCACGGTACACGCGTTACTCTCGCCCATTGATGCAACTTCTCCATGAACTGTCGGCTAGTGTGATGGACATCCACTACATGGTCAGAGATATAAGACCAATTGCCGCTTGCTTACAGCGAACTCAGTGGGAAAACATGGCCGTGGAATATGAGGAAATTGTGCCCTTGCGTGGCATTGCTTTCCCTCAATCTCTACATGTCCCAGCTACCGAAACAACTGTCCATAATCACTTACTTCGTATACAGATGGTCAAGGTTCCTCTACGACCATCTGAAAAGATGGCTGGATCTTGCCTGAAGAGCGAGATTCGGTGGCCTGAGGTTGTTTTAAGGCTCAATTGCACTGGAGCTACTGGTCGAAGTCGGTTTAACAAGATGCGAAGCAAGATCAATTCGTCATATACTGCTAATATGTTCCTTTTCAGGAATTCCTTCCGTGAAAGACTTTTTGGTGGAAATATACAGTGAGACGTCTCTATACATCGGTAACTCCCATCACTGAGATGGAGTTCTCCTGTTCTAGACCAGTTTGCAGTGAATTGTCTGAGGTGACCTCTAGGATCAACAAACTCGCGAGTATTCACTGCGATATGATCTCGCTTATCCAAAAGCACTACCCCAAGCTTGTCTTTCAGAAAATATTCCTTGCAGTGTCCCTTTAAACCTTTCCCATTTAGATTATCACTCTATTTCTTTGACATCTACATCTACGCACTCTGCACACTCTCCATCCTAAAACTGCAAACTGATACTGTGAGCCCACCATGGAGGACCAACGCCGAGATGAACGCATCGCACGCCGAGATGAACACATCCCTGACAGTCAGGGTCATCAGAACAACACTCATCCTCTCCCTTCTGAGAATCCTCAATCTCATGAACTAGACAGCTACACTGAGGCCTGTCGTGACCTTGAGCAGCAGCTGAAAGCCCACATAAACCTCATCAAGAGACACCTGGGTGCTGTGGGCACGTCTCAAACCTCAGACGCGTCTTCTCAGACTGTCCAAGCTGGTCCTTCTGACGCCATGCAGGGCCAGCCGAGTGCCTCTGAGACTTCTGCCCCCATTACACCTACTAAAACGCTCTCGGCTCCCGCCTTGACCAACGACCACTCTCGCATTCACACTCCGAGCAGTGGCGACAGTGAGGGTGCGGTTGTGAATCAAGGTCTCGTTAGTCCCGCTGTCTCAGCTGCCAGTGCTGCAACGACCTGTGAGGCATTCCCCGACTACTACGAGTCCTGCGAGAGAAATCCGCCCATCGTTGACAAAGCGCACGAAGCAGCTTACAACTACGCTATCTCCAAGGTTGTCGAGGAAGCAACTCGTTTCAAAAAGATTGACGCCAACGTCACCAATCCTCCTGTGCTCAGCGCGGCTACTGATCCTGTTGTGAAGGTCATATCTGCCACCCCCAGCGCAAAGAAAGCTCTCGGGAACTCTCACACTTCCAAGAGCTCCTCCACCGTACCCATGCCCCCAATTCGACCTCCACTCACTGAGGCCGAGATCGCGGAGAGAAAAACGAAGCTGCTTGCAGAGATGAAGGCGTTCATTCCTAGCGGCAACATCCCAGCCGATCTCATGCGTCGTTTCGTCGCGATGACCAACGCGGTTCTCCAGATGGAGGTGATTCTCTTTCGTCGTGAGAGCCCTGCCTCCCAGCCCGATAACTTGTTGTCCGCCCAGGAAACAGAGAAGATCCGCGTCATGACAAGCGAAATGATTCAGTATCTCACTCATATGAACAACAGCCTGAAGAAGCAGGTAGACAAAACTAATGAAGTGGCGTTCGTCATGGCCCAGATCGCGGGAAGTCCTCAAGCCTCGGTGTACGAGCGCTATACACGCATGGCTGAGGTGTTTAACAAGTAAGTTGCCTCCAATCTACGACGCCATCTCTCGTCTCCGATCGAACTGACCTCCCGTTTCAATCATAGAAACGTCAAGAAACCCAGCGACCACGAGCTACGCCTTCTCACCGTCTTCCTCGACCTGTATGACACCGTCATCTACACCCGCTTTCTCACGATGCGCTTCAACGGGAAGCTTATCCTCGAGGAGATCCTCAACAAACAACGCGCGGAACTGTCCCAGCTGCTGGGTTCTCTCTGGGACATCCATAACCACGTTATCGAGAACTACCAGAAGATCATCAACTGTATGGTCCACATGAAGCGCAACATTGTTGCTCCGGTGTACGAAGAGATCACTCAGTCCAAAGAGCTCTGGATCGAGCGTTGGGACGCAAACCAGCGCGCACTGGAGCGAGAGCTGGCGCAGCAGGAGCAGGACCGGCAGGAGCTCGCTGCGAGGGAGCGTCGCCAGACTTAGGTTGCTGGATGCACGCCAGCAGGAGGAGAATCATGGGGGGAAATGCACGGAGATGTGGACATATGGATAAGGAAAAAGGAGAAAAATGATTAACGAATTAACGACCGGACGATGGAATGTATCATGAGCTCATGATTCTCATTTTGCGGAATCTAGGTACATCATAAAAGCACAAAAGCAGAGATAGGCAGCCAGTTTATCCAAATCAAGCAGAGCTATCATGATACGAACCCAGCTTAAACAATTTCTTCGCATTTTCCCTCCCAATCTTCAACCGATCCGTCAGATTCAACTCCGCATTGTCAAGCCAATCACATCCATCTTCAAAAGTCTCGAAGGGGTAATCGATGGAGAACAGAATCCGATCCGCGCCAACCTCCGCCATGCAGAAATTCAACGTCGTCGTGGAGAAATGCCCCGACGTCGTGATCCACAGATTCTGCGCAAAGTACTCCCGGATCGTCTTCTTGCACGTCTCCGCCAGACCGAGCTGCTTCTTCCGATCCTCGAACCAGTGGTTGATCCGCCACATGTCGAAGGGGATGTGCTCGCCCAGATGGCCCAGGATGATCTGGAGCTTGGGGTGCCGGTCGAACACGCCATTGGTCACCATGCCCAAGACGTGCAGGCTGACGCCGTGCGCGAAGCTCAGCGGCGGGCCCACGAGCCACTTGCGGTCGGCCCAGAGCTTGTCGTAGATTGTGCCGGTGGGGTTGCGCGGGTGCAGGTAGAGGGGGACGTCGAGGTCGGTGCAGGCCTGCCAGAAGATGTCCCATTCGGGCTGGTCGTAGAAGATCATGTCGTCGCCGTCGGGCCCGGCGCCTTCCCAAATGGTCCATTGTTGCACTTTCCATTTTGGCTCTGGCCGAAAACACCCTGTGGCCCACCACATATAGAGTCTGTCGCCCTGAGTTCTTGTTCTCTTCTTCTGGTTCTTCTGCCACCATGGCAACAAGATGTCTTCCGAGTCTGCTGAGTCTTCCACCGATGCCCTGGCACTGGTATCATCCATCTGCTGGACTCTTCTCCACCGCCCAACTGCTTGGATAAATCCGGCATTCCAGGTACTTGTGTCTACTACAGAAGTACTTACTGACCTCCTTGTTTCCGCTCACCTCACCTTTTGTCACGGTTTGAAAGAAGTGCTCTCAGCCCCAACTCCTCCACCCATCAGATGGTTTCAACAGCTTGATCCTCATATCCCGAAGGACTCATGGGGGATTTATCTCATGGTTCTGGAGAAAGACGGCCACGAGCCCGGTATCTACATCGGAAGCTCAGTTGCCGTCCGCCAGGGCATTCGGGCCCGAATTCTTGAACATAAGCGGGGGCATAAAGTCCCATTTCGTGTGAAACAGCTTAAGGATGAGGGTTATAGAATTGTCCACATTGCCATACTCACTTACATGCAAATACCGACACCGCCTAAACAGGCAAGGTTCCAGGGGCTCATGGCCATCCTTGAAGCTTGTTTCCATTATGTCTTTTGGTCTATGTGGTCAAAAGATGTAATGTACTCATTCCCGACATTTGATGAGTCCCGTTGGTTGCCGGCATCCTTCCAATACAGGGGGTTATGTTCCCATAATCCCTGGTAGAAGGCATTGAAGGCGATCCTAAGTTTACTGCGGATGAACTCATGGAAATCGACAGAGCAAAAAAAGAGAAAAGTATGGAGAGGTTGCGTGCTTGCCTGGCACTTCGAGCAAATCTGGCGTTGAAAAAGGTACACAATGAGCGACAGAGGCCCAAAACCAAAGCAAGATTTCAAAATGCCATCGCGTCAAAAAAGTATCACTGCTCGACATGCAATATATCGTGTCAGAGCGCTGCCCACCTCCGACGCCATAATGCCGGAAGCCGCCACAAGAAGATGTTAGAAAGTCGAGAGGACTACCACTATTGTGCACCTTGCAATGTTTATGTTCGTCGTCTTCGTGACTTTGATCGGCACAAAAGAACCAACGGCCACCTTCAGAAGAGAATCAGTCATTGAATTCAGCAAGAACCAAGGAAGTGGGTGTACGTACGCAAACGCACCAAATCGATCTGGGTTTGCTTTGATCTTCTCCGCGATATAATCGTTGATCTCAACTGCTAACGCCTGTGCCTCCTTTGCGTCCCAGATATCTTGGACACCAGGCGCTGTGTAGGAGAGGATCTGGTAGCCGACGCCATGCTTGTCGGCGTGTTCGATACGGATCTTAGTGATGTCGGTGATTTCCTTGACGTGGGTTTCGGGGTCGGTAGAGAACAGACTGGCCCACCAGCGAGTCTTTTCTTCGAAGCGGGGAAGCGCAAAGGCTTCCTCGAGGGCGATCTTTCCAAGCATCTTTTGTATGGAATGTTGCTTCACCTGACTAGCGCTGGCCGGATTTGACGAACAGAATAAGGGGGATGAAGCGAGTATATAGTGAATGGTCAGATCTTCATTCGACTGATTATTTGGATGAACTGTTGCAAGCACCGTTTGTTGAACACTTCCGTCCTTTATACTAACTACTGCTGCGATGGAGTATACATCATCATACCTATGTATGGGGGTGCGGACCGAAGCCGCACCCGCACCGCACTGCCGACGAAAAGCGATTCCACTTCTCCAGAAACAGTCGGAATGCGGATGATCAATCCATAGTAAATATCTATACTTTTGGAGACACTGGTATTAAATCATGTCCTTTTCCGGTGGCTGACGATGCAAGTAATATGGGGCTGAGGGGACCTCATCAGCCTAGCATTCCACCACATATAGCACGTGGCTCAAGATCAAAGTGAGAATATAATTTCCCTTCTGGGCCCCTACAGGGATAACTAATGGATTATTTCAAAGTCGGTGTAGTGAGAGATAATCTCGATACTTATGAAGCTGACTGAGCAAGTGTTATTCGAAATGCGGGGTTCTTCTAGTCCATACTTCCCTTGAAATAATACTATCAATCCACCAGAACGGGTCCGATTACATTCCGTCGGAAAGGGATTCAGTACTTCTAGTTTTATGATTTCTAGCAGGAAAGAATAATAAGTTACTCCTGATATCATCCGACGTGCCGTCAGCGATCCGACGGGGCTCTCAACCCCGCAAAATGATGGATTGGACAAGGCTAGGCTAGTAGGCCACTGATATAAGCGGAGGCATTATAGCATTACCTTTTAGTATCGATCATTAGTACCAATAGAGAACGGTATAGCTTAGCAAGAGAGGAGAGTATTGCAATTGTCATTGGATATGACACTATTGTATCATGCAACTGTCAAGCTTGTCAGGTTTGCTGACAGGACGGAGTCCAAGTTGATACGAATATTTCAAACCTGAAAGATATGCATTATTGGACTTCTTGAGACGAGTAATGGCACATGACAGAGTAAGCCTCGCTGAGTTCGAAATATGTCTTAGCATCAATGAATGTATTGTGGGGTGGGGTGACTGGCCTTCATGGGAAGTATCGCTGTGACATATATTGCGAGGATATGGACATGGACACTCATTGGAGAATCGCGGTCAGTCTGTGCAGACAAATTGATTGAATTACCAGCTCAATGTTCCCGAGGATAAAACATACCTCAGCAACCTAGATTCGGGGGAAAAAATGACAGAGAAACAGAATGAGTGACAGCCTTGTCACGTCGCTTGTCATGAGGTCCCTCATGCATCACTTCCCTCTTTCCTGTCTCCGTCAGCTTCGATCTACCCATCATAACCAACCACTTTCGGGCGTCCCATTTCTTTGGTTTCTGTATTTTTATCCTCCGAATGTGATCTAGCGCCTCAATTTATGACCTGATTAATCATTTGCCTTTGATGAATGGATGAATCCACTTTGGAGTGATCAGCATCAGCGAGCACCAGACAAGGGTTGACAGCCCCAGAGATCCGCAATTCGGACAGCAGTCAACCCCGGACAATAGACCAACAGAGCGATTCGACGTGGCTGTGCGGCAACTGGGCGGAATACGAGACTCATTGCTTTCATTGTCTGCATCCTTGGCATTTTCCTCGATCTTATTGCTCAGCCGCCACCAATGACCATTGCTTGCTGACACCCATCGTAGGAATGAGCGGGAAGAGAGAGATGAGTAGAAAAAGCAATGGATGATCGCAACAATATCAGTGGATCTCTGTCGTCACTGAAGGGCCTCGAGTCTTCGTGCCTGGGGCTCTGCTCAAGGGAATCGTGCTCATGGATGTACTTCTCCTGCGCAGCCAGCACCTTGCTTCTTTGTCCTCGAGAGCTCCCAAAGAAATATTTAGCCTTCTCTGCCTCTCTTTGTTGCTACCATTTATGCTAGTATTCAGTACCTATGGTCAGTTTCAGCCCTGTCGTTTCAAATCTTTATTAGAAATTTTCTCTTTGATGGTATCCAACTCTATCGCAAATTTAATCAGCACGGCAAATCGTGTGAGATTTCGAATCAATCAACTTGCGTCGATCTCCTGGTGATATTAGTGTGCACTGATGCAAAGATACAATTCAGTGAACTGCGTTGATTCTTTCCGACCTGTTTAACAACAGCGCTGCCATTTGCAGGCATCAGAAGCATACATCTGCTTCGCTTCATCGTTCATTAGAAGATGCCAGGGCCCGGTGATTTCGATATTTTCGGGGACGTCGCCCACGAACAACGAGTTGAAGATATCGAACATGCGCCAGAAAGGACCAACACCTTCCTGCCCCAGCGCAGATATCTATCGGCCGCAGAGCGAGCACGACGCAACTTGAATGCTAAACTCGCCAATCCACTGGCAGGTTATAGCCACGAGGAGCTGCGCAGTCAAGGAATCAAATTCGCTATAGAACACCATATGGGTGACGAAACTGACATTCGCGCTTTTGAGTTAGGCGCCCTTCTGGCCCAAGAGCCTGAAAAGTTCGATTCTTTCAGAAACCTGCTGACGGAAGAGGAATTCGAGATTTTGCATCATGAGTTCACTCATCGTTGGTCGCAACCTTGGACAATGTATTTGGTTATTGCCTTGTGCTCTCTCTCAGCAGCAGTGCAAGGAATGGGTAAGTGACAGAATCAACCACGCTTGTGTACCTAGTGCTAAAGCTAAGTCCGCTTTCAACAGATGAAACGGTTGTCAATGGCGCTCAGATCTTCTACAAGACCCAATTCGGCATTGACGATGAAACCTCGCGGTCTCGCTGGTTGCTCGGGTTGGTGAACG
Source organism: Aspergillus viridinutans (assembly GCF_018404265.1). Lineage (NCBI taxonomy): Eukaryota > Fungi > Ascomycota > Eurotiomycetes > Eurotiales > Aspergillaceae > Aspergillus > Aspergillus viridinutans. The sequence continues at coordinate 336,733 of NW_025091222.1, forward strand.
CCGCACCATATCTGTGCTGCGCCGTCCTTGGTTGCTGGCTGGCAGTCCCTTTCAACGCATGGTTTGGTCGCCGCGGGACGATCTTCATTACATGCTGTTTCTCCGCCATCGCTTGCCTGTGGCAAGGGTTCGTCAACACTTGGTGGCATATGTTCATCTCCCGGTTCGTCCTGGGCTTCGGCATTGGCCCCAAGTCCGCAACTGTTCCCATCTACGCGGCCGAAACGGCTCCCCCCGCCATTCGTGGTGCGTTAGTGATGCAGTGGCAGATGTGGACTGCATTTGGCATCATGCTGGGCTATGCAGCAGACCTTGCTTTCTTCGAGGTCCCGGACCCTCCAAACCTTGTCGGGCTTAACTGGCGCATCATGATGGCCTCTGCCATGTTCCCAGCTATCTTGGTCTGCTTGTTTGTATTTTCCTGTCCGGAGTCACCGCGTTGGTACATGTCCCAGAACCGCTATTACAAGGCCTACGAATCGATGTGCAGCCTGCGCGCGCACAAGATCCAGGCCGCTCGAGACCTTTATTACATGCACACCTTGCTGGAAGCAGAGAAAGGGATGAAGCTCGGTCAGAACAAGATGATAGAACTCATCGCCGTGCCTCGGAACCGGCGCGCCCTAATCGCATCCGAGATCGTCATGTTCCTGCAACAGGTAATTAACCCTCCAGTCATAGCAAATTTTCCGCTGTCTAACTCAAGTGTTCTAGCTATGTGGCGTGAACATCATCGCGTATTATTCGTCCGAAATCTTCATCAAGGTGACATCAGCCCGAAACGCCCTAGCGACATCCTTCGGCTGGGGCGTCGTGAACTGGCTCTTCGCCATCCCCGCGGTCTACACAATCGACACATTCGGCCGTCGCAATCTCCTCCTCACTACATTTCCTCTCATGGCCCTCGCCTGGTTCTTCACCGGCTTCAGCTTCTACATTCCTACCTCGGAACATAGCAACGCGCAGCTTGCCTGCGTCGCGCTAGGCCTCTATCTCTTCGGCGTAATCTACTCCGTCGGCGAGGGTCCAGTGCCATTCACCTACTCGGCAGAAGCCTACCCACTCTACGTCCGTTCGTACGGCATGGCCCTAGCTACGGCAACAACTTGGCTCTTCAACTTCCTCCTGGCCATCACGTGGCCCTCACTGCACGATTCGTTCAAAGACCAGGGCGCGTTCTGCTGGTATGCTGCTTGGAATCTGATCGGATTCGTGCTGGTGCTTCTGTTCATGCCAGAGACAAAGGGGAAGACGCTGGAGGAGCTGGACCAGGTGTTTTCGGTGCCAACGCGGTTTCACGCGGCGTATGGATTGCGCCAGATCCCGTACTTCTTCAAGAGGTATATCTTGCGTCGGCAGGTGAAGCCGGAGATATTGTACGAGAGGGAAGACCCGGTGGGTTATTCGAGTGATTCTGTTTTCAATACTGCGGATTGGAGCAGGACAAGATACGTGCGGGGACATTGAAAAGATCAGTCTGCAGCTGAGCCGCTCTGCTGTGCGATGTTGGCGTAAATACATGTACATACTAATTTTGCATTGCGATACGACTATAACGCATGTAGATGATGACACGGCGCTCTATGATAATGACATTGCAATTTGGTTTCATATATAATAGGTTTAGTAACCGAGTCTAAGGTGTATTAACATCAACTAAATAAGTGGCGGGCATCGTGGCGGCCTGCCCGGAACAGTCCGTCTCTGTCTCACTGTAAAGAATTAATATACTTTGTCCAAGTAAGCCATCAAATGTAAAAGCCATGACGACGCGCTTGCGAGGGGAACAAGACAAGGAAGGGTCACTTTCTCAGACAGCAGTTGGAACGATTGTTGATCCGCATAGAATACTCAGAACAGGTCTGTGTGAAATCTTGCTTCATCATAGGAAGTGAACCCTAAGGACAGAAGGAGGGGAAGGCAAGGAAAAGAGACACGTGATATGAGGGGATAGTATCCTACCTGTTTGAAGCACAAATCTGCGTCCATAAGACCTAAGATGTTAATCATGCTGTCCCAGTTAGCCGATAAAACTGATTGGCTGTCTCTTGCCTAGACGGCTGGAGAGTATTGCGAACAGTCCCTCCCGTGCGCTCAACCTGCTGCGCCGTGGTGTCAAGATGAGTTGTATCATCGACGGCCATAACGGTCATTGACCATCCAGACAGCGGGGCCTCGAATGACTCGGGTCGCTGCAAGGAACCGAGCAGGAACGGAGGTGGACGCGCCGCATCACGGACGTACGGTGGTACGATCGATGCGGGCCGGATGTCCAGTTCCATGACGCCGGTATTCGACCATACAGGACGCACGTAGTCTCCAAAGTCGGCTTGACCGACACCAGGTCCAAGGTGGATGTCTCTTTGATTGAATAAATCCGCGAGACAAACCCAGAGAACCTGGAGGATGACGCCGTGAGCAACAACAGCAATAACCTCCTCGTTTGCGACGTCTGCGTTGACCAGGAAAGGCATTATGTGATCCTGCAAAAATGCATTCATACGAGTCCGCATGGAGACGACAGACTCCTCGTCGGTATACGTGGGCTCCCCTCCACGCAAAGCATCCGGGGAACTGATGCTGGAAGCAGGCGCACCGGAATGCCACCGTGTACCTTCAAGAGAGCCGTACTGTTGCTCCCGAAGAGTCGGGACCTGAATCGGGGCCAACAACGCGCCGCTTGCCAGCTGTTGTTGGCAGATACCTTGCGCCGTTTCCGAAGCCCGATCAAGATCCGACGAGAAAACATGAGTGAAGCGAATCATGCGATCCCTAAGGCTTCGAGCGAGCAGACGGACTTGCGTCCTGCCGTTCTCGGTCAGGTAGTGGCCATTTTCATCGCCTCTGCGGATTGCGATGACATGAAAGGACTGTCAGCTGCCATTCCACTGAGGTCAACAGAAGACGCGTACGCTGCCTGTCCCACGTTATGTCCACACTCTGCGTGACGGATCAAATATAGCTTCATCCTGGCGTAAATCGGCTCAGATGATAACCAACTTGATGGCATGACAAGTCCATCTTGTTAGCAGCAGAAGTGGCATGCTTTAAGGAAGCACAGCAGAAGGCGACGTGGAACATGATGAAATTGTGATTGTTGAACTGCTGCCGGAATAAATACGCTTGGTTCGCTAACGAGCCAATTAGAAGTTGGCTCATGTTTGCTCTGTTTGTGGCTTTTGCTCTGTTTGGCATATTTTGTGTCAATAGGTACCAAAAAGAAGTTTTGGTGCCATTAGGCAATGGAATCGTTGATGAGCATTTGTGCCAGCACAGCAGGTCTTTGTGACTTAATTTTCTCTCTCTTGTTGAATTGCATAGCATTCTACCAGTGGACACCGTTCCATTCGCTGGTCTACACGGACGGATAGTAATAAAAACAAATTTATTCCTCAAGGTGCGAAAATCTAATCTTATCAAGATCAACCACTGTAAACACAGCTGCTAAATCTTCCCAGTTCTTGCAGAGACGAACCATATACTCGTCAAAATTTGCAAAAAAGAAAATCACAATGGCCGACGGTCCTGAAAGTCCCGTACCACAGCAACAAAGTGTGTAGGAAAATACCTTTGGGCTGCTCATTTGGGGCTGTATCCAAAAGAATTCGCTTCGTGCCATTGTTTCGGAATGACTGATGAGTCCATAGCTCCCGGAAGATCGCCTTTTCAAAATGGTGTTAGAACATCAGGTCGCGCTTTCAATTCGCCAAATTGGCGCATGAAGGGCGAGGAAAGCCCGATTGCTCAGGGCTCTGGCTCGCCCGGGCCAAAGACAAATACCTCGAGGCTCACATTCAGCAGACCAAGCTCTCATGTGCCTCAGGCTATTTCTGAAGGCCGCCGTCTATACGTTGGCAACATGCCGTACACGGCCAAGTCGGAGGATGTGCAAGCATTGTTCACCGCCGCAAACTTCCCAATGTACGGAGATAGAAATTCTTGTATGGAGATGGCCAAAACTGAGTGCTTTGCAGCGAGCGCATCGATATCGCGATAGACCCTTTCACCGGCCGCAATCCCTCCTACTGTTTTGTCGATTTGGAGACCAAGGAATTGGCGGATCAAGCAATGTCCGAATTGGGCGGCCGTGATATGCTTGGCCGGCCTGTCAAGATTAAACCTGGAGTTGCCAAAACGGCAAGCGAGCGTTCGCAGCAGCAACAACAACAACAGCAACGAACTGAGAGCTCGCCTCGCAGCGACAAGGGCAGCCCGTTTGCTCTTGATCGCTGGAGACGCAACGACGCGCCCACCTTCGCTAAAGTCAACAGCGACTCCAGCCGTCGCCTTTATGTCGGCGGTCTTCCTAAGTTAACCGACCCTGAGGCTATCACCACAAATATTACCAACTTTTTCAAGGGATACAAGGTGTATGTCCGCAATTCCCCTCTATGGAATTGACTTTTCGAGACTAATTTTTTGTTTCCCCCAAAAAAGTGAAAATGTCAGCAAACTGTTCACACCTCATCCTGCGAAGCGATTCGAGCCTGGTGACCACTACTACCTGTTCGTTGAGTTTAGCAGCACGGAAGAGGCTCAGAACGCCATGGACATCCTGAATGGCCAGGAAGGTCCCTGGGGCGGGAATCTTCGCGTGCAGAAAGCCCGTGGAGAGACTAGTAACTCCGACGAAAGGAGAAACAAGTCGCCATCTGCACGCATTGATTCAAATGGTGCTTCGGCTACCAACGATATTGCTGTCGCTGTATAATCGACTCACTCAGATATTGTTGGTGGAGATAGATCGTCGCACATGCGAATCCGCTCATATTGGAAAGTCCATTGACGAAAGCTGCCTTGACATGCATTGCCAGACGATCAACTGTCATCGCCTTTGCCGACACGGCAACCCCGGTTTCGAGTCATGCTGGAGATGGGAATAAAGAATTTCGTTATTGCGTCTACCCATACTCATGTCCCATGCTTGAACGCCCGCATTGCGGTGGACGGAGGAAACATGCTTTCTTGGATGATCCACAGCATCAAGAGGAATCTCAACCCCCAGGAGGACAGACCACCTCCAAGATGATGTAGTCAGTGAAACAACATACTCTACCATGTTACTCTGCCGTCGCCTGCAACTGGCACAGAGAGCGTTTGTACAATTAGGATTTCTTAAAAAAAGACTGTAACTCCCTTGGTATTACTGAAAGAAGCCTTATTTGATGAGAGTCATCTCACTGTGTCAGGACGCGGAATCAACGCTTATTGCTGCGATGCGAATAATGAAATATGGGGTTAGTGACAAGGGCGGTCTGGTCTGAATCAGGCGACCTGGACCAACCAAATGCGGTGATATAAGCGGTAAGAGCCAATCGGCAGAACAGTTATTTCAGGGATTAACCGCATCCCACGCCCCCAGATCCAGATTCCATTGCTCCGACAGAAATACTGTAGACAAATGTAATCCCTGCAACACGCCTGAGTACTTCAGAGCCTCTTGTCTGTACACCGTACTGCTAATGCACAATTCAAACTGCAAGTAAAAAAAGACAACCCAAGTTTGTGCCTTCGCTTTGCGAGAATTCGACAGCGCACGAACCTAGGTAGAAAAAGTAGGCTTGTCACCTGCCCGTTTGCCCGTCTGGTTAGAGCTGGAAGATGGCCAGTAACGGTTGCGACTTTACCCGACGAACACAAGAGCATCACGTGGTACCATTTGTGGATGTCATCCTTTTCTTAAGCTTCGGAAAATTCCCTCAATTTATGAATATACACTCATCAAAAGGGGCTTTCAAGAGACCATCTACCTACTTCTGCTTCATCTACTACAGCGGAGTGGGCATTCACTGCCCCACGGCATGACGTCTTTGCTTCTTCACCGCATCGACTGTTGGGCTTAATGTGATCCAGCCAGTTACAATTCTGGAGATCTCTGCAACGAATCCCCTGTACGACAGCCGGATCTGTCATCATCTTATTCGAGGAAAATATACCGTCGATTTATCAGGCGATAAGCTGAAGAAATTTCGCCCCTACTTTTCTGTCCTGCTTCGCCAGAAATTCATACGACCATTAATTCGGCTGTCTGTCCGGTCGGGCGACTCTTGGCCGAGGCTAGAAGCTATTTCCCCGGCGTGCTGGGTCATAATATAGTAAATTTCCAACAAAGGACAGTTCGATTGCTAAAATGACTTCTGGGAGCTCTAATCGGAGAGGCTCTGGTCACAAGAGCTTCTGCGCCAGTGTAAGTGCTGCTATTTCCTTGTGATGCGTTTCGTTCACAGCTTGTTTATTTCTTGGAGTATGGGATCTGCTTAAGCCATAAGAGCTTGTGTACGTATCTGTCATGTCGCTTTTGCTTCCTTGACAAGGCTGCAACTATCTTCGAGGCACATTGGCACGAAATGGCAAGAGTAATTGAACGGAAAAAAAAGGAGGCGCCGCAGGCAGAGAACAAGCGTGATCCATCTCTTACCCCCAGACTATGCTTTCGAAAAGATTCAGTTTTGTTAGTTGATATTTACTGCCCTTGCTCTCTGAGGGTTCTATTTCCCCTCTTTTTACCTGGCGTCAATTACTGGGAGAGTGCTCTTGGAACAGACATCCAGAAAGACTTTGGATGATTCCCCATACGATCACTTAACTCACGCATCTACAGTCAGATGAAACAAAAATTTGTGTGGTCATGGTTGGTCTTCCAGCGAGGGGCAAGAGTCTCATAGCTGGAAAGGGTAGGTAAACCCTCATTCCTTTGACTATCAAAGCTAGGGTGTTGACGATATTATATCTAGCCATGCGGTACCTTGCTTGGGTTGGTATCCCAGCGAAAGTGTTCAATGTGGGCACCTATCGTCGACAGGGAACCCCACAGCCAACCGCTACTTTTTTTGACCCTCATAACACTGAAGGGGAGAGAATGAGGAGAGCCGCTGCAGAGGCGGCATTGTCAGACATGCTCAACTGGTTCAAAGCTGGCAAAGGCGTTGTAGCTATTCTTGATGCGACCAATTCCACGAAATCGCGACGTCGGTGGATCTACGAGACCTGTCGCGATGCTGATATTGAGACTCTGTTTGTCGAGTCAATATGCGACGACGAGGACCTCATAATGAATAATATCCTCGAAGTCAAAACCACCTCACCGGATTACAAAGGACAGGATCCTGAGGTAGCCGCCATGGATTTTCGAAACCGCATCCGCAATTATGAGAAAGTTTACGAAACCATTGATGATAATGAGAAACATTTCACATATGTAAAACTCATCAATGTTGGCTCCACTGTCATCATCAACCAAATAAAAGACTATCTTTCTAGTCGATTGGTGTACTACATTCAGAACCTACATATCAAGCCTCGCTCAATTTGGCTTTCTCGCGTTAGTGATACCCAAGCATATATAAGACTGAGTGGTGCTAACTGTTGTTCAGCATGGCGAGTCGGAATATAACTTGACGGGGAAAATTGGCGGAGACTCCAACATTTCAGCACGCGGCGAAGCTTATGCTCGAGCTCTTCCCGGTCTTCTGCGAAAGTCTGGAGTTCCTCCTAATGCCAAAGTCGTCATTTGGACTTCCACTCTCAAACGAACGATACAAACTGCTCGGCACCTGGCGGGTGAGACGGGCTACGAAAAGTTAGAGTGGAAAGCTCTCGACGAACTTGACTCTGGTGTCTGTGACGGGCTCACGTACGAGGAGATTGCAGAGAGATATCCCGATGATTTTGCAGCGCGCGATGAAGACAAGTACAACTATCGTTACCGCGGTGGCGAGTCTTACCGTGACGTTGTCATTCGCCTGGAACCAATCATCATGGAACTGGAGCGCAGTGAAAATGTCATTATCGTCACTCATCAGGCTGTGTTGCGTTGCATCTATGCATACTTCCTCAACATTCCTCAGGAGCAGAGCCCGTGGATGGAGGTTCCTCTTCATACGTTGATCAAGCTCACGCCTCGTGCGTACGGCACCGAAGAACAGCGCTTCAAAGCTGACATACCCGCTGTCTCCACTTGGCGTGCAAAGGGCACCTCAGCGAAGCATCAGGAATTTCCCACCCAAGTAAAGCATTGAAGCGCAAATATATATTCTTTTCCAGCTTTTTTGGGCTTGTTCAGTTCTCACGCAGGCTGTGCCTCATCCTTTACCCACAATGTTCAGAGTCTCATGCCTGGTCGTCAAGACCAGCAAGCTTTCTCCATCTCATAATGGACGCCTCTCATGATAACCTTGTCCTTACTAGACAGGGCTTTCTATTTTCGAGCATAACGATCAGTCGACTCAGTGGATAATACCAGGTTTACCGTTGCTGCAACGGCCGACTATTTAATGGGGTGCACGATATGATCGAGTGCTCTCGCCTTCGCCCTGTTTCAATTATTCTCTCCTCAATGCATAGCTCCCTGCCCGTCGTCCTGTCTAGTCCATTGGCCACCGACTACAACCGGGGAGGTCTTCAGATATCCAGAAGCACTTGAAGCGCAAGGTGCTTTCATGTCACATATAAGTCTCGTCTATTTTAGAACTGTATATCGCTGAATGCACAAGGATATGACTGTAGATCCCCAATTCTTATCAATGCCAGTGCTTGAGGTACCTTATGACGTCTTCAGATGAAGTGCGGGCAGAAACGCTCAACAATAGCGATATGATTGGCTGAGGTAAAAGACGGCGAGGGCCAGTTCCGTCACATGAGAGGGCGGGAAACAAGCGTTCGCTACGGGGTACGTGGTGTTCCCGAGAATTCAGGTAGCTCCAAACCACAGACGCCATGGCCAGAGCAGCATTTTAGCTGCGCTCAACCCCTCATTTCTCCTAATTAGACATGAATTTGGACTGCTGTGCTCTCAGTGGTGAAGAGGCCCGATCAGAGGAGCTCACCGCCGAGCCATGTTATCCGCTTTCACGGCTCGGCCACTCGTCGAGCTCAAACAACGCGACAAATCGAAAATAGAGTCGGTCCTTACTTACGGGGACCGCCTTCTGGTAGGACTGAACAATGGCAGCTTGCGGATATACAGGGTCAACGAGGTCTCCAATGGCAGTCAAGCGGAGGATGATCATCATGCCGAGGGTGAAGAGGGTGGAGGTACGATGAATAACGGGGACAGCAGCAGGCCTGCGACCATGAGCTCCGTCACGAACCCAAAACCTAAACAGAGCGAGCTACTTCGGGAGTTGGAAAAATTTTCCAGACATAAAGTTGAACAGTTGGCGTTCATCAAGGAGGCCAAGCTTCTCATCTCGCTTTCCGGCGGATACGTATCGATTCACGACTTACAGACCTACGAGTTCCAAGAGCAGCTTACGAGGACCAAAGGCGCGACTACCTTTGCTGTGACTTCGAACATAGTTCACGATCCGGAGACCGGCGTCCCGTCGATTGTATCGCGCCTTGCCGTGGCGGTTAAGAGAAAGATCCTGCTGTGGACATGGCGCGATATGGAGTTGGAGAACGATACGGCGGAAATGAGCCTGGCTAGTGGGATAAAAACACTCACGTGGGTCTCTGGGACAAAACTCGTCGCTGGGCTGAGCTCGAATTTCGTCATGGTGGATATTGAGAACACAAATATCACAGATCTGGTCGGACCGGGCAGCATTGGTGGACTACCTGGACAGGAAACAGGGCGTCTGGCCGGTGTTGGCGTAGCTAGCATGAGCTATATTGGGATTGGCGGAACTGCTCCGAAACCGCTGGCTACACGCCTAAGCGAAGGGCAAGTATTACTGGCGAAGGATATCAACACTCAATTTATTGACATCGAGGGCAATTCGATGGGAAGAAGGCAGATTCCCTGGAGCCATGCCCCTTCCGACATTGGATACTCGTATCCTTTCCTGCTGGCACTGCATGACTCTGCGAAGGGAGTGCTGGAGGTTCGAAATCCTGAAACCCTGAGCTTACTCCAATCGATACCTTTACCATCGGCCAGTCTCCTGCACATCCCTCAGCCCTCGATTAGCTTAGCTCACGCTGGCAAAGGGTTCTTGGTTGCTAGTGACCGAATCATCTGGAGAATGGAGGCTTTGAGTTACGACACTCAAATTGATACTCTCGTGGAAAAGGGATATTTGGATGAGGCGATCAGCCTCGCTAATATGCTTGAGGATGCGCTTCTCACGGACAAAAGTGGTCGTCTACGCTCCATAAAACTTGAAAAGGCGCAGACGTTGTTCTCTCTCCGAAAATACCTCGAGTCTATGGAGCTCTTCACGGAGATCTCAGCTCCTCCCGAGACCGTCATTCAACTTTACCCGCGACTTATAGCGGGCGATCTCTCGTCCATTCCGGACGAGCAAGAAGGCTCGGAGGCCAGTACGACGGATAGTCAGCCAAGGCCCGAACAGGAGCAGAAGCAAGACACAGTCCTTGCTACGTCGGATGATGCTGCGCTTGCCAGAACGTTCGCGAATACACCCTCAGTGAGGTCCCTCCTTCGAGCGAAGACAGATGATGCCAGCGATGCAGGTAGCATCCGCAGCAAGCTCATGGAAGACTCTCGGGGCGACAAACGCCTTGAAGGAAAAGACCTCAAGCTTGCTGTTCGTGAACTCCAAGCTTACCTGGCGGATGTTCGCCGGCGATTCCAGCGGTTCCTGAACCCGGATGGCTCGCTCAAGATGGACCCTACAGCTGATGCAATGAAAGATGAATTTACCGAATCCGTCATGAAGTTGCTTGAATTGGACAAAGATCAAGGCGAAGATGACTTTGGTGAGAGGCTTCGAGCCAAGGCTAAACTCGTCGACACAACGCTCTTCCGAGTTTATATGTATGCGACGCCGTCTCTTGCCGGCTCCCTCTTTCGCATCGCCAATTTTTGTGATCCTGACGTGGTTATTGAAAAGTTGGAGGAAAGTGGCCGCCAAAACGACCTCATTGACTTCCTCTACGGGAAAAAAATGCATCGTCAAGCCCTGGAGCTCTTGAAAAAGTTTGGCCAGGCTGAAGTGGACGGAGAGGCTGCGTCTCAACTTCAGGGTCCGAAAAGAACTGTTGGCTATCTGCAGAATTTGTCTCCCGAACATATTGATTTGATACTAGAATTTGCTGAGTGGCCGATGCGTGAAGACCCTGACCTGGGCATGGAAATTTTTCTTGCGGATACTGAGAACGCGGAAACATTGCCTCGTCATCGAGTACTAGGTTTTCTGAAAGCGATTGATGTCCGTCTGGCTGTTCGGTACCTTGAGCATGTCATTGGAGAATTGAATGACATGACTCCGGATCTCCACCAGAGTCTTCTGAGCCTTTATCTGGATCGCTTGGAGGAACAAAAGAACAAAGAATGGGAGTTCGCCAATGAAGAAGACAGGACTAGTTGGCGGAACAAGCTGCTGGACATGCTAAGGACAAGCTCTCAGTACTCCCCGGCGAAGATTCTTGATCGTCTGAACCGAGATGGTAAGTCCAGGGCTTGCCAGTCGTTGGCCAGGGTACATACGTTGGTCTGACTTATCTTTACAGATCCTGAGTTTTTCGAGGCAAGAGCGATCGTTTTCAGTAAGATGGGACAACACAGACAAGCGCTAGAGATATATGTGTTTAAACTGGAAGACTACACCAAAGCAGAAGAGTCAGTCCTTACTACTTATGAGCCTAGCAAGGCCACTGCTAAGATCTCGTCCGCAGGTACTGCAACCACCTTCACAAGACTGAAGACGCCACGAGCACAGAGACAACGGCTATACAAAATATAGCCCTTCCGGATTTTGAGGGAGAAAAGCCTTCCATATACCTAACACTTTTATCTCTTTACTTGTCTCCGCCACATGGATACAAACCACGATATGGACCCGCGCTAGAGGTGCTCGCAAAACATGGATCCCGCCTTCCTCCAAACTCGGCTCTTGAACTAATCCCGGAAACACTGCCAGTCAAGGAACTGGAATTCTATTTCAAAGGTCGTATGCGGGCGGCAACTTCTATACTCAATGAGTCCAGAATTGTGGCCAACCTGCAAAAGTCGCAGAGTATCAAGACACAAGCGCAGCTCTTGGTCGGCGAGGGTGGTGACGGGAAGTCGTCGAGGTCGAGGCATGTCACGATCACAGAAGAAAGGATCTGTGGGATTTGCCATAAGCGACTTGGTGGAAGCGTGATCAATGTCTTCCCCGAGTAAGTCTCTCAATCCACCGATCATTGTGGTGGCTTTTCCTCCGTCTTCCGCAGACTCTCACTGACTTTCATAGCAATACTGTTGTCCATCTTGGCTGTGCCAATCGCAAAGCTTCCCTCTCTTCCTAATTCATTTCTGCTGTATACTTGAAAGTTGATGTGGTCTTCCCACATCTAACTCCTTTTTCTCTTGTTCTTCCTTTCTGGTGTGTCTCAATTCAATGCGAAGCGTGGAAATGTGAATAATATGGCGGGAGCTTCAGGCAATGTGATACCCCAGGATAGCATGAATGTCCAAGGATTCGATTGAATTTGAATTGATCGGCGGCGTCGTGGTTCGGTCTCGTTGTGTAGCAGAACGGAAGATTGGCTCCGGCGAAGAGATCCATTCCCGATGTCACGGACAAAGAACTGTATTATGCAAGAAAAGCTTCAAGTATCCTCCTCGACCACCTCCTCACCGTAGTTCTCCTCTTCCTTGGCTTCTTTCGCAGACAACTGACGTCCTTGCGCTTCCGCTTCCTTCTTATCTTCTTCCATTCGCTCCGTTAAAAAGACATTGATTTCGTCTTGCAACTTCGGTACCAGACTTCTGAGTTCGGAAAGATAAGCCACCTTAAGTTTCGTGTTTTCGGCTGAGGGATTGGAAGAAGCGATGGGGGAGGAAAGCTGATATTCGAATGTGCGTGTCGATGGCTGAGGAGATTCGTAGCCAGCGCGGAGGACTTGCTGAGAAGAATTGGTGGAGGCCATGATGATGATAGTGCAAAACAAATAGACGTTTTCTTGCTTGATGTGTGTTTCGAAAAAAGTAACGTTTGTGGAGACAAAGTTCAATTTAACAAGAACCTTGAACTGAGAGGTTGCAAAATGGTGGAAATTCAAAAGAAAGTGAGTTGCTGGGCAGGCGGGGCCAACATGAGAAGGCGGCGTCGTTTCAAGTGCAGCTCAGGCCCAGTCGACGTTGAGATCGACGATAGGCATTGTCCCTCGTTTCTTGGTGGTGATCTGGACCAGGTACCTACATATATCGAGGACTAGAAAGATCGGGAATGAAAACTACCTCGAAAAGGGATCATGGGGGCACATTTGTGATGCCCAAATTGCTTACTGACTAAACACGACTCGACTTGTCTCATTCCGGACACGTCCTCTATGATGTTACGCTCTCCAATCCGCACCTCCTCCCGATCACCAGCTCCACCACGCCCATCCTTTGACGACGAACTAGAACGACCTGGCTCCTCTGGGAGTGATGCCTCTTCAGTTGCATCCAATGTGACCACTGTGTCTGCTATTCAGAGTTCCCTCAACGACTTCGGTGCTGCGCCAGGCACTTCCTCTCCCCGGATACCCCGGACTTCGTGCACCGACGGCAGTGGCACCACAGACGACAACTCCAGGCGCCCGTCCGCCTCATCATTGATGCCCCAGAATGAGATGACCAGCAGGAAGACTTCCGGTCGCGTCGTCCCGCCCGATCTGTCGAGGCATCGGCCACGACACCACTCGCAAGGCTTCTTCGAGCCATCCCTCCCAACAGCGTCCCTATCAGATGTCACACTTTCCGCATCAAGAATCGCAGCGCAGACTGCGATGCAGCAGCAATCCTCCGCTGTGCAACAGCCGCCGAAACGATTGCCAACCAACATTCAGGGGCCCGATGACGGAGCGAAGGCCCGAAGGGGTGGAAGCATCTCGCCACCTCCACCACCACCACAACCAGTGCTGGCAGCCCCTGGCTCCGGAGCTACCTCAGGGCAATCATGTCAGAATGGAGTTGTTGGCGGAAATGCCTTTGCGGCTACAACAGCTGCCAACGTGGTGTTTCCACGGGGACCTGCGCTTCAACCTGGGATGCCTGGTGATCAGGCGCAGCCAGAGCGTGAGCAGAAGCAGAAGGGCGATAAGCCGAAGATGAAGTTGTTTTCGAAGCCGAAGCATATTGGAATCAGTCGCGACAAGGATTCTTACGGGAAAGATAAGGGTATACCATCACCAAGCAAGATGGGCTTTCCGGGTTCGAGTGGGTTATCACGCATCGTCAGCGGCTCGACAGATACGCTGCCCTCGAACAACTCGTCGATGTATAGCTTATCTAATGCATCTGTGAGTACGGTAGTACCAGCGGACAGGCAGACATCCAGCGAGAAGGACAAGGACAAGGACAAGGACAAAGCCCATAAGCATCATTTCCTGTCGAGGCAGAAACTCAAACTGAAGGACAGAGACGATCATTACAACCTGCCTCTGTCTTCGGCGTCTAGCAATTCCAAACCGTCCGATCCCAACGCACCACAGTCTCTTTATTCTTTTACGCCAGCGTCTCCTAACGCAGGGTCGACTACATTCAGCAAAACTGTTGGCGGGTTGGACCTCTTGCACGGTGGTCGGGCGCTTCGAGAAAAGAAGAAAGAGGAAAAGCTGAGAGAGGAAATAGAGCAAGACTTGGTGGTTGGTGGCGTTACCCCAGCTGTCTTTTCGGGGCCGTCGTCCCTTGGAAACTCGACTGGAATCTTGCCCGAAGCTGCCCTTCGGGAGACTTTGTCCGGGTTCGGACTCCACAATATGACTCCGGATGATGCCTGGGATTTCTTGAAGGCGAAGCTCTTGGTTATCTTTGATGGTGAGGACGTTCGTATAGCAATTGAGGACCTGAACAAGTTGGTCCTTATTCACATTCAACGCTGCGTGCAGAAGCGCACGCCAACCGCCATTGTCGACGACTTACGAGAGTTACTTGAGACAGGATGTGCCTCGTTAAATCATACGCTAAGCGGAGTGCCTGACGAGAAACTGGTCCCTCATTTGGTGCAGATATGGCTACTGGTTTTTGGCACCATTCTTCCGTTCATTCAGGCTGTCTTTCTACCTCTCGATCTAGAATTTCGAGGCGCTGGTTCAGTGATGAATCTACGGGAAGCAAAGGATTTCTGGAACTCGGTACCGACCGGCAAGGACTTTGAGAATGAGCTCGAAGTTCGACACCTGGTCCTGGTGGCTTTCCGTGACATGGTCATTCTAAAACGTTATGAAGGCTTGAAAGCTACATTTTCTCGCTTGAGTCTTGATAGCATCAACGTGGGCTCGTCGGCTCTCAGCATCACAACCAAGAGCAGTAGCAATACCGGCCGACCTGCCACTGCCGCTTCTCTCGATGCTGGCTTTGGCAGCTACAATTCTCAATCATCTACGCTCCTCAATGCGGCAGGCAGTTACTCCTCAGACTCGATGAGCAATCGCAGCCGTGCTGCATCAAACACCTCGTCCAATCCGGACCAACTTATCTTCCAGTCCTTCTCATCTCCAAATCAACGCGCGACCGTCATTCACAGGGCCTCACATACGGCAGATACTTCCCAACTCATCACTGAGACGGTTGGGCGGATGCTACAATGTCTTAGTGTCCTGGCCAGTGTGCAGACAGGTGATGAAGCGCAAGAGAAGATTGAAACTCTGAGCAAAGCACTGAAACACAACTGGCTCGGACGTGGGCGGACAGGGCGGGACCGACGCGGGTTTGTCGGAGCGAAGATTCGGCCCAGCATAACGACACACACGAATAGTGATGAACCTACGAATGAGCCAAGAAATGGCGATCTAGGCTGGCAAATGCATGACGGGCGCCAGCAAGTGAGTGTCGTGTAAGACTCTGGAGGCGCGTTAAACTTTTGCAGCTCATTTTCTTGTGATTGGCCTGGCTACCTTGAAACTTTTTATCTTTCTCTGGCATAAAATAGATACTTCTTGGTTGGATCATTTATTGCCTGGGGTATTTGGTGTATATGGTGTCACATTGAGCTGGGCCTCGAAGTACCATGATGAAATTTCGTCTGCGTTGCTCTTTTGATTCTTGTCTCTGGTTACCGAGATCCACGAAATTCTAAGGTTCAACTCCAATCTCCGTATCTGTACGCCCATGACCACCTTTGAACCACCCCGGTTGAATAAACTGAAAAGAAAAGGCGCGCTTCGCAAGTCCTGATTAATCTTGCTTTCCATGCCGTAAGATCTCAGTCCTCACTCTCAACTGCAGCTGCAGATTGAGCCCTCTTGTTCAGCTCTTTGAACTTCTTCTGGATCGCATTCGCTGGGTAATTGCTCCCTCCATCAGCGGCAACACCCTCGGCGATCTTATGCCATTTCTCCAGCTCGAACTTCTCCTCGACTTCTTTCTTCACCTTGAGAATCCTGGCTTCCTACAGGCAGACAAGCACATCCTCATTCAGTCTCCTATCCACATAACACAAAATCAAGCTCAGGCTGGATAGGTCACTTACATCTTCTGCACTGATAGAGACGAAGTTCGCCTTCATGGCCGTGTAGCGCTTCCGCAGCGTGCTCCCTTCAACC
This sequence comes from Aspergillus viridinutans, assembly GCF_018404265.1. NCBI lineage: Eukaryota > Fungi > Ascomycota > Eurotiomycetes > Eurotiales > Aspergillaceae > Aspergillus > Aspergillus viridinutans. The sequence continues at coordinate 353,152 of NW_025091222.1, forward strand.
TTGATACCGGTCATTCTCGTCCAGACATTGGTGATCTCAGACCAGCTACGGCCTTCCTCGTCTCTCATCCGCAGAACCATCCTGTCGGCCAACCCGGCTGATTCCAAAGAGGCCGGAATAGGACCCAAGGTTTTCTTGGGCGAAGTCTTTCCCTTCTTGGTTGGGGTCCCGGTGTTGTCTGCGTCTGCGTCTGCGTCGCCGTCTGCGCCGTCTGCGGCCTTCTTTCGGCCTCGCTTGCGAGGTGTCGCGGTTGCTGGGGACGAGGTTGGCTGTGGTTCCTGTGTGGTGTTAGGCTGCTGCATCTTTAGAAGGGGGCTGTACTGCTTACCTCTGCGGCTCCGGGAAGCACGTTGTTTGACTTGTCGTTCTCGACCTTGATCTCGGCGACGTTCATGTTGGTGTTGATGGGAGTGAAGGAAGAAACTGTGAAAACTGGTCCCGTGGAGTCGATGTGGAAGGACGTGTCAAGGTTCATTCTTTGAAGGACTGATTTGCTATCAGTAGAGGAGTCTCAACCAGAGACCTGTGACTGTGGAGTGTAGGTATGTGGATTGAGAAGTGAGAATGAGGATGGATGTGAAGAGAAGAACAGTGTGGAGGATAGGGAATTTATGTGAGTTTCGGGGCAGCTGGAGTATAACACTGGCCTCTCTATGTCTATGTTGATTTCATTCACTGGACCATGTGAAACTCTGGCAAGTGTGAGAGAATTCTGTGTTCATCAATCAACCTAAATGCTGAGAGTTCTATCTGTGTGCAATGTGTTTCCATGAATTTGTTCCCAATGAGCCTTGTGGTTCAATAAGCCATACTGTCTAGACAGCATAGCAGACACCATATACAGAATTACTTAAATGGTCATATTTCAGGACTAAGATCATTCCCCAATTTGGCAACTTTGAGGCTTCTTTTCCACATTGTGTACACTGGCGGTGTTACCAGGCTCTAGATCAACAGATGGTCGGCAGCCAAGAAACATCTCTTGAAGAAGCCATCTTCACTGCCGCTCAGATTCCCAGTTTGTCAACATATTTGTTGGGTATTAGTGTATGTTGACTCTCGGTAAAAGTCATCTCATACCAGTTGACTATGTACTCTAAGTGATTCGCGATCCAAAGTCTGTTTTACCTATCTATCCGGCTCTAATTACTTGCTTCCTGCAACTTACTTAACATGAATCCTCTCTCGTCTCGTTCGTTGAAACTGCCATGGCGCTGATCCCGGAACCGCTATAACATAGCTATCACGTTCTGTGACCTTACAGCAAGCGGGAAATGCGTGAAGTAGTCTACAGACAATTTGAGCGACTGTACAGTTGAATAATCCTGGTCGAATTTCAATTTGCCCGTCGAGGATTCCTTGTATCCATTCGGTGACGATCATCTCGGTTCAAAGTGAGGCTGCAGCTTTGAATCGGGAAAGGCCTCCATAATATGATTGCGATGGGCCAAACTCATCATTTATATTTCGATCATATATCCCCATTGGTCCATTGATAAATAAGAAGGTCGGTGCGAAATCACAGACCACCTATTCTCCTTGGTACTGGAGCACAAAAATCTGCGGCAATGCAGTACGTATGGGGCGAGGATGGGTCTACCCTAAGTGAGCAAAAGTACTATTACGAGGACCCAATCCCACTACCAGCTCCGGCCTACTCGTGCGGCTTACTTACTGTACATGGGATGACAGTCTGGTGGAACCCACTTTGTAGTCTTGGTTTCATTGTGGACTAGCTGTTTGCATGGTCTTTCCTAGACTCAACTCCCAAGAATCAAGACCCACGAAATCGAGTCCTTGTGTAACCCAAGGATCGACAGCTGCAGATGGTCTAGTTCTTTGCCTCGTTGTCCCTGCTGTTCTCTCCCACGCTACCGGAATAATGGATACTGTTGGGTCGCTTAGAGCCAACGAGGAAAAGTCGGTGACGACTGATGATTCATGTCTTCGAAGCAGCGTTGATATGGTGCGATGGAGAGGCGATTAGGCAGGTAGACAGGCAGCAAGCGCTTCGTTTCTTGACAGTGCCACTGTATTGAAAGTCATCTGGTCAGCGAACTCGATTTCTGTATGCTCGATGACGGGTCCACGAGACAGGCTTGTTGGAGGACTGTCCACTGAGAATGAGTCCGTAAGATTTCGCTCTCACTCTCCCTTGGAATCGGGACAAATCAAATGCATTTATTCTGCAATGATTCCGTGGGGCTGAAGGAAGATGTAGTTGACAACTGGTCCATTTCTGAAGGCCTCCCAGTGAGTCAGTGACAGGGCCAGGATCAGCCTAGAGGAAAATGCTGCAGCCCCAGGCCACTACACTAGGCTCGCCAGGCACCCACTCCCAGTCATCTCAACAGTGCAGGTACAAAGTAGATACCTGGAGAGGTAGGTACCTGATATTCATTTCACTTCACCTTCTCTTTGACTGCTTTTTCAGATGATCGTCCAGTCATCTGCCGTCTGGACATTGTCTCTAGAGCTCTTTGTGTTGGCTGTATCTTCTCCTTTATTTAGTTTCTTTCATTCATCATCCAGCCCCAAGTCCGGTTCCGCCTTGTCTTAAAGCTGCTTTGTCACTTCCAACTCACACTTCATGACAGCTTCGTCTAGCTAGCCTATATCAACCCGTCCTGAAGCCATAAGGACCACTCATTCTCACCGCCACAAAGCTGAAAGCTCCTTTCTGTCCTGTCAGCCAATCTTTAAGAGCCCAAGGACGCAAGGCGCTCCGTGTTCTAAGGGCATTCGTCTTGATTTCCTGGCGAACAGCACGGATACATTCTTTTCTTCAAAGTATTTGTAGGTCACTATTCCCTTCTGGATCGCTTTCCTTCTTGATTTTTTACTCTCAGTTTGAAGCTCTTCCCTTTTCTCCTTCGGTCGTGCTGATCGTGCTACAAAGGCAGATAGCAACTGCTTTACGATTTAATCTATAATGTCAACTGACCCCAGTATTGTCCCTAGCTCCACAAGCTCCCCGTCATTGATCTCAGTCCCCGACACCCCGACCGATCCAAGCTCGGGCCCGTTCACCCACTCTGCCACGCCGCCCTCCGAAGCTCCACTGCGGAACCCGCCCCAAATTAAAGAGGCCCAAGCTAAGCAGTCCGCTACGATGGCCGATCCAAATGCCAACAGTAATGCTGGATTGGATACCAAGCATGAGGTAGAGCCTTCCATCGACAATAATGGAACCAAGACAGAGGCAAAGCCATCTGTATCTGTAACGGAAAATGCTACCGTCAAAATCGCATGCAAGAAACATTCAGGGAAAGAGTCCGACGCCGCCGGTCGAAAACGTGATTCCAAGAAAAAGAGCCATAAATCGATCTCAACGCCCGACGAGGATACGACCTCGGAGTCGACTTCGTCCTCTGGCAGCTACAGTGTCAGCGATTCTGGCTCCGAGGATGACGAGACGTCCTCCAGCTCATGTGAATCAGAGACATCTCGAAAGAACCGAAGAAACCGGTCAAAGAACAAAGCCAAGAAGGTCCTTAAGGGTAACCGGAAGAGGAAGTCTCGGTCCCACCAGCAAGTAGCTTCGGATACAGACTCTACCAGCGATGATAATGACGAAGATGACGACCCCCTGGATGAGAAAACGCTGAGGAGGCTTTTGACTAGACTCCAGGCGAAGAGATCGGCAAAGAAGCTTCGATCCAAGGGAGATTCCTCCGAGGATCAGCCGGAAGAAGATATTGAGGCCAATTCGGAAGAATTGGCTTTGCTACTGGCAAAAGAAATGGCGGCTCTGAGTCTCAAACTTGGCGACGGACGCAAACTAGGCGATGGACGCTGGGGCAGAGCTCGTGGGAAGAGACACGCGGCCGACGGCCTGACAGATGGTCAAAAGGGCAACGTGCAGAAGTCTAAGCACAAATTGAAAGCTGCTTCCAAAATGGCGTACAAGCGGGTTGATCAATGTGAGTGATCGTAACTCGCCCCCGTGTGTGAGAGCGACATGTGCTGACATTTTCTTCCCTCTTAGTGTGGGATAATACGATTCATAATTACAAGCTCACCGAGACTGTTGATGATATCGGTGCGAACGAGTGGGATCAGTATATTTTTACGGTTCGGCGCAAGTTTGACTGGGAGAACAAGTACTTGGAAACTGTCGTCGATATCAAGAGCAAACACTTGCGGGACGCACTGGCTAAGGTCATGGACGGTGTCAAGGGTGTGAGCTTGGTACAGGAAACTGCCGTTGTCGATCCAAACATGCTCTTCCTGTATCTCGAGGAGACCCGCGCATACATGAAGGAGCTGAAGCAGCAGGCCAAGAAAGAAACGAAGAAAAAGGCCAGGAAGCTGGCGGATCTCAAAGCAGCGCAACTCAAGGTTCTCATCAAGTATCTGGACACTGACTACGCCGAGACGAAAAAGACTCTGTATCCTTTGCTGGAAGCGAACATGATCACCTTCGATCTGCTGTGGGCACTATACAAGCCGAACACCATCGCCTACACATCGACTTACGGCAACCAGGACGAGCCACGTGCCTTCAAGATTGAATATGCCACCAAAGAATCCTCTTTCATGAAAGGTCAATGGTACAGCATTGAAGGTCGCTACTTGGAGTACGACGGCAAGTCGTTTGGCATGGGAACAATGGCCGCTGATGTAGAATTCTTCAAGGGCGTTCGCAAAATCACGAGCCTCGGTTGCTATCCACTCAAGTACCACAGGGAGGCTGAGGAGGTCAAGGCCAAGCTGATCGAGCGCGGCAAGAAATTTGTGGCGCTTGGGGGCATGAATTACCGCTTCCACAAGGGAATGGCCTTCTACAAGAAAAAGCGGACAGTCATCAAAGTCAACATCAATGGCCGAGTCATGATCGACCCCGCGATCCATCGTCGCATCAACCCCAACTATCCAATCAGTACTGTTCGTCCCAAGGACCCTGATATTCTAGATGCATCAGATGACGATGCGAGCGATGACGGATGCAAATGCGGGATGTCTGATTCGGATGTCGATCAGCAACAACACGACAGTCGAGATTCTGATAACCCCAAAATTGTATACAAGGTCGTGCAAGACAAAGACGGCAGACCTCGAGTCGTGGAAGTGGAGCTCGATGAGAATGGGAATGTGATTCAAAAAGAGAAGATGGACGAAGTGCAGGACCCCTCTGACCGTGAGTTCACTGAAGAGGAATTGCTCATTGCAAGTCCTGTCGTTCTGGGGTTTGCCTTTAGTGAGAAGTTGTGGCTGGAGTTCAGCATCTCTGGAATCAGCGACATCGACTGGAACGAGGACGCGTTTGACTCTCTTGTCCTTCCGGACAACCAAAAGTCGATCGTCAAGGCCCTTGTGGAGTCGCACACTTTCCGCGCCGCGGAGAACATCGACGATGTCATTCAGGGCAAGGGCAAAGGACTTGTCGCCGTGCTCCATGGACCACCCGGCACAGGCAAGACCCTGACTGCCGAAGGTATCGCGGAGTTGCTAAAACGGCCTCTGTACATGGTCAGTGCCGGAGAACTCGGAACCGACTCAAGGACTCTGGAAGCGGAACTCAACAAGATTTTGGACATCGCCCACTCATGGGGCGCAGTCCTTCTGCTGGATGAGGCCGATATTTTCCTTGAGAAACGCACAATCCAGGATATCCACCGCAACGCACTAGTGAGCATCTTCCTCCGGCTCCTTGAATACTTCCAAGGCATTCTCTTCTTGACCACCAACCGCGTGGAAACCTTTGACGACGCGTTCCAATCTCGTATCCATGTCGCACTGCGATACGGAGACCTTACCACCAAAGCAAAGAGAAGTGTCTGGAAAATGTTCCTGGAAAAGGTTCAGGCGAAAGAGGGCGTGCAGGCTGCAAAATTCACTGACAAGGACTTTGATGCGCTGGCACGCCACAATCTGAATGGACGCCAGGTAAGTAACCTTCTCCAAGCACCTATCGACCGTTGCTAACACTCTTTCCAGATTAAGAACTCTGTCCGCACGGCTCAAGCGCTTGCAGTTAACGAACAGACTCCGTTGTCGATGGAACACATCAAACGTGTCCTTGAAGTCGCTGAGACTTTCGACCATGACCTTCGCGGCGGGACAGGCTACATGGATGCCATGCGAAGCTATACGTAACACGACAATTCGCTTCGAATTCACTATGCTGATGAATTTCCTTCTCTACTTGCTTCTCTGCGATACTGTCGTTTAGGAATACCCTTGCTTTTGCTCCAGAGACAGTTGCTGATCATTTCGGTTTGATTTTATCTAGCTCAAGCGCCGTTTGATCATTCTCGCTTTTGTGTTTGTTTTTCTGCGATGCAGTTTATGATACGTCCAAAATCGGCGAATGATACGTAACACTTATTCGTCCAAGGGAGGAAATATGCCTGATACTGAGAAAAGCTAGCAAGACTGTTGAGGATGAATCCTTCTGAGGGCATTTGTCTTGCTCAGGGATACTATATGTCAAAAGGATACGAGCGAAGAACGAATTTAGGAACAAATTGAAACTTTCATTTATAGGACATACATGCCATCTGCTTTTCCCATTAAGTTCTCGCCAGTCATCAAATCCTCGTCAAGGGAAGAGAAATGCTTCAAACTCTGCAGCCGCATTCATCCGGTATCAAAGTCGATGCGGGGATGCAAAGCATATAGAAAAGGCGGGAATAATAGGCTAATGACAAAGTACACAAGTGACTGTTATACAGGGAAGAGCGTAGCTGCAGAATAATTCACACTTAATTGGGGAAGACATTTAAGGGTTCTGAGCGACGAAGTCACGTCCCTTCTGAATGTTCTTCTTGAGATCAGTGAGAGCAGCCTGGATGAGCTTCTCTTCGTAGGCATTGACCTTGCCAACCTCAAGGATCTTCTCAACACCGTTGGGGCCGAGCTCGACACGGGAGGCGAAGAAGTCAACGCCCTGGTCCTTGTAGAGGGGGCTCTCAACGAAGGTGGGCTCGATGACACCCTTCTCGCCCTGAGCGGCCTTCAGGAGGGACTCGGCGAAGCGAGCACCGGCCATGGCCATGGAGAGGGTAGCGGAACCAGCACCATCCTTGGCCTTGACGACCTCATCACCACCAAACTGGATACGGTTGACGAGCGCATCGCGGGTCTCGCCCTCAATATCGGGGTGGTTGGACTGAGAGAGCAGAGGAACGATGGTGACACCGGAGTGGCCACCAACAACGGGGACGGCCTCGTTGGCGGGGTCGGTCTTCTTGATCTGGGAGATGAAGCGGGAGGCACGGACGACATCGAGGGTGGTGACACCGAAGAGACGCTTGGGGTTGTAGACACCCTTGGACTTGAACACCTCAGCGACAATGGGGACGGTGGAGTTAACCTGGCCGTGACATTAGTGCTGCTGATCTGGATATGACTGCTCGGGATACGTACGGGGTTGGAGATGACCAGGATGTTGGCCTCGGGGGAAGCCTCAGCAGCAGCCTTGGCAAGGTCACGGACAATAGAGGCGTTGGTGTTGAAGAGGTCTGCCAATCGCTACGTCAGTAATTATGCTTGCATAGAAAAGGCGAATCAACATACCGTCACGGGTCATGCCGGGCTTGCGAGGAACACCGGCAGGGATGAGGACGATCTCAGAGCCCTTGAGAGCCTCGCGGAGGCCAGAGGGAGTAGGGTCGTAGCCACTGACGGTGCTGTTGGTGTTGATGTGGCTCAGATCAGCAGCAACACCTGTCAAAAAGATCGTCGAGTCAGTATACTGGAATATTGGAAGTTTGGCAATGCAAGTTTCGGATGTCCGGAGACATACCAGGGCCACCGCGGATATCATAGAGAGCAAGCTCAGAAACACGGGGGTTAAGCTTGAGCAGGAGAGAGAGAGGCTGGCCAATGCCACCAGCGGCACCGAGGACAGTGACCTTGGAGGCCTAAAGATGAAAAATGGACATGGTTAGCACATTGGCAAAGCTCCGAAGTACCGAGCCGAGAGATGGAAGACTGAGTATACATACCTGGCTGGCAGAGGCAGAGAAGGCCCGCTTCTGGAGGAGATTGAAGGACTGACGAGCGGCGAACATTTTGTCTATGATCCGAAGACAAAGATTGATCTATCCTTGAAAGAAAATGAATTGAGTAGAGAGAAGGATGGAGATGATCTGGATGTGGAAGAAAGGGAAGAAAGAAAAGGAAGGAGGAAGAGGTGACGGTTGCCGGTGAGAAGGATTTGGGGCGGCTAATTCGCTCCGTTTCCGATCATCTCCACAGTGTGTTGCGGAACTTCTTCGTGCGTCACATGGAGATTGAACTAAGTGCCTTAAATTTTCTGGGGAAACATCGTTGCTTTCTGTGATAGCTGTCTCTATACGATAAAAGCACCTGTGTGGCGGATATTGTTTTTGCTAACTTGTTGTTGCCCTGTCACTGACTAACATCAGCCTGATCGTCTGATTGCTTGGTCTGTTTGTTGTGTGGGCTATTTATCCGTTCTCTGGAGAACCTCAACAACTGACCAATGTTCTGGGACTGGGTTCCCTCAAGCAAGTCCTGTGAGATCAATTGCAGGTAAACATGTTTTATTGTGCATTCGAGCGTCTTACTGGATACCTCAGTCTTCCATCTGGTAGCACCGGGGAGAAAGGAATTACCTGTCTAAGGTCAGAAAGCCGAGACCAACACGTTGGAATGCGAACTGAAGATTGGCCCTGTCAACAGCGGCCTGGAGGAACTCAACTACATGCTCCCTTCCGCTCTTTCCGTCCGTTCATACCCTACTATCGATGTCTAGTGCAATCGCAGTTCTAGTGCGCATCCTCCGTATGGATGGCTGGAAACGCAAATCTCCTTTGGACGTCATTCTTGATGGTGAGCTGACTCCAGATGAAACTCAAGAACTTGAGAACAATAGCGCGCAACCCGACAAACATAAATCGGAAGCAAACAAGATCAAGGAAGACCGGAACGCCTGCGCTTTCAAACCCACCCGAAGCAAGAAAATGCATGACGCAGGAGGAACAGTCCCAAAGAAATGAGTATATAGACACATAAAATTTACCTCAAAAAGTGTACTACCAACCAGCAAAAGAGAAAGAAAACGAGAACACCCCCCCAAAATATCCACTTGTCCTGCTTTGCTCTTCGTTCTACCTTTCGAATCGTGTCACCACTCACCCCCAAGGTATTTGCAACACTGTATAGCCGGCGCTGCGTGCCTTTCAGCACCTCGCGCTGTTGCCCAAGGTCTGTCAGAACAGCGCGGCCTCGATCGAGAAATTCATCCAGTTGCGAGTTCGTGTTGGCAAAGAACGATTGCTCTCGAAGCGCGTGCGTCTCCCTGTTGTAATCCGCCGGTGAAGCTCCAAAGCTGAGTCCTGAGCGGGATGATGAAGCGTTTGCGAAAGGCGAAGATTGCGGGAGGGAAGATTGGGCGTACGGGTTCTCGGGAGTCGCAGCGTGATGTGGTCGTCGGCCAAGCAGCTCATTGCGATTTGTCACCGATTGCTATCCACCAGTGTACAACAGTTACCTATTGCCAGGACTCATGTACAAGGGGGATGGGCTTGACTAGGAAGGGCTTACAGCTTCTTCCCGCTCCTTTCGGAGTTGATCAAAATGTGTCCTGTAATCGGCAAGCTCAGCGCGAAAGTTCTTCACTCGTTCAAACGCCTTTTCTTGCTTCTCAGGTATCAGTTCCTTCTTGGACAAGGCGGAGTAGTCATCGATAGTCCGTGATAGCGACGCCAAGGAAGCCGCAATCTGGCCTAATTATTTGCGCATTAGCAAGCCAGGTAAAATAATAAAAGAAACCCTCAGCGGTGAACTTGTAGCCGTGTACCGAATCTGGCGTGGGAGCAAATGTCTTCGAGCCGTACCTTGTAAAGCTGCAGATGTCGTTGCGGGCGACTGAGAGAATGTGTCCAGATCGCGGCGGATAGCAGAAGACTGCTTGAGTGCTGAATTGAAAAGGGAGTTCTGTGATCAAGTAGGGAAGTCATATGTCAGTCATCAAATAATGCGCTTCGATCGATGGCCATGGTGGGATTCACACACCATATTTGCTTTTGCAGGAGCTATCGAAGAGAGTTGTTTGTTTGCGTATGGTTTCACGGGTAGAACAGGGTATGCTCCATATGATCGGGCAAAAGACGCAATGCTCTCCAGACGGATGTTCGAAATTAAAGTCAACAGGAGCCGTTAATCGGTGTCAGGAAGAAGTTATAGCTCAAGGTATCCGCCCAGCGTTGCCAATAATTGTGGAAGGCCGAGGCCACATGTTCTTGCGGCGGATGCGAATTTGACGTCGTTGACCGCCTCTGACACATGAGCTGTCACTACTTGAAAGGTGGCTAGTCACTATCTAGACCTTGCAACTATCAGTCAATTTCATTTTCGCATATATATGCGATGGGATTTCCGCAGTGGCTATATTACTATACCACTTTTATCCACCTTGTTGCTGAATGTGCCAAACATATCAGAAACAGCTAAAGGATATATGCTAGGTGTGACTTCAACTTGAGAGACGAGTGGGTTTAATATCTTCGAATAAGCTACAACATGACAAGAAAAGAATCGCCAACTCCATTTCCCCTAGAATTCATGTAAAACAGCTTGGTTCACCCAGTCATAACTCCATGTGTGGAAATGAACTCAAGAAGCACTGGGCCGCTGGTCATATCATATCCAGGACGCATCAAACCTAGTTAGGAGGGTACTTGTTTTGTAGCAGCCACCTAAATTCAATTGCATTAGCCCAAAATGTCCTCTGAGCTTTCCCCGTCGCAGGATGCCGGGGTTCAGAAAGAAGCTGGAAACTCACTTGCTGACAAAGTAATCGACCGTACTGAAGGCTCCAACGATCCCAGTCCATGTTCCAACAAGCTTCCACGAGAGCTTGCCTTCGGCATGCTTCCTGTATGCGCCATATCCGAGCGCAGCACCGACCAGCGCGTACAGCACGGCATTTCCGAGGAAGACAGGGTTGCGCTTGGCGACATGGCCGGCGCGTGTAGCCTTCGCTTTCGCCTTCTCCACCTTTGCCTGCTCTTTCCGCTCCTCTTTCTCCTGTGCCTCTCTTTCTAAACGATCAGCCTGGGTAGTGGTCTTCACGTCCTGGTTGAGGAAATCCGAGTCAACTGAAACCACATGCGGGGAGTCGACGTCAACTAGGGAGGCGGTGCTTTCCGCTGTTTCACTCAGATAGGTTCGTGGTGGGTTAGGGGCGCGACTGCGTTGTGGAGAGTCAGTCAATAGTCCTCGGGGACTTGGCCAATTTCAAAATAACAACTTACGCCTACGTCGGAGCCGGTCAGTCAGATCGCCTTTCGAGATATAGCATCCTCATGGGAAGCAGGAGAAACGTGGGTGGAACACATACCTCCTCTGGTGTTTGTTTAGGGCCTTTGGCCGCGGCTTCTGCGTAAGACATGTTTGTAGGATTTCTGTGGTACAAAGGGCTGGAGGTGACGGAGAAAAGATCTATTACCAGTCAGTGCTCCGTATTAAAGGTCGTAATGGTGAACAATTGGCGGCATATCGCGGAGCGGCTGCTCCAGGGTCGCCCACGTAATATGGTACAACATCACTTACAGGGAATAAGGTGATATTGAGAGATTCGGAGATCGAAGATAGTAAGTAATGGTGGGACACCGGAAAGTGAATTTGGGCAGGTGATGACTGCCTCTATTTATGCAGAATGCAAGGGCCCCTTGCACTTGGCTCACAAGTATGACATCACTCCCTCGGCGGGAGTGGGCACTGCGCACATGGTCCATAATAAACGCTGCCAAGGCATCATGAACCGGCCCATCACCTGTTTAGACAACCCCAATCCAATTTACCTTCGTCCTATGATGTTTAGCAAGTCGCACGGAAGTTCGAAGTAAAGTGGAAATCTGTCTTCGCGGTCGGCTTGGTCAGTCTGCGGTTGTCGCGTCAATGGTTTCCCTCTAGTGACAGCGAAGGCCTGCAGCAGTCCTGGTCGATCTGGTTATCGATGGTTGCGAGCGGTCAAACGCACCGTGAGCCGTCCTCAGATCATCCAAGAACGCAGCATCGCCAATCTGGACTAAAACCACACCTTAACGAGTTTTGGAATCGTCTTAGTCATTCTTGTTCTACACGATAGGAGTAGGCCAGTATGTGGGTTAAAAGGTTCTGAAGTAACAAAAGGAATCAATATTGAAATGCTGGAATCGTACTCAAGTGACCAGAAATGGTCGGAATGAACTATAGTAGGTATTTTCGGGTACATATTACATGAGACCATAAAAAAACCCCGATCTCAAATGTTACATTTGATATTTCGGAACTTCGATTGGTCGAACTTCATTCACAGAAGAAGCTCAAGGGGGTTCTCAACAATCTTCTTCAGTTCCTTGATCCATTCGGCACCAACAGCACCATCGACAACCTTGTGGTCGAAGCTGCCAGTCACGATAATCTGGTCATCCCACTCAACAGAGGTACCCTCCTCAGTCTCAACGGGAACAGCAACCTTGCGGGTGGTGCCGACGGCCAAAATACCAGCCTGAGGAGGGTTGATGACAGCGGTGAACCGCTCAATAGCAGGGTTCATGCCCATGTTGCTGATGGTAAAAGTGCCGCCCTGGTACTCCTCAGGCTTGAGCTTGTTCTCCCGAGCGCGCTTACCGAGGTCCTTGATCTGGTTAGAGATGTTGGAAAGGCCAAGACCCTGCACGTTCTTGACAACGGGAGTAATAAGACCATTAGGAGTGGCAACGGCAACACTAATATCAACAGTGTTGTGCTGGCGGATGACAACCTGGCCGTTCTCCTCGCGCCAGCTCGAGTTGACGGCAGGAACCTTCTGAAGAGCGGCGGCACAAGCCTTGACAAGGAAGTCGTTGACGGAGAGCTTGTATTTGCCCTCAGCAGATGCGTTGAGAGCCTGGCGGAGCTTCAGGAGCTTCGTAACGGACAGAGTAGTCGAAACGAAGAAGTGAGGGTTCTCTCTCATCGACTGCTGCAGGCGGGTAGCAATGGTCTTGCGCATAGATGTGAGAGGGATGTCTTCATATGTAGGCGCGGCAGAAACGCTAGGCTTGTACTTCTCCACATCTTCCTTGGTGATCTGACCACCACGTCCAGTACCCTTGAGAGCCTTGATTGGAACACCCTTCTCCAGGGCCAATGCCTTGGCAGCAGGGCTGATGTTGGGCTCACGGTCAAGACTAGGCTGGAGCTTCTCAGTAGATGTCTCAGGCTCCTGAGCGGCGGGCGCAGGCTCGGGTGTCGAGGGGGCTGGTGCAGCCTCAGCCTTGGGCTCCTCCTTGCTCTCCTTGGCGGGAGCAGCTCCCTTATCACCACCGGCGTCTTCCAGAGTAAAGCTCTCAAAGGGGGCGACATCTGTTCCCTCCTCCACAAGAACGGCAATAGGCTGGTTTTGCGCATTAGCGATGGGGCTCAGTGGACCACGGAAAAATTTTCAGTCAATACATACAGCGCCGACAGCCACATCCTTCTCACCAGTCTCCTTCAGAACCTTGGCTAAGACACCCTCCTCTTGGAATTCAAAGTCCATCTGCGCCTTATCGGTCTCGATTTCCACGAGGACATCACCCGGCGACAGGGAGTCACCGGCCTTCTTCTGCCAAGCTCCAATGTTTCCTGCGGACATTGTGGGCGAGAGGGCAGGCATGCTGATAATGGTGTGAGGGGGAAAGGCTGTAGAGGCGCATAGTTAGGATCAAGTCTTCAATACGCAAACGTGATGGAGACTAGGAAAAGAAGAGACGACATACACTTCGAGGCATAGAAACGGGATAGGGCGGATAAGGCGGGCAATTGAGGTCTATGGATCAGGAAAATTTTATTAGTATCATTCTCAATACAGATTGATCATGAAATGTTCAAGGTGAACCATACTGGACAGCGTCCTTGAATCTGTGAATAACCTGAGGCCGCCTCACGCAGAGGCCGCCTTTTGACAACATGGCGCTGGGAATGCGCATTCGGACAGCAGAGGCAACCATGGTGCCAAATGCTGTAGCTATGATACAATTAAAAGGCCGCGGCACAAAAGAGAAGAGAAGATAAGATGGAGATGGTGCCGGAGGATGAGTCTGGCAAGTGGTAGGGCCTGTATCAGAGAGTTGGGGATGCAGCTCCTGGAACTTTTCTGTTGAGCGTCCGGTGAGCAATCGGAATAGTTCTCGCCGGATTTCTCCAGGGCGGGCGGCCGTCCCCGAGTTACGTAAGCCCAGTGCCGCATCTCTGGCACGCGCCGGTCACCGTATATTTGTCCGCCTGCGGGAGAAAGACACGCAGCCGCATCAGCTCCAGGACCCATGCAATAGCGCGATACTCCGGCACACGGTTTCTATCTCCTTTCGTCATTTTTTCCTTAATCCGATTCTACGTTCCATGTGTATTTGTTGTTTCAGTTATTGAATGCTCCGCTCGGAGTTTCGCATAAATGGCGGATGTTGAGAATGGCTCTTCGCAGGAGCCAAATCGGACATCTGTGGTACTGCCGCAGGGAGACAACAAAGAGAACACTGTCGATACCTCAACATCTGCTGAGACTGAAGATGTTGTCGAGGAAGACACCAAGCCTTCTCTTCCTCTCGAATCACAAAGGCAGAAAATTGATATAGAGGAAGTTACAGACTCCAATTCACCACAGATCAAAGTAGACTCCACCGAAGTAACAGAGACCGCGGACAAACCTCCGAGTCCTCCGAACGACGCCGATGATGTTGAAGGTCCCGAGAAGCACGGCTCCCCTCAACCGGAATCAAAAGCAGACGACGTCGCTAGTTTGGGAAACGATCAGGCGGAGACTGCTCCAGGAGACTCTGTGGGCGACAAGCAGGATGGCGACCCTATACCCCAGTTTGAGCTTACACCAGATACCCGACTGCGCTCGGACTCGAGATCAACGACTGCTACGTATGCCACTCAGCGCTCCGTGACTGTCAGCTCTGCGGTGTTCATAGTCAACGCTCTCGAGACAATTGGGGCGTCCAAGGATGCCAAGAAGAGCAAAGTACTTGATGATGCCGTAAAGAGCGCGTTGGCGAACGTTAAGCAATCAGACCGTCAGCCGATCGACCCGGAGCTTATATTTCGCCCTCTTCAGCTTGCGACAAAGAGCTTCAGCATCCCGTTGCAAGTCACAGCGCTCGACTGTATCGGGAAACTCATAACTTACTCTTACTTTGCCTTTCCATCATCTCAGGATCACAAGGGCTCGGAAACCGAGGCCACGCCAGAACAGTCTCCTCTCATAGAACGGGCAATCGATGCCATCTGTGACTGCTTCGAGAACGAAGCCACTCCCATTGAGATACAGCAACAAATTATCAAGTCACTTCTTGCGGCAGTCCTGAACGATAAGATTGTGGTACACGGAGCTGGTCTCCTAAAGGCTGTCCGCCAGATATATAACATCTTCATCTACTCCAAGTCTAACCAAAACCAACAGATTGCCCAAGGGTCATTGACACAGATGGTCAGCACAGTGTTCGACAGGGTTCGTGTGAGACTTGAGCTGAAAGAATTACATTTGCGTGAAGGGGAAAAGGGACAGGAGAATACACCTGACGCTGCGACAGCTGAAACGGTTGAGGTGCCCCTGTCAACCGATCAGGATCAGGCATCCGATGCAGCCTCTGTTGTAGCACCCGATCAACCCGTCGCGAAGGAGCCTGGGGAAAAGCTTACTCTGCAAAGTTTCGAGTCAGGCAAAGATGTCACGTCGGTCGCTGATAACGCGCCCACAATGGTTACCCGCGCCAAGCTTGGCCAAAAAAGGACGCAGTCATTGTCAAGCACATCCGGGGAAGACAGGGAAGACGGCGACGGAGCTACCGACGATGATGAGGACGAGATCTACATCAAAGACGCTTTCCTAGTATTTCGAGCTCTATGCAAACTGAGCCATAAAATCCTCAGCCACGAACAGCAGCAAGATCTCAAATCTCAGAATATGAGATCCAAGTTGTTGTCCTTGCACCTCGTTCATTACCTCATCAACAATAATGTCGCGGTCTTCACCTCCCCGCTCCTAACCATCAGGAATAGCTCCAACAGCTCCGATGCTATGACGCTTCTGCAAGCTGTTCGGCCCCATTTGTGCCTCAGTCTGAGTCGAAACGGGTCGAGCTCAGTGCCCAGGGTTTTCGAGGTTTGCTGCGAAATCTTCTGGCTCATGTTGAAGCATATGAGAGTGATGATGAAGGTTTGTTCATATGCTTATCCTCTTTGTCTGACTGGTTCTAATTCCTCACAGAAAGAGCTTGAGGTCTTCTTGAAAGAGATTTACCTGGCTATTCTCGAAAAACGGAACTCGCCTGCTTTTCAGAAGCAGTACTTTATGGAGCTCGTGGAGCGACTGGCCGATGATCCTCGTGCATTGGTGGAGATATATCTGAATTATGACTGTGATCGCACAGCGCTGGAGAATATCTTTCAAAAGTACGTTTGTATCACCTCATGTTTCAATCTCTTTGGGCCAGTATTGATTGTTTTTGCAGCATCATTGAACAAGTTTCACGATACTCGAGCGTACCTGTCGCAGTTTCCGCAGTCCAACAGCAGCACTATCAAGAACACCATGTCAAGGTATCAAAAGTGGGCGCAGATTGGCATCAAAGCGGGACTCTACCTCCGACACTCACGACAGCGCACATAGCCAGTATTCAGCAGCCAACTTCCCAAAACGTGCCGTCTGAGTATATTCTGAAGAACCAGGCGCTGGAATGTTTAGTGGAAATTCTACAGTCACTTGATAACTGGGCCTCTCAGCGAATTGATGACCCAGCCACTGGGGTTACAAATCTGTTGTCCCAGAAATCCATCGATAATTCCAGAGAGTCGATAGACACCAACGCTGCGACCTTTTTATCCTCTCCAAGGGTCGAGGGTACCGATGGCAGTACTGGTCGGTCGACACCCGTGGCAGAGGACGATCCAAGCCAGATCGAGAAGGTCAAGCAGAGGAAAACTGCGCTGATGAATGCAATTCAGCAATTCAACTTCAAGGCCAAGCGGGGGATCAAGCTTTTCATACAAGAGGGCTTTATACGTTCGAACTCGCCCGAAGACATTGCAAGTTTCCTGTTTCGCAATGAGCGATTGGATAAGGCCATGATAGGGGAATATCTTGGTGAAGGTGATGCCGAGAACATTGCCATTATGCATGCATTTGTGGACCAAATGGACTTCTCTAAGCGACGTTTTGTGGATGCACTTCGTCAATTCCTGCAACACTTTCGATTGCCTGGGGAGGCCCAGAAGATTGATCGTTTCATGCTCAAGTTTGCCGAGCGCTACGTGACTCAGAACCCGAATGCTTTCGCCAATGCAGACACTGCGTACGTGTTGGCTTACTCGGTCATTATGCTCAATACAGATCAGCATAGCGCTAAGATCAAGGGTCGCCGCATGACTAAAGAGGACTTCATCAAGAACAATCGGGGCATCAACGATAACCAAGACTTGCCCGATGAGTATCTGGGGTCCATATTTGATGAGATCGCGAACAATGAGATTGTGCTCGACACTGAACGAGAGCACGCTGCAAATCTGGGCATTCCCACGTCCACCACAGGCGGCTTAGCTTCTAGGGCAGGACAGGTCTTCGCAACGGTAGGAAGGGACATCCAAGGCGAAAAGTATGCCCAAGCATCTGAAGAAATGGCCAATAAGACGGAGCAGCTCTATCGAAGTTTGATTAGGGCGCAGCGGAAGACGGCCGTTAGAGAGGCCCTCTCACGCTTCATCCCCGCGACTTCGGTACGGCATGTTGGATCTATGTTCAACGTGACTTGGATGTCTTTCCTTTCCGGGGTGTCTGCTCCCATGCAAGACACACAGAATATTGAAACCATTAAGCTCTGCATGGAAGGAATGAAACTGGCGATACGTATCAGTTGCGCTTTTGATCTGGAGACTCCCCGGGTCGCATTCGTAACGGGACTTGCCAAATTCACAAATCTGGGCAATGTCAGGGAGATGGTACCAAAGAATGTTGAGGCTTTGAAGGCGCTGCTCGACGTGGCGCTTACCGAAGGGAACAACCTGAAAAGTTCCTGGAGAGAAGTCCTCACCTGTGTCAGCCAGCTCGACCGGCTTCAACTCCTCACTGATGGCGTTGATGAAGGTTCATTGCCCGATCCATCACGCGCCCGTATTGTACCACAAACTCCATCTGATGGATCCCGCAGATCTATGCAGGCATCAAGACGTCCTCCCCGTCCGCGGTCAGTAAACGGACCTACAGCTTTCCGTTCTGAGGTTGCTATGGAAAGTCGATCCGCAGAAATGATACGCGGAGTGGATCGCATCTTCACAAATACCGCAAATCTCACTCATGAGGCTATCATTGACTTTGTTCGCGCTTTAAGCGAAGTGAGTTGGCAGGAGATTCAATCTTCGGGTCAGACAGAGTCCCCTCGAACATACAGCTTGCAGAAGCTCGTTGAAATCAGCTATTACAACATGACCAGGGTCAGGATAGAGTGGTCGAAGATCTGGGAAGTTCTTGGACAACACTTCAATCAGGTTGGATGCCACACTAACACTACCGTGGTGTTCTTTGCACTGGATTCCCTTCGGCAGCTTTCGATGCGTTTTCTGGAGATCGAAGAGCTTCCTGGTTTCAAATTCCAAAAGGACTTTCTCAAGCCGTTTGAGCATGTGATGGCCAATAGTAATGCTGTTACTGTGAAGGATATGATCCTTCGATGCCTGATACAGATGATCCAAGCACGTGGAGATAATATCCGCTCAGGCTGGAAAACAATGTTCGGCGTCTTCACAGTCGCTGCCCGAGAGCCATACGGTGAGCGAGTCTCTTATCGCGTAAAATTTAATTGATGGGGATGCTAATATCTAGAAGAGGGCATTGTCAACATGGCGCTCGAACATGTCACTCAAATCTACAACACGCGGTTCGGTGTGGTCATTACACAGGGAGCTTTCCCTGACCTAATCGTTTGCCTCACGGAGTTTTCCAAGAACATGAGATTCCAGAAGAAGTCTTTGCAAGCGATCGAGACCTTGAAGTCCACTGTCACGAAGATGCTCAGGACACCGGAGTGTCCTCTATCACACCGTGGAACTACATCGGAAGGCGGTCAGGACGATGGAACGAACCTGGCCAAACAATTATCACGGCAGTCTCAAGAAGAGCAATTCTGGTATCCTATCTTGATTGCCTTCCAGGATGTATTAATGACAGGTGATGACCTTGAGGTGCGATCAAGGTAAGTTCCAAGTTCTGACTTTGCTCCGGGAACGTCGCTGATCAGGAAACCAGAGCATTGACTTATCTTTTCGACACACTGATCCGCTATGGAGGCGACTTCCCTCAAGAATTTTGGGATGTCTTGTGGAGACAGCTTCTCTATCCTATCTTCGTCGTCCTTCACTCCAAATCGGAGATGTCCAAGGTGCCAAACCATGAAGAACTCTCCGTGTGGCTGTCAACAACAATGATACAAGCCTTGAGGAATATGATTACACTTTTCACGCATTATTTCGATGCGCTGGAATATATGTTGAGTCGTATACTCGAGCTTCTTACACTATGCATCTGCCAAGAAAACGACACAATTGCGCGGATCGGTAGCAATTGCTTGCAACAACTGATTCTGCAAAATGTTGCGAAGTTCAAGCAGGAACACTGGACCAAGGTTGTAGGTGCTTTCGTGGAGCTTTTCAGCAGGACCACGGCCTACGAGTTATTCACAGCCGCCGCCTCGATATCTTCGAAGCCAGCTTCGATCAAGAACGGGAACGGCGAGGCATCCAACGAGGATGACTTGCACAAGCCGGAGCAAGAGACAGCCGAGTCAACGCCTCTCCGGGAAACTCCATCGGACGCCCCAAGGGTGAATGGGTCGCAGCCTGTGACTTCTGAGCACGAGGAGGGCGACATGCCTGCCGCGTCGAACCCCGAGTTGGAAGATTACCGCCCGCAGGCCGAAACCCAACAACAACCCGCTGCCGTGACCGTTGCGCGGCGCCGGTTCTTCAATCGTATCATAACAAACTGTGTGCTTCAGCTACTTATGATTGAGACTGTCCACGAACTGTTTTCGAACGACAAAGTCTATGCTGAGATCCCAAGCCACGAACTTCTCCGTTTAATGGGGCTGCTCAAGAAAAGCTATCAGTTCGCGAAAAAGTTCAACGAGGACAAAGAGCTCCGGATGCAGCTCTGGCGCCAAGGCTTTATGAAGCAACCGCCCAACCTGCTTAAACAGGAAAGTGGCAGTGCTGCTACATATGTTCACATCCTTTTCCGCATGTACCACGATGAGCGAGAAGAACGAAAGAGCAGCCGCGGGGAAACAGAGGCTGCGCTTATTCCGTAAGTATAACGGGCTTCCTCGTTACCAACCACAGCTAACAAATAACCTTGTCCAGTCTCTGCGCCGATATTATCCGAAGCTTCGGCCGACTCGATGAAGATTCTCAGCACCGAAACATAGTGGCCTGGCGCCCTGTGGTTGTAGATGTCATCGAGAGCTACACCAACTTCCCGTCTGAAGGTTTCGATAAACATGTCGAGACTTTCTACCCATTAGCGGTGGATCTATTGGGCCGCGACCTTAACCCGGAAATCCGCCTCGCTCTTCAGTCCCTGCTTCGAAGAATCGGAGAAGCAAGGCTGGGTATCGCTGCTGTGCAGACACCCATCAGCCCCAGGAGCTCTATCTCGCAGCACCACTCCCGCAGGTATAGTCGGGATCATTAGTGTCTGGGGTCGGAGTTCTGATGAAACGGGGTTTGTTGGACTTTGACTTTTGTTTCTTTTGGATATCCTGCCTACTCTATACGAGGCCTTTTACTTCCGTCGCCCACTCTGGAGGAGTGTTGAATGTAGACTTAACAAATATATTGCATTGTCATTCTCAGACTTACAAATCATAAGAATACAGACCGTCTACCTATTCTATCAATACCAAATTACCGAACTTGGGCTCGGCGAAGCAGACTTGTCAGTCTGATACTATGCAGCCGTAAAGCGGCATCAAGCCCGATACATCAATTGCATCACTCTTGGCAAGCAGATATTGGCGGCACAGTCGAGGCTGCCCCGGTTGAACTAGCAAATTGCGCATGTATCAACTAGCTGGAATGGACTTCATTATAAGACGGAATCTTGCCAGATTCGAAGTTAGTAAGAAGACTATCCATGTCCTGTTCGCTCATTTTAACGAGCTCTTCGAGACTCCATGACTCGCAGACCCCGGACATCCTCCAATAAGTCAGCAGGAAGCTTAATCCGAAAGATAAGGATCAACAGTACCACTTCATTCTCTTAGGCCCCTCCTCTGGCCTGGCAGCGACCTCGCGTAGTTTCTTGCGTAGTTTGCCCACATTTTCTATGGCTGCACCCATGTTGTCGGGCAATGATGCTGCAATCTTTTTCCGAATGATACTTGCAAGTTTAGGTCCATTTCCATTCGTGCTCACCATCACTTGCAGTGGTCCATCACGGTACATGCTGCCAAAGTAGAAGTCGCACTCTGCAGGCACATCGGCTATGTTGGCAGGTATTCGCTTCTCCTTACACAGTTTCCAGACGCGAGACGAGGCGTCAGGGTCATCAATGGCGCAAAGGACCATATCTGCTCCTTCTAGATCTTCCGGCTCAAATGCGCGATCGACATGCGTGACCTGGCCCTCGGATACACGGAAAGCGACTTCGTCATTAAGACCTGAGCGAGGACAGACGATTGTTACTTTGGCGTCGGCGTTCAGGGCGTGGAGAATGCGCCCTGCAGCTACCTGTTAAATGACCCCGTTAGTGCTGTTGTGATATATATATATCTCTCTCCGTTTTTCTGCGGCGGGACATGCATAAGACTATACCTCACCACCACCGACCACTAGGACATGTTTATCTTTGACTTGCCAAGCGACTATCATGGAGCCCCCTCTCTGGACTGGAGGGTACTTGTGCGACATTTTAGCATAGGATAGATATTTCGAAGCTTCACGGAGATGTTATCTGTCGCGGGGAGACATTTGAAGTGCCGCTATCTATCATTGGCGGGGCCATTGTACGGGGGGCTAGAGACACCCAAGACGACCTGGCCTATTTTCACCTTTTCCCTTCTCCGCCAAACTTTTTTCCTCTTCCCTCGGCCATTTGAAATGCCCTCCACAACCCTTACCTCCTTTCTAGTCTTCGCTCCCTTCTCCCCATTGTCCATGCCTTCATTTCGCAGTACATAGTAGTCACAATGCGGGGAGTACAAATCTTCTCTGGGACATCCCACCCTGTCCTTGCTGAGACCATCTGCGAGCGTCTAGGCACACTCCCCGCTCGGGCAGTGCTCGGGAAATTTGCAAATGGCGAGACAAGAGTGGACATTGGAGTTTCCGTGCGGAACCAAGACATATACATTGTCCAGAGCGGCAGTCAGAAGATCAATGACAGTGTCATGGAGCTCCTGATCATGATCTCTGCTTGCAAGGGTGGTTCCGCAAAGTCGATTACAGGTGAGCTTTTCGCCAAATGATTTGAAAATCTTGCGCAATAGCTAACATGATTCTGCAATAGCGGTCATGCCGTATGCTGCCCGTCTAACGTGAGAATTACGCATTGTGCTGACATGGACGAGGTACTTTCCTTACTCCCGCCAGTCGAAAAAGAAGAGCCATCGGGGAGCCATCACCGCTCGGATGCTGGCGAACTTGCTTTCGGTCGCTGGAGTAGACCACGTCATTACTCTTGACTTGCATGTGAGTTTAACAGATTATTGGTATAACGGACGAATAGACGTCTGACTGAATGACAGGCGTCACAAATGCAAGGATTCTTCGGCAAGCCTGTGGATAACCTCTTTGCCGAGCCTTTCATCGCCCGTTGGATTCGGATGAACGTCCCTGGCTGGAAAGAGGCCGTCGTTGTTAGCAAAAACGCTGGAGGTACCAAGCGTGTAACATCGCTTGCGGACACCCTGAAGCTCAATTTTGGCATTGTCACAACCGACAGACGCCGTCCGAAGGTCACTACGTCCATGACCGATAGTACTGTTTTTTTCGACTCTATCAATGATAGCATTCCGAAAGAGCCGAAGCCTTTTGTCCTACACCTGCGCAAGAATTCCCACGGCGGTGAATCGAGCGAACACAACAACCCAGAGCCCGAGGAACTACTGCGTCCGGAGACACCACCCGCTGCTCGTCGCCCGTCAGAGTTGGAAGCAGCTCACGAGTACACAGACGTACGTGTGCGTGATGTGATCACTGGCCGACTTGTACAGGGCCATATTGTGGATGATGATTTCCCCTCGGGTGGTCCCACCTCGGTACCTGCCTCTGGCCATACAACCCCAGGACAGCCTTCCAGCCAGGATCAACCCGAGTCCGTGCCAGACGCGATGGTCAACTCGTTCATCTCGACGACGTCTTCTCTACCTGGAGATCATGCTCTTGGCGGGTCGTTCGATGCCGCTGAATCTTCGGATGAGGAAGAGAGCAACGGGCGAAGCGTCGAGCAAGAGAAGACCATCACCCTGGTTGGTGATGTTCGAGACAGGACTGTTTTCCTTGTCGATGATATGATCGACAAGAGTGGCTCGTGGATTGCTGCCGCGGAAACGGTGGTCAAACGAGGCGGGGCTAAACAGGTCTACTGCATTGCTACACATGGACTTTTTGGCGGCGATTCCCTCGAGCACATGGAAGCGTGTGACGCGATTAACTATATTGTCGTCACGAATACTTTCCCAATAACTCCCCAGATGATGAGAAAGACGAAGAAACTGGTTATTATCGACATTTCGAGTCTTCTTGCGGAGAGTATCCGACGCCACCATTACGGTGAAAGGTTTGTACTGCTGCGGTCTGATTCTTGACTGAGTCAATCTGCTAACGTCCAATTCAGTGTGTCAGCACTTTTCCACCTCAATGACTAATTAGCATGGCGAAGTCTATCCATGTGGTATGGCAGATTATTTCGCACACTATCAATGAATGAACGTACTACAATCCTGAAATGTTGGTAAGAATGATGCATCAACAGTAACGACAGCATTACGACTCTCTTCTTTTTTCTTGTACTGATGACACTGGTTTTTATACTCACGAGGAGGTCAGGGGTATTTGAGTGTATCTTCATTGTGATACATGTGCTGGACTTTTTCTCTCCCGATGTCAAGGGTGCTAGAGATACTGACTGGCGTGAGAACAAAGGCGCTCAGGTTTGACATCTGAATAGGCTAAGATTGAGCATTCTTTGCTCATCTATAGTGCAATATCATCCCCAATGTCGCATTGGCAAGACACGTGCATTCTTCGATTTCGGTGACATACGAATCCTGAAGCTAGCTTCACCGGACTCTGTCCATCCACACCAACGGTGCAGTCCACTTTGGGTACTGCAGGAGCATCTTGTCTTTACAAAGATTGTTCTTAACGGAGCGTTGGAAGAGCAAACAATTAGCCTTGTTAGTTCTCTGTCTTCTTCGCGTCATTTGGCATGGAGGGACGGATGCGCTGCAGGGCTATACCGAGGAATGAAGGCATCAACTTCTTAGTTCCCGTCAATTGACGCGGGCTCTGGTCCTTTGGACCGGTGGAGT
Organism: Aspergillus viridinutans; assembly: GCF_018404265.1. Taxonomy (NCBI): domain Eukaryota; kingdom Fungi; phylum Ascomycota; class Eurotiomycetes; order Eurotiales; family Aspergillaceae; genus Aspergillus; species Aspergillus viridinutans. Next base: position 377,658 of record NW_025091222.1, read on the forward strand.
TGATGCAAGAGAACATCTCGAACATTCTCATGTTATGTATCACAATGAGCTAGTAGTAAATATATGATGTGTGAATGGCTTGTTTGTAAGTCGAGGATTGTCTCGTGCTGCCCCTGAAATGGTTCTTCCGAATAATCCTTGTAAGGTCTGCAGCGCAAAAGAGGTAGCCGACTGGTCTTTTCATAAATATCCACTGCGACTACGCCGTATATTCTCGTCTCCATCCAAGTCACCCTCGTTTGATTGCAAGGAAACCCGCAGGACTAGCTGATACGTAGTTTGTAGTAGTCAGTTGCAGCGCGAGTCCGATGGATCTCGCAAATATTGACACGGAATCCCGCCTGATGTTTTTGTTTATGAACAAGGGTACGGAGTTACTATCAAGCGACATTTCTGGCGGTGTGCGCATACCCGTTCACTCGGCGCTTCGCTGCGGCGAGGCGCTTCTATTGACCCAATCCTCCAGAGAAGGTTCGATCTACCTCAGTTCATAAACGACATCACCTCACGGTCGCCATTGACATCAATGTGATGAGATGAGATGGGATATGTAATACGATTTGAGTACCCGACGGAGTAGTGAGTAAAAAATAGATACTCCGTAGCGCTGACCCGAATTCCAGGATAGATCTTGCTCTCGGGCCTCCCCCTGCATACTTCTGATAGATAGTCGGCGGGACTTACACCGTAGCATATCCCTTGGGTCACCGTAGGGGTCCAGGGATTTGCCGGTGCGGTGTGCTGCTATGTGGATACTGATTTCAAACCCAACCACTTGCTATCATAGGCATTATCGCGAAGAAGAACGAATTGACTATCTAGATCTACAATCTGAGCTGTGGTTGGAGAGGAGGATTGATATTCAACTGCAGCCTCAGCTCGTCGAGCTTGCGATCTTTTCCAAGGCGCCGGGACGCACAGTAATTAATGTCACAAAAGTACATTTCCAACTAGTACGTAGTGTGTTTAAAGTGGGGTCCCAAGTACGGATTTCCCTACGGAGCCATGGACTCATGGCCAGGGCGAGACGCACACTCTGTATGAAATGTGATATGTCGACTTGTCAAGACCGCGCTCAAAGTACCATGCGTCATCGGAGCCGGAAAGGACTTTTTAATTTCGAGTCTAGGGCTGGCAAAATGAGCAAGGGGTGAGACTGAGAAGTGAGAACTGAGCAGTCTCGGATCAGTTCGAGTTGGCTGGGACTTAGTACACCGGGGAAGCACATCCGGTAGATCACAAAGTTCTCCTGTGGATTTTTGGACTTTTCAGGGAATCCAGGCTTTTTGCTCTCCAGATCGTATTCAGGACACGGTGGACAATGACATGAATTGCTTGGTCTGCTATCGTATCTGAGGACCAATCAGTTGGTTAAGTATTTCATCATACCTCCTGCACATACCTGAGGTGAATACGTACTATGCTTGTCTTGAGCCTGGACGGTGTCATTAAGTCGACAATCAACAATCCAATAGCAACTATGAATTGATGATTGACAGGGAACTGGCATCAGCCATGTCTCCGGGATACCTGTCCTCTTACCTTAGCGCTCCTTGGGACCCAGCCCAGTCTCGACTCTCGAGTCAACACCTTAGCAGTTCAACATACAGGGTAGTCCGCGTGCCGTCAGTTCGAAAACTAAGGTAAACCTCCACCATGGAGCATTGGGTTTAGACCCACTGCAGGTGTCCCGAATTGGCGAGGAGTCCAGCGGGGAACCACTAAGAGGGCCCGAAACTTTTGTTCCCCTCGCTCTTTTTCAGTTTCCGGAAGTCGCCTGGGTTCAGTCCAGGACTAACCACTTACCTATTCGGTGTAAGTCTTGAGTTTGGTGGAAAGTCAGTGGACCGTTACGTGTTGCATACACCCTGGAAAGCCATAAATATGGGCGACCGTCTGGATTCTTTTTAAAGAGCAAACTAGCATGAATCAATTATTGGGTTATCGCAGTGTATATCATAGCAACTCAACTTGACCATTGATAAAACTATGGACAGCCTTGAGCTTGAGGGCTGAAGCTCAAGCACCATGGTCGAGAAGCCACTCCAGCCGCGAACCCGGTTGGCGGGACCGTGGATCCCCCTGCACAAGCACGCCACGATCAGCCAGCATCAGCCGAGATCTGCCAGAGTATTGGGATTACTTCTTCCAGGGTCATTTATCTCATGTACGGAGTAGTATAGTGTAAGTACGAAGTAGGGAAGTCTCTGGAATGATGATTTATGATAATTTGGAAGAGTACCTACAGTAGCACCTAGCATATGTAGGTAGGACGCGCCAAATTCATTGGCGGGTGGCATGAATAGTATGCGTGTTTGTTTTCCGGCCATCTCTCAATTCCCCTACTTTAAGTGGATCAGATGGATAACTACTGTACGCAGCAGTACCATGTCAACTAGGGTAGTATGCTACTAAGGTACTTGAGTGGTCCGTTGGTTGAGATTAATCATCAGGCACTTACTACTAGTCGTAACTTCGAAAAAACAAAAACTGAGCTCCGGCCTAGCTAGGTCCTGGTAAAGCTTCAAAAAGCGAACAATTGCATAGGCTCACAAGGCATTATGATGGAATTGGTGAAACACTTTCCATAAACCTTGTCCTTGTCCTTGTTTTGATCTTCGTTATTGTCCTACAGTGACTGGGATTTGGTTTCACAATAGTGTTCATGATCAAGTTTGTTTAATCCATTTGAGATTTCTATTGTCAAAAAAATCCAGTTCATCCATTTGATGGTGCGCCACACTAGAGAAGTATGAAAATAATGGAATCATTTGTGATGTTATGACATTACCCGTGCATACCATATGATGATATATCTGCCATCAGAGAATTATAGGCTGGAATTTGTCAACATCCAGAATGCCAGGCCCTTGGATCTGGGGTTGGTCCTCATGATCCTGGTTGACGTGTAAGGATTGATCCTCATAATCCTGGTTGACGTCTAAGGATTGATCTTCATGATCCTGGTTAACGTCTAGATGACCGCACAGTTGCAGAAAAAGAAAAGAGATATCAGATGCACATTTCCTCCAAACAATAGATAATATGTAACAATGATGAGTATTTATTATTCTAGACCGTAACCTCTCTACTGCGTGGAAAACGTAACTGCACTTCTGATTGCTAGATCGTGAGATCGTCCATGCCAAATCTCCTGCACCATTTGGCTGGGAAAGTGGGAAGGGCTGTGCTTTTTCCACCTCCAATCAAAACACGGCGATCTCCCAATTGGCTCAGGGACAATCTTCTTGGATGTCTAGTACAGTGCACGGAATAAAAACATATCAAATCAGAAAGAAATGTCTATCTAGTAGTTCCTAGTCACTGCTACGAGTACTCCTATTAGTCCTCGATACCTTAATATCTCTGTGGAGCGACCCGTCTATCTTGGTCTATTGAATTGTCCCCAATAATGCTGAAAAAAATACCTTAGAACAAACCATTAATTCTGCTCAGTATCCAATAATTTGTTAAACATCTTATTGTTAAAGTTAAGATTGCGACTATTGACGTTGTTCCCATCTCCCTAGCACTGCTGCTACGGTCCATGGCCCACTGTCCGACTATACATCACTTTTCCATGGATCTTCGAACCTCTTCTTTCCGTCCGCTCCCTGTCGTTCCTGTTTCTCTTCTGTTTCTTCTGCTTCAGATCTCATCTCTGTCTCATGTTGTGTCGCCCATCGTGCATTTCGAGCAGTACTTTTTGTCCTCTTCCCTTTATTCGTCTGGGATTCTGAGGCTCCATTCCACCATTGTCCATTCCTCTTCCTCAAAGAATCCAGGATCTTCTCTCCACAGACGTAATTGTCAGTTCCGCAATTGTCGGCTGCATGCATTGTGTGAAAGAACATCATTTTCTTCGAAAAGCAACTTCCCTACAGCCACAGTCAAGCCATCTGCCGGTGTCAGGCCTGGACCCTGTAGTTAGAACGTTGTACAATCGTATCCTTCCAATCTCCCGAGGAAAGACAAACAAGATGCCTTTTTGAGTGATGTGTTCATCGGATCATCGCTAGCATACGCTTCTACGATCTGGTTGAGATTGAAACGTCGCCTATATATACTATGGAGTGGCCGTCTACAGCTTCAACCGAACTCTTCATAACACGCGACACTCAAATCCTTATTCCGTCTCTTTTACCAATCCAAAACATAACTTGATCCTTACACACCGACACATCTTTTGTCTTGGCTCCTGCAGATTCCATCCCTACCATCTTGTCCGGACCCTGGAGCATTGTTGCATACGCCCTTGCCTTATCTCGACTCCAGAGCCCGGGTATTGTTTCCCAACCATTCGGATAAAGAAGGAGCCATCGCCCTTACAACCTTAGGTTGTCTCTCGAGACCCAGAGATCTGGTTCGACCCGATAAGATTTTCTTATTTGACAGTTCCGTGGTAAACTCAATAAGTACGTGGCGGAGGCAAGCACGACTACCATTCCTCTGCTCGCATACTAACCTCTGACAGTCGCCAACATGGCCAACCAGTGCTCGGGACATGTTTTTGCCATTGTGCAAGCTACCAACGGCAATATCCTCACCTGGCGCTGCTCAGATTGCAACTCCGGTCCGTTTGTGGCTATCTGGCGTTGCAAGATATGTGGTCACTGCCGCTGCAACGCATGCCATAACGCCAAAGCCTAGGTACTAGGTATATCTACGGCGTCGTACTGCACCGGTAGGCTCTCATTCAAACAAGCCAGTGTCTGTGGAATTTGCTGATAGGATCCTTAGGCCACCCTCGCGGCACCTCAAGCAGTCAACTCGCACGAGACTCAGTTGCTTACCCGTCCAAGACCACAATTCTCAAAGCTCTCAGTCTATCAGTTGACTATTCTTCGCGGATGTTTGCTTCTTATCCGATTGGCTCGCAATTGTGATACTCACCCTGCGCGAGGCTCTTCTGACCGGTCCTACTCGATATCATGAAAGCACACAATTACGATCGAACTCCTCAGCTCTTTACTTAACGTCTGCAAAGTTACGACCTGATCCTGCTGTTTCATGAACTGTTCTTTCAGCACTGCATCCGTACTCGGTGTCAGGTTCAGCGACAAAAGCTTCGGTCTTTGTCTTTTTACTTTTGATTCCTGTTGATGGGCGGTTCTTTGCATGGCATACAGGTGGCTGTCATCGACTTTTTGACTTTCTTCTCCTTCCAGTTTGTTTTCGTGGCCAGACTGCTCGTACTTGTTTTATTTCCCTGGTAATGTTAAATAGAGAACATACATAGACTCAGGCAACTGACGCGGCAACGCAACTCATTACACTCATTTCCAAATGACTACTATCATACACCTTAATCCAACAAATCATCATCGTAGGTCCCTTGGGACCAGGTCTCGTGCCCGTTAACTTAGTTTGATGTGGTAGTCTGTACCACGCGAAATGCATCGTGTACAACGCAGCCAAGCTTCAACAAAGACAAGGGTCCAAGGCATGATCGCCGTTGGTTGGATTCTAAATCCATACAGCCCTTGTGCTATCCGTTGAGTCATTGCTTCTTCAGAGGTTGCGTACCCTGCTGTGTGCATGCTGGAATTAACCGGTGGAATGTACAGAGTGCACGACGGCCAATTGCTCTCATTTTTATCTCTGTAATGGAAGATAGTCACGAGTTGGTTGATTACACACGGAAGATTTTCTGAAAAGTATGTTCTCAACATAGATATTAATAATTGTTGTATGTGTGAGAGTTTCCAGATGGATACGCGAAAGGAGTCGAAGTATATGTTTATACGCCGGTTCCGAGATCAAAGATAGCCTGAATTGATGTGAGGCTTTCTTGAGGTGATACCTAGTTTTGTTGTTGCTGCTGCTCTCTGTTGCTAGTGTTGCTGTCTGCTGCTTTTGCTCCTGAGCGAAAGGGTAAAGAAGGCAGAGAGATATGAGCTTTGAAGCCCCCAGATCCTGGATCTCCAATGTGAATCGTTCATTGTTTGCAACGCACGACTCAAGCTTCATCCAGGGAACGAGACGAGTTTATTTCATAATTGAGGAATCCGAAGAGTTAGCTCATGGACTGTTTCTTTGGCATAGCAGTCTGAGTCCACTCGTCCTTTCTTGATGTTCCTGCTGAGATGGCAGCTTTCCACATTTCGAGGTTCTCTTCGAGCGATGTAGAGTGAAGTCTAGATGTCAGTCCGTACATTGTTCATCAGCAATATCCACTCTGTCCCCATCCCTGCCTATATATCTATTCACCTTCCCCGTCACGTCACTTATATCGGCCTTCATCTGTCTGAAAGCTGCATCCACATCCGCCTCCACTTGGAGGCCGCGGATCTCCTCCTCTAGCTGGCTGATCTGGTCCTGTAGCTCCCTCTTTTGCTGAAGGTGCTGGCTTTTCACTGCCTTCCGCTCTTCGAGCTCTTGTAGCAGCTCCTGCTTTCAGAGGGCCTAGCCCTTAGTTAAGGTATCCCCCTAGCCAAGGCCCCTAACTTCATCGTCAGAGACAACCCAGTGATCGGCGCGGAGCTAATAATAACCTTATAGTTAGTACTATCTTAAGATATATAGTGCATATAGTATAGGGTACATAGTATGTATCTATACATATATGTACGCATTGATACTTAAAAGGGAACTTACCCCTTCTAACAGCCTATTCAACTTCCGAACAGTTTCCGCGATGTCTCTCTTCGACTTATGGAAAGCCATGGATCTTCGCCTCCAGCTCTCTTTTTCTTTCCAGATGCTGGTCCTTTATCACTTTCAGTTCCTCAAGGTCCTGCAGCAACTCCGTCTTCCAGAGGGCCTGGCCAAGCGCCTCATCCTCTCCAGCGGGCTGATCTGAAACTACCCAATGTTGGGATCGGAGCTAATAATAACCTTATAGTTAGTACTATCTTGACATATGATGCCTGTAGTATACAGTACAAAGTATATATCTACACATGTATGTATGCATTGATATTCAAAAGGGAACTTACCTCTTGTAGGTACTCCTTCCTCTATTCTTACTTCATCTTCTCCAGGCGAGGCCTCTATAAGTCAGTTAGTCATGTATCTACCAAGAATGCTAGTATTATTACATTGGTCTCCGTCTGGCGCATCTTCGTTTCTTCCTGGAGCCACTGGGCCCTTGTGGGTTTCAGTCGCAGCTTTACGGCATCATCAGCGTCCTGCCAGGCCTTGTGCGCCTCATCAAAGGCCTTCTGCGCAGACTCTAGTGCCTCCTTTACTGCCTTGCGCTTCTGGTTGGCCTCATCCCGCTCCTGCTTCGCGGCTTCCCACTCGCCATCCAGCTGTTCGACACGGAGCTTCTGCGCGCGTGTTAAATTTGACCGCAGCTTTTCAGCAGACACTGCCTTTACCCGCTTTTCCGCCTCGACCCATGCCCTCTCCGCCTCCTCCCACGCTGCTTTGGCCTCTTTGCGCCTCTGGTGCGCCGCCTCCCGCTCCTGCTTTGCTGCGGCCCACTTACCATCCAGCTCTTCAACACGGAGCTTCTGCGCGCGTGTTAAATTTGACCGCAGCTTTGGCACCCCCAGCCCTCTCTGGAACCTCTCTGGCAATGCTGAGACATCATGGCCCATCTCCTCAATCTAGTAGATAATATCAATTAGTTACTGATATATACATGTGTGTATAGACAATATAGACTTACCACGCGAGTGATCCTGGCGCGCTCATCGCGCCGGATCTCCTCTTCATGTTTCTGCTTCTTGGTAGGCTACAACTAAGATCAGTCGCATATCCTCGGTAAGGCAGTATATCAAGATATACCCACAGCAACATCTTTGCTTTAGGGAGGGTTCGTCCGAATCTTAAGGCGGCGTCGCGTAAGCCGACAAACAAGGTCGTTGCTATGGCCTCTTTCTTCTCTTCGGCGTCCATCTGCATACCGGCCCACATATACCGGCATTGGTCAATGTAAAGATCGACGTCTTCACCTGGTCTCCCAGAGAAGATTGGTTGATTGGACATGGTCATGATTGAACGACGCTGCCTAGTCACAATCGGTAAGGTGTTCTCTTGGGATGTCTTCTGGTTTCCCTTGACTGAAGGTTGACGATGTAGATGAACGAAGGGCGGTAGTATTCTGAAGCCACTCCAGTATGGCTGCAGAGCTTCGAGGGGGGCGGCCACTGACACTGGTGATGCTGCTTTTGCAGCAGCGTCTAGTGGCTCATGCTGTTAGCAAGTTATCGACCTAACTTGCATGCCTTGGGTCTCTTCTCACATACTTTGTCTACTTCCTCAAAATCATCTTTGCAGCAACTAATGCTGCATTGGCCTCCTCTTTCAGGTGAATGGACTGGTCACATCCTGAGTTGCATCGGCCATGTATATCCATAGCTGGCTCACTCCTCTTTGTTGTGGGAATCAGAGGCGTGTTGCGTGATTTAGTCGCCTCCATGAGCTGCTCTTTTACATCCGACAGGTTCTGCTTTGACGAACTCTGCTGTGTCAAAAGGCATTCCATCAGGCGTTCTCTCACATCTTAGCAGCTGTACGGCTGCCTGCTCGAGCATCCGCTTCTCTGAAGTCTTGTGGTACATCGATGGAGGACTTCAGTGTGATTTCAAGATCACGCATAGCATGAAGAGGTTGGCAAATACAGACGGATTTGTAAATATACCGTCCCATCCATTCGCAGCCCCTCCCCTCCTGGGCCTCAAAACCTCTAAGGACCATGCGTCCTTCTCAATCAGAGTCGGACTTGCATGGAACTCCGCGGGGTTTCAATTCGGCAAAAAAGTCAACTGATACACCCTCCAGCACTCGCTGGGCCGGTGTGAGTTCGCCCCGCAGCTTGGGGACCTCCAGCCATGCCTGGATTTCCTCCGGCACGAGGATACCTCTCTCGGCCATCTAGATAATATTAGCCACGGACATTTCCATTATCGTATTATAAACTTACCTCACTCAAAAGGTCTTGGCGCTCCCTTCGCCTGATGGCATCTTCTCTGCGTCTTTTCTTGCTCGGCTAGAATCAACAGTCGGCCCATGTGCTTTGTAAGGCAGGAGGCGGCTGTTGTTGCTGCTATTGGTACTACTTCTAGTATCTCGTATTGTTAGCAAGTCAATCGACCAAAATTGCATACGTGATGAAACCCGAAGATCCATGGTACCATCGGGAGAGTGGACAGGAAACTCACCTATTTGACCATACAGGTCGGTCAAGAAAGTATAAGTCATCGCGAGAGTCCCGCAGATGAACCTGCAAATCGACTCTAATCGAGTGAGGGCCCTCTGGCTCCAGGGATATAAAGAAAGGAAGATGGAGAGCGGAGAATCATGGGAGAGACAATGGTATTTATCTCTATCTGCCTCAGTTCGATCTGCCGTTGAATGACTGGTTTAAGATCCTTACAGTGAATGAAGATTGTTGAAATTCACTATCCTCAAGTGCTACATATCATTGACCACAGTGAGCATTGATGAGGTTAGTGAATGTGATACCTAGTTAGTGAATATAGTTCAATAGATCTGAGATATGGGAGGAGGTGTAAGGCAAGACATACTGACAACCAAGCCATGAGTCAGTCATCTAGACTAAATTAGTAAGGAAGTAGCTGGACACCTAAGGTGTGTTCCATCTTACCTATCCCAAGTCAGAAACATTAAAGTCTAGATAGGTGATGCTTTAGGGGCTAGAAAGTCACTGTATCTATAGAATGCCCTGAGGCCGGAAGCAAAAAAGCACAAAGTGGGCCCATCAGCCTTGTCCTATGGTCGTACAAGAGGGCGTTCGGCAAGCTGTGGCATGAAGTCATTTAAGGGACACAGAGAAATCCTCCTGTCTCTTGTGAGTAATGTTTCTACCTTCTTCTTCTTAATCCAGGCATTGAATCCAGTAACACGCATAGGTCTCAAGTTCTGCATATCCAGTATACTTCTTCCTGTATTGAGGCGGCATAACCTCGCTTTCATGAGTCTGCAGGCMCTTCTAACGACCTTTCAGCAACAGAGAGCCTGCCTAATGGGCAGAAGCGGTCGATTTGTGCGAATAATAGGCAGGCGTCTAACAGAATGCCTAGACTGTCAAAGCTAGCAAGTTATTGTTCGAGAAGGTACAATGTTGATTTCGCCGAAGCCAAAAAACTTTTGAGGTTGACGCCTGGAAGCCTTCTGAAAACGATATCAAAGAAAATATCAACCCATAGCCTATAAGATTATAAGCCGGTATACATCACTAAAAAGAAATGTTATGAGAAAGTAATGAGCAGGCTCTGCCACAATGAACACCAGTACTGTGTTCACACAAGGATATGGTGCGAAGGATTGCACACACCTAGGAATGAAGACTAGGAGGTCGTTGGACTTCTCCTCGACGAGCAAAGCGCCAACATGGACAAAAACATGATAGTGCATTTGATTCCAGTACTTGGCTCATTCATTCATCATCTACTTGTAGTAAACATAGCTACTCTTCATTCCGCTCAGAACATTGACCAGCCCCGTGCCAATGGTTTGATCCTTAAAGATGCGTATTGACGAAGTTCTGCCTCCTTTACGGGACACGTCGTTGTCCCTCACTCTCTAGGCAGCTTATTTAACTTGCGAACGACTTCCGAAATGTTGACCTTAGCCTCTCTGAACGCGGCGTCCGCCGCTTCCAACTCCTCTTGCAAGCCCGAGATCACGTGCTCGAGCTCTCGTTTTCTTTCCAGGTGCTGGTCCTTTATCGCTTTCAGTTCCTCAAGTTCCTGCAGCAACTCCGTCTTCGGAGGGCCTGGCCAGGGGTAAGCCACTGGCCAAGTGTCAGAGTAATAGAACAGGCTACTCCGTACATACTCTGTATCAAGGTTTATGTGGGCAGCAGACTAAAACAGTTTAGTCTAGCAGGTGACTAAAATTTCGTTCTCATTGTATATAGCATAATGAGCAGATGTCCGTTGACGACACTTGAACCCTGGGGGAAAGGGTGCCGCCAACAAGGGCACAGCTAGGAATTCGGGATCAGAATTTCGAGTTGTTTACACGGGACGTGCATGGAGCCCTTCCAATCTGGGTGATCCTGCAGCAGTTGGACGCTCAAGTTGGTACTGTATGGGACCATACAGTAGCCGGACGATGTGGTTACCGAGACCACATGCTCACACCTTCACGTGGTGTCCGGTATTAATCGCCAAAAGAGGTGAGACCAAGATGAGCAACCAAAAAGTGATGACTACTATGAGCAGGATCAGTCACTTGTATCACAATTCAGATTCATTTCTAGTCTGCGGGTGTGTAGGGACATGATTATTCGATAACTCGCTCGACAGAGGGGAAGAGGCTTATGGATATTATCAAAGAGATGACAGGACACGAAAAACTGGAATCAGCCAGTTATAAGGACACCGGAACTTGACTGAACCGGAAAGTGCCCAAGAAAATCTCGTTCAAGGAAAGATCCTCCACGCTGACGCATCTCTAGAACCTTTCACCTGTTATTATGTGCTGACAGACGGTGTCGTACGCGACACGGCAAGCGCGATCGAAGGATGAGGGATGGATGTCGTTGACGGAAGGTTGAAATTAACTATGCTGGTTAGTCTGGTGGTAACCAGCGGTAAGTGGGAACCAGGGAGGCAAACAAACACGCTTATTTGTTGACTGTTGTGATAGGAAAGGATTTGCTTCGCGGGAGACTTGGCTGTCCTGTCGATTTGTCGAATTCTCCATTCATAACCTTACCCGAGGATGCAAACACGAGAAAGAATTCGATCACGACGACGAGACCTAACGGGCTTGGATTCAACAACTGTCAGGTGGAAGAGTTGAGAGGATCTGGATCAATATTGAACATGAGGGAGCGCTGGATTGCTTCGCGTTGTGCTGGTTGAAAAGAATTTGTCAGTGGTCAGGTCGCCGCGAGGACCGGTGACGGTTTAACTACAAGTATGGAAGGTCAACAGACATGCTATTAATGTAATAGTAGTCCTCCACGTCACTAGTCTGCCTGGTTTGAACCATATAGTCATGTGGCCTTGGCTAACAGATGACCACAATTTAACTTTTGTGAATAGCATCATGATTTCATCTCTATCCCTTCTTCCTATGTTATACAGCTACATTCTGTCCAATGGTTTATAATGCACTTTACAGCACTGTCAAGGCAAATTGTTCAATCAGAAAGCATATTATTCGCATGTGTTTCTCTTGAAAATGATTGAGATTTCAGAGTTAAATGATATGCTTCACAAGGTATGATTACTCCACTAGTCTAAGCCACTATTCCTTGTCTCTTCAACATTATTATATGCTCGGTCCTAATTATATATATGCTCACATTACAGATTCTACTGGATTTCTACTAGTGAGAGTCTGACAGCAACCTGCCAGTTGATAACATTACAATTGAGCCCAAAGTCTAACTACAACTGTACGTCTTCTTCATCCCATCCTTAACTTATTGACATTCAATGATTTGCTGACGATGATATCGGCCTAATGACATTATTAACTTGGTTATAAGCACTGGATTGGTGCAGACATTTAGACTCTATATTCCCAGGAGAGTTATTAGTTCATATAATCTTTGGAGCTACCCCAACTATACTGCTTTGTTAAATTAAGCCACAGAGAAAATCAATAAATGTCGACAGCAGGGCATCAGGAAGGCTCTGGCCGGCATCGACGCTGTATTGACATTGCTCATCCCATCGCCAAAACTGCTACCTTTTCCTAGTCCACTCGGATTTCTGGGCGATTATCACAGTGGACAACAAGCTCCATTATCTAATCTTTTCCCGCTATTCAGAGAGTCAGGGGGGTGAAATTGACATCTTTGCGTCCAATTCCTCTACCTCAAAACCCGGGTTGACACATGAAGTGTAAGCGATCAGATATAGCCAGGAGGCCGACAACAGCGAGATGAGAAGGAAGATCCCCGACGGTGATGGCAATGCGGGGGGATATGAGCAGCGGAAGCGACAGTTGGAAGTGCCCCCGCAAAAGGCTCTTGGAGGATGGTAGGACTGGCTTGCTGAGGGATATTGTGTCGTCTGTCCAAACCGATACTTAAAAATATATTTCTTTTTACTGCTTGGATACACCTTATTGCTTCTTAGAGTGGTAAATATTGGGGAGACAATGTGAAAGAGCAGACTAAAATGGTTTAGCCTGTCAGGTGACCGGTAATATACTACTGCGGAGTTGTATAGCTTCATTTTAGTCAAATGAACTGTGGATCAAATTCATACTATCATAACATCTATAAGCAACTAGAGAAACCGGCGAAACCATTTTAAATATCATCCTCGTCAGAGAAAACCTCTTCGCCTCTTTTTTTTCTAGCGAGGCGCTCTTTACGCTTCTTTCGAAGCTCTGATGCAGTAAGCTTCTTCTTCTTCTCAACGACACTTTTGTTGCCGAACGCATCAGTGATGCTTTCGTCTCCCTCCTTCTCAGTCAGACGAGGACCGGATCCTTGACCCTGAACCCAGTTGTGGCCCGAAGGAGTCATCTTGCCGTCCATGACAGCCCAGACTTCCTCGGTCAGGTTCTCAGTAAACTCACGGGAGTGGGTAATGATAACGACACCACCCTCGAAAGACTTGAGAGCCTTGGACAGGGCACCCAGAGAGTCACGGTCGAGGTAGTTGGTGGGCTCGTCGAGGACGATGACGTGAGGGCGCTGCCACGAGCAAGCGGCGAGAACGACCTTGACACGCTGACCACCGGAGAGACCGCGCATACGGGAGTGAGAAACGAGTTCGGCATCGAGACCAAAGTTGGCGCAGTGGGCCTCAACCTCCTTGCGGACCAGGGGACGGAACTGACCGCTGGCGAGGGCCTCCTTCTGGTCAACCTCGGCAACCATCTTGGCGTGGGACTGGATAATCTCGCTACGAGGAATCCAGGCGTTGTCATTGCTCATCATGGGAGTCCACTTCTCGCTCTTCATGCCGATGTTCTCACCAAGAGCGAACGAGCATTCGTACTCGTAGCTGTTCTTGAACTTACGGCGAGCGTGGATACCGATGACACGACGGAAGGTACCTTCGATCTTGTAGATCTTGTCCATGGCCTTCTCATCATCCTCGGTGACGATCTTGTTGGCGCGGTCCATGGTCTCACGGTCCTCACCGGTCTGGAAACGCCACTGGATGTACTCGGAGGGAGTCTTGTCGAGGTGGTGATCGATGTGAGCGAAAGCATGCTGCTTGATGTAGGCGATACGGATGTTCTCGTGCTGGTAGACATCACCGCCGGTGGGGATGAGCTCACCAGTCAGGACGTTGACGAGGGTGGATTTACCAGCACCGTTGGGACCGATGACGGCAATACGAGAGCCCAGAGAGACTTGGAAGGAGATGTCGGTGAGCTGGGGCTTGGGAGTTCCGGGGTACTGGAAGGACATGTTGCTGACACGGATGATGGCCTTGGCCTTGGTCTTGACACCCTCGAGGAAACCAGGCTCGGGGAACTTGAACTCCATGTCGGAGGCGCTGAGCTCGTAGTAGGAACGAGCGCTGGGAACCTTCTTGACGAACTCGCTCAGGTTACCGCGGTAACGCTTGAGCTTGAAGCGCTCGTAGTGGACGACGTGCTGGATAACATTGTCCAAGAACTTGCTGTCGTGGGAGACGATGATGGAAGTGCAAGGAGAGGTGCAAAGGTAGTTCTCCAACCAGGCAACGTTCTTGACGTCCAAGTGGTTGGTAGGCTCGTCAAGGAGCAGAATGTCGGGGTTCTCGAACACGGCACGGGCCAGAGCCAGCTTCATCTTCCAACCACCAGACAAAGAGGTGATGGGGCCTTCAAACTGCTCACGCAGGAAACCGAACTCCTCTAGCTTGGCTTCGACGTCGGACTGGGCGATGTCGATACCGACCTCACGGAGCTTCTTCATGGTCCAGCCAATGACGGTCTGCTCAGTATCGGCGGCATCCAAGTCGTGCTCAACGTAGACAGTCTTGACCTCGTCCTTCTTGGGGAAACCTTCAAGCTGCTCGTTGTTGATGGCACGCATCAGAGTAGTCTTACCGGTACCGTTAGGTCCGAGAAGACCGTAACGCTGACCACGCTTCAGGCGGAGAGAGGTCTGGTTCAGCAGGATCTTGGCACCATAGGCGAGAGAGAAGGTGCAGTTGCAGAGATCTTCACCCTCCTCCTCGTCGGACAGAACGGCATCAGCCTCGGCAGCGCCAGGAGAAGCACGCTTGCGCAGAGTCTCGGCAATGGTCTTGGCTTCTTCCTCACCAACAATGGCGGTGATGTAAGGAAGAGCGTTCTGGGTCCAGCTGGTGACCTCGGCGTCCTTCTCGTCAACGAGCTGACCAGCAATGGCACCGACGTAGTTGATGACGGCCTCAGACTTCTCGATCTGGGCCTTGTACTTGGGGGAGAGAATATCCTTCAGGATACCAGCAACGGTCTCAACGTCACCGGCATTTGAGATCTCGGGGATCTTGCCATCCTTGACATCACCAACACGGACGAGGGTGTCCAAGGCCTGCTTGGTCTTCTCACGGGCCTCAGGGTCGGCAAGAGTATCAAAGTTCTTCTCGAGACGGGGCATCAACTTGGGCAAGAAGGGAGCGACAATCTGGGGGTCCTCCACGAGCTTACACATGTTGTCGACAATGACGGCGGCCTTACGCTTGATGGCAGTCTCGCGCTCAACAAGACCACGGTCAAGCAGAGGGACCATAATGGCGAGGGTAGGGCCAGTGACATCGGAAACGAAAGTGGTGGCACCGAGCAAGTGAACAGTCTCGGGAACGTTCTCGGGCTTGGCGATACACTTGATGAGCTCGGGAATGAAGCGCTCAATATCCTTGTTGACGATCAAACCGCAAACCTTCTCCATGGTGGAGTAGGCAGCCTTCTTGATATCGGCCTTGGTGTCCCACATGGCCTCGGAGACAGCGGGGATCAGTTCAGGCACACGGAAGGAGAGCTGAGCAGGAGCGGACTCGACGAGGCAGTTGAGGCAGTCGAGAGCGCACATCTTCTCCTGCCACTTCTGGGCGTTCTGGAGGGAGTTCAGAATGACCGGCACTACAGCCTTGACAGCGTTGGCGTTGATACCCTGAACGATGGCGAGGGCGGCAGCCTGAGCAGCCTTCTGAACGGCAGCCATCTTGTCACCGGCAGCGGCGAGGACGGGGCCGAGAAGAGAGACGAGGTGGGGCTCAACACCGGGAGCGATGGTCTGGTGGGAGGCGATAGCGCGGATGGCCTCGCAAGCACGCTCACGGGCAGTAGCATCCTTCTTGTTGTTGAGCTGCTTCCGGAATGCATCGACAGCCCTGGGTGAAGCGAACGTTAGTACATGCAGTTACTTTCGAAACCATGCGGTCAAACTTACTTGAGAGGCAGAGTCTGTTCAGGGATAGGACCGCTGAAGTAGGTGGCGAGGTTGCCAGTGGCAGCGTGAACCTCGTCAGCGCTTGTCGAGATGGTGAGGTTCTTGATCAAGTCCTCGAGAACGGCGACAGCCTGGGCAGTCTCCTTGCCAGAGACGGCAGGAACAGAAGAAACATCAACAGCAGGCATCTTGGACGAAATCGTGAAGACGAAAAAGGTTGAAAAGAATTAAAGTAAGAACGGGCGAAAGCGTTCTATTAGGGTATCTCAATCAAGAGGTGGCGGCCCCGAAAACTGCGTCTGTGTAAAGGACGACGCAAGAGACGCTCTAGATAAAATCTATGCTTTTGTCTATGCAGAAGACAAAAAGGAAAATGAAAAGTAAAGAGAGGACTAGACCTCTTTTCAGAAGAAGAAAGGATGAGGAGGGAGACAGAGTGAGAAGGAAGAGGGGAATAGGAGGATGGGGAGGGATGATATTTATCGGTTTGTGGCCTCTTTTTTGCCGCCCAACCTTCCAGCGCAGCGAAAAAAAAAAAAAAAAAAATTGGAAAGATAAAAATTTTTCATCGTTGTCCCGCGCTAAGACCGCATTTGCACTAGTCGCTATGGCTGTCGAAGCAACCAACCCGATAGGGTCTGTGTCTGCTACGGGCTAATCTAGCTGCTGCTGATTGGCCAGCAACCCACCATGATGGCGACAGGGAGAGGAACCCAGTTGATGGAATGATTTTTAACTGGAACCTTTTCCTTTTTTCTTTTTTGGCTCACTCATCAAGTTTGGATCGGACAAACCGAATACAGGTTTACAGCTTTTTATTCGACGCGATGGAAAAACTTCGCTCAAGTTCTATTAGCATTGGAGACTTTTGTGATCTTTCAGTAGTGTGATAATGGGAAATCGATAAGATTAGTGGACTGAAAGTTGGCCTTAGGAGGCAACTTCAATAATGAATGGATCGAATAATTATGAAATATGGAGGTACTTCCAGCCAATCATAGTTTGAAGATTGAGCAACAGCCCCTTTCTTTTCTAATGAATGATTATTACAAGGCTGATGGAATCTATGTACAACACTCGCACAAACCCCGGACAGAAATTAAATATAGCACAGGTACCATTCTTTAATTGACAACGAGGTGAGCAGGCTTAAGGAGGCTTGAAGATGAGGATGGACAGCAATGAGCATTGCATACACAGAAAAACCGGCTGTTGCGCATCCCTTGATCAGCATTTGTGCTGTTGGGCTAGAAGTCAAGTCCCTGACAGGTGTGAATCCGGGGATGCAACAGTAAATCATCTACTTGGATAGTCTGTGTCCACTGCAGTTGACTAGTCTCCGTGAAAGTGTTGGGGCTGCAGAAGCTGCTGGGGCTATTTCTGTCGCCACAAACATTCTCTACTGTACCTCGACTTGGTGGCGCAGCGTATTCTTACTTAGCCTTTGGGCTCGGTCTTTGTACCAAAAACATGTGGAAGTCTGGGAGTGACGACGACAAACAAAGATTATTTTTAGAGTTGGGAAAGTCTTCTCCATTCGATCGCTTTATCCGCTCTTCCCGGTCATTCCCGCAGAGTAAGATGATACTCTCTTGTTGTACTCCGTGGATACTCCGTCCAAGCCATGGCTTTCTGGCTACATAACGATAAGCGAACGATTGCGATAACAAGGCGGTAGAGCTGGAAAATTCAAGGAACGCAGGCTTGATTATCATTATTATTTCTGAACTATCTGCGCAATCAACATTCTACGCTAGTATAATTCTTCGCATTGCCTTCATTAAGAGGATCGCGGAGGAAAATATATGAAAGGGGACCGACCCCTGTCTTGTCGAAAAGAAGGCAGAAAGTCAAAATGCAACCGAGATTACAAGCAAAGGGGACAAGCACAAAAGAGACAAGAGTACTCTGTACGTATTCAGAGATACTCCAGGGTTCAGCGTTGTTCATATGAAGCAACTTACTACTCGTTCATTTCCCAGCGTCTGAAACGATGGCTTACAGGAGGCATGGATGAGCATCACCGCCATTCTTCCCTGACCAGGAAAAGGACGAATCTCACCGCTTAATCTGTTATCTGGCATGTAGCATAGCACAGTAAGACCTCTCAACCAATTTATCAGGCTGGCTGCTCCTAGGTTGAACTTTATGGTCTACGTGCTCTCCTTTTCCCCCTTCCCAAAAAGCATGGTTGCATCGCAGATGACTCCTGAAAATCGATTGCTTGAAACCAATGAACCAGAAAAACACTACGTACTTCGGATATCAAAAATCGATCCTTATGCTTTATCGTTGCTTATCGAGCATCGGAATTCGATATTTTCGATCCTTCACGGCGCCTCGTTATCGCTATCAGAATCTCCGGATTGAGATCCCTGATTTTGCCTTATCCCCCGCGAAAAAAGCCGGAGATGGTGGCAAGCCGGTGGGTCAAAAACTTTAACCTCTTTTCAATAATAATAGGCATTTCGCACTTCGGTAGATTTCAGTAGTCTATTCAAACTTTTTTTCCGGATTTTTTTGGTCTCGTTATTGTTGTCCCGTGTGTTATGATTTTTGGGAAAATTTTCTACTTCCCCCGTTGCCAGTCCCATGAATTTTTCCGATCGGATTCTCGCCCTTGCTCGTCAATCATAGAGAGCCAAGGCCTTTTTTCCGAAGTAAACCCTTGTATCTCCTAAATCACAGTCAAGCTCGACATCGAGGACATCGCCCAGTTCCTCGGTATCATGACTATCTGTAACATGATTCATTCCTAAATCCCCTAATAACCAAACCCATCATATCCACTCAGTTTATATCATGTCATCCGCCCATGTCAGTCAGAGCATTACCAGTCAGCTGTCCACTCGCCACCACTCCTACACATTTATTACGTCTTGACTTAGTAATCCTACATCCAGAAATGAAAGAAACGCAATAATGAACGGTGGTAACCAGTCTCTTGGGTGACACTCCTGGGATTATCCAATGATTACAACCATACAGCGTAGATGAACTTCCAGATTTGCCACCCGACTTTTCTTTGGAGCTGCCTTCTAGAACATTTCCCGATTCTACCGCCGACAAAGCCATTGACGTCGCTCATTCTGGACCCTTAAATGGGACGCTTTTACTGCCGTTCCACAGGAATGGGCTGTAGTTACCGAAGCGGGACCGAGTCGGTCCAGGGGTTATGATGTGGCGACAACGAGAATGCTTGGTACGCTGAGCATTCTCGATGTTATCACTCTGGACTTTTGTAAGAGCTGGCCGAGACCAACAGCTTCTCACGCAGATTACGAAGGTAGACCAAAGATAATAATGGAAATATACATTTCTGATGAACGATAAGTTGTCAACAGTCCGTCAACTAGACGGATGTAAGAATACAGAAACGCCAGGGAACACCATCTTCAACTGTTTTCTTCATATAGAGCACAACAGGGTATCATCGTAACTGTCGTGGCTAAACTTGCAGCGAACAGGCTTGGCAAAGATCAAAAATGAACTTGCGCTTGGGTGACTCAAGGAACTAGTCAGAGGAGCTCGAGCTGGAAGAGCTAGAACTCGATCCACGCCTGTGGCCCTTATGTTTCTTCTCCTTCTTCTCCTTCTTGTGCTTCTTCGACCTATTCGAAAATAGTTAGAGTCTATCACAATCAATAAAAGTAAGTCCTGAGCCTTACATCTTACTGGCCATGTTCATTCCAGCAGCGCCTGCTAGTGCTCCTCCTGCGGCGCCTAGAAGTCCACCGCCGAGCTTTTTGCCTATAATCCCACCAGCAGCACCTCCAAGCAAGGTCGAGCCCAGGCCCCTTTCGCCCTCCTGTCCGACGGGAACAGGAGCATGCGCCCCCTGGTAGTGTTGTTCCGGGTGAGGAGCGCCATAGTAAGATGCGCTTGAACCTTGGGGATTGTGTTGTTGCTGCTGTGGGGGATAGGGAGAGTGACCACGGTCGTGTGGCGGATAGTTCATGGGTGCGCCTTGCCCGTAGTTTTGATCACCTGGGTACCCGCCATGCTGGTGAGGAGCGCCATGTTGAGGCGGGTAGTCATGTTGGCCGTATGAAGGGGGAGGACCGGAATATTGAGGATGGTGCTGTTGCTGATCGTGGGAAGGCTATCAAATCAGGAAAGTTAGCTCATGAAGGTGCCTTCAAGTAACGGCGCGACAAAACCAATCATTGACCGTATAAAAGGTTTCGGAAACACGATTCGATCAAAAGAGAATACTTACTCCAGGTGGATAGTGCCCATGTTGCTGCGGAGGCTGCCCATACTGGCCTTGTGGAGGAGGGTGGTTGTAGTTATGTTGACCTCCGTAGTATCCGTCGCTGGGCTGGCCATGGCCTTGCTGCGGGGCACCGTATTGATTGTAGTGGTTGTTGTATGGATCAGACATTGTGATGGGAGTGAGATAGTGAGTAATTTGTCTTCGATGGATGAGATCTTGCAAGTACACAACAAGGAAAATGAAAGGGCGAGGCGCAGGTAAGGTGGTCTTATATACGAAGGACTGGCGTTGGCAATCTCAGTCTCAATGGCGGGGCCGTCTGACAATGATGGAAGGAGCCACGGCTCAGCGCGAAACTTGGGTGAAATTCAGGGGTTCCGTCCCAGTCAGTACGTGGATTACGAGGCGGTGCAGCGGCTAAGCCATCATTACCAATAATATTACCTATGGGCGTTATACAATACCTCAGGGTTGCGTTGTATTTCATACACCGCCCCATGATCCTTCAAAGATGAGTATTTCTGGTAGACTGTGGCTACTGTGGCTACTGTGGCTACTGTGGCTACTGTGGCTACTGTGGCTAAGCAGTTGACCTACATGACAGGCAGCTGGGAAATGGGACACGAAAATCCACTAACACAATGTGCACAATCCAAAGAGCCAATGCTTTATATTGCTGCCATCTATTAATAAATCAAATCTTGACTCTTTACAATGTTACGTCATTATTAATTATGTGGTCTGTTTGTCAGGGTGGATGTCACCGCTAATATATATCTGTACTAAGAGCTCTGTGCTCCTTCATACACACAAACATTTTTATTTGGTAATCATACGGAAAAGCAGAATACTATCAAACGATAGCCATAGATGTTAACTGCATTCAGATCACAGTCGCCTCTCTTGGAATGATCCCACTGGCCGGATCATTGTCAGGTCCGGAAACGAGGTGGCATGTTACATACTCAGCACATGATAAAGCGAAGGGGACATCAACCTAAGAAGGAAATATGTGACTGCCAACCGACTGCTGTGTTGATATCAAGCCCGGGCCGGTAAAGAAGCACTTGAC
Source organism: Aspergillus viridinutans (assembly GCF_018404265.1). Lineage (NCBI taxonomy): Eukaryota > Fungi > Ascomycota > Eurotiomycetes > Eurotiales > Aspergillaceae > Aspergillus > Aspergillus viridinutans. The sequence continues at coordinate 399,201 of NW_025091222.1, forward strand.
CTACTCCTCCGTCGTGGCCTTGTCCTTGTCAACAGCGGCCGTAGCCACAAGGGAATGAGAAATGGAACCTCACCCATTTTCTCCGAATCTCTTTCAAACCCATCACTTTTCTTGCTCTCTTGCTTCGACCAAGATCTATGTGATCTCTTTGGATCCGAAACCAGCTACATGAGTTGTTGACCCTGAATCTGTAGGTGAAGTTATGTGGTGGAAGGACGATCATGGCCCTCCTCATGGCCGCACTCATAACTACCATTCTAGCAGACGCCATGGCATTTGTCTGGCCAACTCGGCCCCGATGGGTCCTTCCAGATAATGTTCTCGGTCGATGATGTTGATTTCTCCCCAAGTTACCCACCAGTCCGGTTTGGAAGAAGACATGAATCCCTTCAATAAATAATGGCGAATAACACATTGGAGTGATATGGCGGCCTTTGTATTCGAAGAGTCTGGCAAGGAAATCAGTCGGAACGCATCTTCCATCATTTCAGCTGTCAGCTTTGCTAGACGCAACGATATCACGTAAGGTGGCCTCTTGTCTCCAAGATCCATGACTTTCACCATGTTACAGGTAGCTTCCAACAAATTATAGATCCAATCCATCCTCTGGTGCATAACGATGATGACATACGGTCCATTGGAGACTCATTCGAGGAGTCGGGAGCTGGTCTCTCTTCGACCATTGCTGTAGGAGCTGGCACTGCTGGTCCTCCTTGCTTTCCCTCCTCCCCTTTTCGGACTCAGCCGATGGTGTGTATCCTTGAATGATACTCGTAAATCATCCACAGTGGTCGAGTTGGTATCCCGTCTTCGATTGGGGATAGAAACTGAGTTTGTGACTGTGTTTTCTCACTTGCGGCAATGACAGCGGTGCCACCTTTATTGAAAGACTCTGCAGCGGCATTACAAGCAGCAGGAGGATTGTCGCCACGTCGTCCGCAATGTCAGCCTTTGCCCCGGAGGCAAGGGGCCCCTGCATTCTTGTCTTTGTTTCGCCCTATTCCTGAATACCTTCTTACCGGTATCAACTTGAGCCTTCCAGGTCATCATACAGATTGGATGATATCACCTCTAAACGGAGGTCTTCTATTAACCACCATCTTTGGCAGTAGACTGTAGTATTCACTAAACCAGCTCACTTCGATAGAGACTTTCAGTCCTGTTGGATGCCATTCACTGGATTTGATTCTGGATTCGGTTCAAGGAATTCATATACTTTCTCCATTCACCAATGATAAAAGTCTAGGCTACTTAGCATCGCAGTCCAATCCGGAAGTGTAGACATAATTAGAATCATCTCCCCTGTTCTTCTTCATCTTCTCCCTCAACTTATCACCTAGCTTCAGCTTCTTCTCAGCTTCAGCTTCAATGACTCTCTTGTGATGTTCTTTAATACATCGTCCTTTGCCTCTCACCAACTTCCAGAATGTATTCCACCCGTCCTGTTTCTTTCTTGCAAGGAATGCATGGCTAAGTATAAGCAGAACCCCACAACCTTCCACCATCTCGAGGTGCGAATGCTGAGAAAGGGCTTGTCGGGGGGGGGCCACAAATATCAGCGACTATTTGGAATTGCCCTACATGACACACAGCTTTCCCAATTCTGCTGCAGCTGCAGGCCGTTCCCTCAAAGTAATGTATTCATATCAGCTCTTGATGGACACATGACTAACTGCGACTTTTAGGGACCTCACTTCAAAAAAAAATTGAAGAGGCAGGTAAAGGCAGAATACCTAGAAGAGGTGAGTTCCCCTTTGAATATCAATGCGTATATACATGTGCAGATACATACTTTGTACTCTGTACTCTATGCACTATATATTTTAAGATAGTACTAACTATAAGATTATTATTAGCTCCTCGCCAGCCACTGGGGTTTCCCTGACAATGATGACGTTGAGGAGCCTGGCCATGGGGCTGCCCTTAGCCCTGGTCAGACCCTTCTGAAAGAGAAGCTTTTTTGAGACCACGCACAGCTCAAGGACCTCAAAGAGCAACATACAGAATGGAGGAATCAGACCAACCCAGGCCATTGAGGCGGAGTATTTCCGCCATGAAGAAACACTCACAAGCTGAGGCAGAGGCAGGGGCAGACACTTTCAAACGAACAAAGGCGGAGATCTGTCTGCTGCGTATCAGTTGACTTTCTTGTCGAATTGATACACCCAGAGTACCTCTGCAAGTCCAAGCTCTGTTTGAGAAGGAAACATGGTCCTTAGAGGATTTAATGTTCCTTCCGCCAGCTGGTGATGATAAACGCCAAGGTATCTATGGCAATTTTGTCACCGGTCAATTTAAGAATCCGGATGATATAGGATGCGATGCTTATGTAGGGTCATCAAAATCCCTTGCACAACGCATCTCCGATCATCCGAGCAATGCTTGGAATAATCCACCCGACTCTCCACCGCGAGATACCAAGCAAACTCTCCATTATAAGCAAATTTGGCGAGATGGAGCGCAATTTGACTTCAGGTTGATCATGGCATCATTTAATCAGCCTGTTGACGAAGGATATCTCCCCATAGAAAGCATATTCATGGTGTTTCTGGGAACTTATGAGAACCAGAATACACCCACTGGTGAGCAACACGTGCCACACATGAAATTGATGGAAAGAATCTGAGGAAGTCTGAATCTTCCATTAATTACTTGGCCAGGGATGAATGCGGCATGACCTTTGTATCAGAGGTGCTATAATAGAGCTGCTGGGTCACTATCCAAGTACACTAATCCAGCCTGCGACATGATGACCTTTCCAACGCATATGCGCCCTGAAGATGTACGAAAGTCCAAGCACCAATACTTAAACTCGGATGATGCTCTCAGCCAACATATGTGTGGCTGCTGTGGCGACTACGGATATAGGCACGGGGTACTTTCTAAAAGAGAGGTTCTTGCAAAGTTTCAAGAACATCTACAGGCCTGAGCGGAAGCTGGTCCGGATGCAGCCTGTCATTGTTGTGGTAAGCTTGAGTCTTTAGCGAACAGGCTCTCCATGATATTAAGGAAGGGTGAGAGAGAAAGTCCCCCACCTTCGCAGGTAGCGCATACATGCGCTTGTCCCAAAAAGCTTCTGTATAGGGATGCAGGTTCTTCATTGATAAGAGCAAAAGGCTACGTACGCCAGAGGAGGCTGGCAGTTTTTATAGGTTTCTGACCTGAAAGCTACAAGAGCTGCGGATGGAGAGATTAGGTGTGACAACTGTGGCAAGATAGAGGGTCTTCCAACGTGCAGTGGGAGGGGAAATCCCACAAATCGCGAAACCCAGAAATTTCTTTGTTATCAATGCGACTTCTACTACTGTAGCAACAAGGAACATCGGCTTCTGATGTTAACTCAAGCCAATGTGCTCTGATAGATGCTGGCTAAACGGAAAGCCTGTAACAAAATCATGTGTGATATTGTGGGATAGCCAAGGGCTCCCTAGGCACCACAAAACTGTTTAAGTTCTTAGCAGCAAACTCGTCATGATCCTATGCTCTCCATGTGGTGTACACCTAGTCGGTTGTGAGGAGCTACAGAAACCCTGCAACTAATCGCATCCTGATATCAGTGCATGGCTGGAACAGGATCGCAGAAATCCCAATCCAGTCAGCTGTCAGGAATGCAGATGCTGTGCCGTCGAAGGTTCATCACCAATGCGGATCATGGTGGATGATCTAAAGCACCAAGCGCATGTCCACCATGAGCATAACTGCCGCTTTCAACAACTTCTCGCTGAGATGAAGTCGACGACTGGCTGACCGGAAGCCAATAACGACGCGGCCGCTGGGCTTAGGGGACTCCAACAGGACTTTGGGACCTGGAAGGAGAGGCAGGAGGAGGAACGACGCAAGGCAGTAAGGGAGGCTGGGGACGCTGTAAAGAAGGTGTTCAAAGAGTCAGATGCAGTGTGGGCTGCCATGGATGCTGCTGTGAAGGCTGTGTTCAGGGAGCGCCACTGCTTTTCTTTTTAAGAATGAGCCATGTTCAATTTTCATTATGACTGGAAGCCAAATTCCCATGTAATATTATCAGCGGTAGTAAATTTCAGTATACGTACAAAGTAATCGGTCAGTCATCTCCCTATCGAACTCGGTCAATTCTCAGCATGCCATATTTGTCAACATATGGCCTTTCTCCTTTAGTAACCCAGACCCCCGTATGGGTTGGTGTCACACAATCAAAGCCACCCTCATGCCCCCAGACAGCTTCCATTTCTTCTCGAAATTTGGTTTTTGGCTTATTATCTCTGATTCGCAGCTTTTCGAAGAACACATACGCTGCCTAAAAGACGCTGCTTGTGTTGCCCGCATTGGCACCACGCTTGGAGAGAAAGTCATTGAGCAGATTGGCATTGAGCTTCTTGTCTGTATCCGGATACGCAGCTTTCGCGATATCGCGCAGGAACTGAGCCTTGGTCACGTCGGGGTCACGAAGGTGCCGTGCGATCTTCGAGCGAACTAAATCACAGGTGTCCCAGACGGGGACGCTTTGGTCCGACTCCCCGTCGAGATGAATTCCAGAGACATCGTACTTTTCGGCAACTTTTTTCTGCGATTCCTTGGTGGCCCTCTTCTTTCGGGGCGGCTTGATGCCTTGCAATTCGCGTTTTTTGAAGAAACGCGCCGCCTTGATATATGTCGATGATCCAGAGCCCTTGTCGCGGCCGTTCTGGCCCATAAAGTCCAGGTAGGAACGCGAGGAGACGCCAATTGCGTCTTGGAACTCGCCGATTTTCATCTCTCCGCTTTCTATGAAAGTGCGAATCCGTCGACGGACGTGGTCGCAGTTCCAGTCGATGTAGTTTAGGCGTTCATCGTCGCTATCAATCTCAGGAGGGATGTTCTCGGCATTTGAAGGGTCCACGTCTGTGGATTTCCTTTTGAGAGACATGGCGTTCTGTATAGCGTTGGAGGAGTCTTTGAAATAGACTGAAGAGGTGACAGAGATGAGTTGAATGACGACAAAACATCAGCTGGTGAAAAAAACGCGTCGAATTCGAGAAGGTTCAGGGGGACATAAACAAGCCCACCGGACAAGACGCGCGATATGAGCTATCGCGATTACCTTCAGGGGTCACCCTGCAACAATCGGAGAAATCTAACAGCTCGTCAGAATTTCATTGGTTGATTTATTATTGGCTTTATTAGAAGAAATCTTGATCGCGTCATCGCTGATTCCTCTCTAAATGCTCGCTCATCTACCTATATGTCTCTCTATATGACGTCATGTCTAGTATAAGTTTGGTGTTTAACCAGAAGCCATTAGAGGCAGAGCATTATTGTCAGAGACAACATGTAGGTGTAACAGCTGTACACAGTTCTTTCGGTCTCAGGATGATAGCTTCTTCGAGTAAGTTCCGGGAGGCATCTAATGAGGATCCGCGGGCCTATCATCCGAGGATTTTGTGAATACCGTCGTAGTCAAATAAAGGGACAGCGCTATATATGACCTGACTATGGCTGGATCCGTGCCGAGAGGGCTTACACTCTATGTCAATCCGCGAGCCCGCTGTGGGCAAGGCGGAGAGTAGCACGCGGTTACTCTCCCGTAGTCACCTCGATCCGGTCCCTAAAGGGACGTTGGATCAATCTCCCGTTGGCATCAACCTTCTGGAACAGGTTCGGCACTTGATCGTGTTCAATGACGGTAGATATGTGGGGAAAGGGCTTCACCGGTTCCCACTTGAAATAATGCTTTTGGTTTTTCTCATCCCATTCAAAGCGCGGCACCATGCAGTAGATGCGCCTCCAGAGTCGTTGCATGAATCGCCGCGTGATTTGATGAGGTCGCCCGTTGACGAAGTCCCTAAACGTCGGCCCCTTTTTCGGTCCTTCTGTCAGAAATGCTATATTAAGACTGGTCTGGCCGGGAGCGTCCAGAGGAACGCCAACGGCTTTTCTTCTCTTCGGTGGTGTCCATGGTATTCTCCCAGAGATCAGACCATGCAATGTATCGAGCTCTGCATCGGGGAGCGGCGGCAAAAGGCTGTCAAGCACGGCGTAGTACCATTTTTTCCTGATGTTCCGCCGACGACTTTTGGCAACCGGCTTGCCCCAGCTGTTTTCCTTGGGTATAGGCGGCTCCAGAGTCTTAACAACAGAACGATCGCTGAGCTGTGAAATGACGCCATTCCGCAATTGAGACTTCAAGAGATCGAGCACAATAGTCGGAGGTTTCCAATCATCTTCGAACATCGAAGGCCCCTTCAGAATGCCTTCCACGGCCACGGCATCGGGAGGAACTTCCGGGACAACGAAGACACCTAGCAAATCCCTTCTTTTCTTTCCATTTCGTCCATACGAGAGCCGGAGGACCTTTTCGAGCGGTCGAGAATAGCCTTCGTTGGCACGCTTCAGTAACGACAGTTTCTGGGTTGCGGTTTTGCGGAGGTGCTGCCGGTGTAAATCATCTTGTAGCTTAGATTGCGACTTGTCGGAATAGCGTCGAAATCTCCGGACTACATAGTCATGCATGTAACCTCGGGCGATCGGGTCAGGGAGATATGTGCACTCGCGCAGCAAGGCACGGAAGAGATGTCGCCACTGTTCGGGAGGGATGAGCGGTAAGGAGGACATTGTTCAGTTGCAAAATTTCATCAATCGCAGTTCATGGAATCGGGAATATCCGTCTATACTGCATCTTGCTGTGCTGTTAGTTATCGCGATCACCGATGGTCCCGGGGACAGAGAATCCAGCGGAGAACAAGTCAATCCCCGGCCGAAAAGGGAAATAGACGAGTTACGCGAAAACGCCGAGCGGATGAACGCGACCGCCGTCAAGCCCCGCGACTCCTCATCACGATCTTCGTTCACTTCTATGCACGATTTACAGCCTGATTGAATCTAGAATTGGCGAATGCATATTTCATAGCTACAGGTCGATTTATTCTGGTTCTTGTTACTTGTACATCTCTCCGTTTGCTCAGATTGGCTTGTTTTCCCAACCCTTTCACGATCGAGGCGCCAGCCACGCGCCTTCGTTGCCTCCTCGCGCGACTCACCTCCTCGGTAGTTATTGAATAGGTGCCTTTCCCCACTCGATTTCATCCTTGTCCAGAGCTGAAATTTCCTTTCATTTTTGCTTATTCTCCAAATGAGATGGAAAAATAATGATAGGTATATGAGAAGTCACATCTTGTACTGACACATCACCTTCAGACCGCGCATGTGCATGGTGTCAGGGTTCGGCAGACACGGCACCTCCAAGTGATGACTTCAAACAACCACCATCCACCGCGGCCCAGCTTGCCCATGTCGTACTCTCAAAGCAGCTTAGGTTCCGCCAATGGGATAGCTTTCTCTCAGTCGCAAATGGGATCTTTCAATGCTTCCCAGTCCGTCGCGTCGACGCCTCGAGCGACACCCCCTCCGAAAAGCTCACAGCAATCGATGTCCTTTAGCTATCCAAATGGTCTTCCAGGCGGCGCGAGAGGTAGCTTTGGAGGGTTTGATGATGTGAATGGCTATGGGGTAATGGTGCAGTATCAAGAGGAATATAGACCGCAGATCTACAAGGTTGGTCTATCCCTTGACCTTTCGATTTTGTTTGCTGACGATTCTTTTTGTTGAAGGCTGTCTATTCCAACGTCTCCGTCTATGAAATGGAAGTAAACGGGGTTGCGGTCATGAAGCGTCGGTCCGATTCCTGGTTGAATGCTACTCAAATCCTCAAAGTAGCTGGCGTTGTTAAAGCTCGAAGGACGAAGACTCTCGAGAAAGAAATTGCTGCAGGCGAACATGAGAAAGTTCAAGGAGGCTATGGAAAATACCAAGGAACATGGGTGAATTATCAAAGAGGCGTTGAGCTTTGCCGTGAGTATCACGTTGAGGAGTTATTGAGACCGCTCCTTGAATACGATATGGGACCCAATGGCACCGCGAATGCGGGCCATGACACTCTAGACACTCCTACAAAGGAGCAAGCAATGGCAGCGCAGAGGAAGAGGCTTTATAGCGGTGTGGATAATCGCGGGATGTCGCAACCGCAGCAGGGTACCTTCTTCCAGAATATTTCCCGGACCGCTGCAACGGCTGTGAACGCTATCAGCAAAGCTCGGTTCGATTCACCTGCAGCAAGAAATGCCGATAGTAGGCGCTCGAGTATCATGCGAAAGTCATCACATCAGATGAGCAGCCAGGAGTCTCAGCTCCCCACGTTCAGCAGTCAGCAGACCATGTACAGTGTGGCCTCCGACAGTGGATTTGGCAGCAACGCTCAGAGCAATGGCCGATTCAATGGCCCTGATGTCGCCGCCTTCGAGACAGAAGAGTCGATCGAGCCGCCTCGTAAGCGTATGAGGTCGTCTTCAAACCATGTGCCATCTTTCGGGCTTCAACGGGAGCATTCTTCCTTGTCCATGCAAGAACCCACCCCAACGGAACCCAACGATTCTTTCTACCAGGAAATGGACGGGCCCGCTTCTATGGTGGATGACAACAGGCGTGGCTCAGACCCTCTGCCTCCTGCCACAACTCCAGAAAGATTTCAGAAAATGAAGCTCATCATGACCTTGTTTCTTGACAAGAGGACCAAGGATTTCTCCAACCATCCGGCGTTGTTGCAACTCACTGGTGAAGATCTAGAGATTCCACTTGATGAATACCGCAACAACGCTCTTCATTGGGCAGCAATGCTTGCTCGGATGCCCCTTGTCTATGCGCTTGTTGAGAAAGGTGTGAGCATCTATCGTTTAAATGGTGTGGGCGAGACTGCTTTACAAAAATCCGTCGGGACAAGGAACAACCTCGATTACAGAAGCTTTCCGCGCTTATTACAGGTGCTGGCTCCCACCATAGACATGGTTGACTATAGTGGACGCACGATCCTGCACCACATCGCAGTGATGGCTGCAACTGGCGGTGGAGGTCATGTGTCCGCGAAGCACTATTTGGAGGCTCTGCTGGAGTTCATAGTCCGCCACGGAGGCACGTGCATCAGCCAGCAGCCTCCGAATGGAGTTGAGGGTACTAATGGTAATAAAACTCAAGCAGGCGAAGTCATCACCCTGGGCAGATTTATTTCGGAAATAGTCAATCTTCGGGATGATCAAGGGGACACAGCACTTAACCTTGCCGGGCGAGCCCGCTCTGTCTTAGTGCCTCAATTGCTAGAAGTCGGTGCGGACCCTCATATACCTAACCACACTGGTCTCCGTCCTGCCGACTATGGCGTCGGCGTGGATATGGTTGATGGCAACGCCCAATCCCAACAAGCCGGAAGCAAGAGTGACTCTTTCATTGATCATCTGGCCAAAACAAAGAAAGAAATCTTTGATGGTGCGGAACCCCCTCCTTCAATCTAAAGATCAAGATATACTAACAACTTGAAGCAACAATGGCCCAGATTAGCGCAATAGTACAGGAGACATTAGGCGGTATCGACAAAGAACTAGCCACCGACTTGTCCAAGAAGCAAGAGAAGTTTGAACATTGGCATTCCAAAATACGCGAGACTGCCAAGGCCCGTCAAATAGAACAGAAGAAGCTGGACGACCTCAAGAGCAAGTCTTCAGATCGGGTCGAACTAAGCAGACGGATCAAAAATTTGGAAAGGTCGTCTGAAGACCTTCTCGTTATGCTTAAAGAGACACATGGTGGACACTTCGAGCCTTTCAAAATGACCATCGTTGGAGATGCGGATCAAGATTCTGGCGTCGATATGACGGAATTCGGGGCCCTCTTTCCCGAGACGTTCGATCCTACATCAGGGTTTTCCGAAAAGCAAGTTGCCTATCTCAAGTCTCTGACTTCTCCTGAGATCCTGCAGCAACGCCTCAAATGCTATCAAGATTTCAATCAAGAGATACTTGCTGAGGTCGATCGTTTAAAATCGAAGAACGTGGTGTTGGGTCAGAACTACCGTCGAATGGTTATGGCCTGTACCGGCTGGACGGCGGAACAGGTCGATGAAGCCGCCGAAGGATTAACGCAATGCGTGAAGGATTTGAATGACAATCCTGTTCCTGAGGATGAGGCTATCGAGATTCTCATGAGAGATCGGGGTCAGGATTGGTAATGAGATTTATGTCATTCTTTGCGCATTAGCCTGCTGTCTCTCTCTCGTTCTCACATTTTCGGTGTCATGGATCATTGTCCATAACCAGGTTGAGGGTTTTTCTTGCATCTTTGGAGTTCTTTTGTGCCTCAATAGGCGTTCATGCATCTGACGTCTGTATTTACAGATACCCATGGCAGCTGTAGCTGTCTGATACGTCATATCACTGTACTTATACTTATTCTAACAACGTGACAATTGGTGCCTGTGTGGTTATTGTCTTTCTTAGCAGTAGAGCTACGAGCTTGGATGTTAATGTCGGGCAACACCCGGATTCATTTGCTTGGTCAGTGTTCCCCCGACGACAATATGACTCCAGGAATGGAGCTTCTCGTGCTATTCGCCCCTTCAGAGCTTGGCTGCTTCACATCTCAGTCTGCTGAAATCAGCCTAAATCGCGTCTTTTAACCGACAAGATCATTGAAACCCCCCCGCAGGAAACGTACTCCAACATAGGAGCTAACCCCGCCTGTCCCCAACTGTGCTCTCTCCAGTGGCTCGATGTGGAGGTTCAGATATGGATTTTGCCTTTATTCAGAGTCGAGGGTGTGGGTCAATACGTATAAAGGGACTGAAAACTTTTGCATGACCTCAACTATGCAACGCAAATCGATGAAGTCGTGAACGCAATTTGAACACGAGCACATAACGATCGTCTTGATCGTTTGAAGACAAAATGGCTACTGGAATTCTGAAAGTCAAAGGAAACAAAGTTGTTGACGGCAATGGAGACGAAGTTCTTCTTCGCGGTGCCGCTATTGGCGGGTGGATGAAGTATGCAGTAACACAATGCCTTTTATTTTTGAAGTAAATGCTAATTGACATCTGGAAAATAGTATGGAAAATTTCATCACTGGTTACCCAGGTCATGAGTCGCAGCATCGTGCTGCTATGCGGAGAGTCTAAGGACCAGAGAAGTACGAATTCTTTTTCGATAAGTGGCTCAAGTATTTCTTCACGGAGGCGGACGCCAAGTTCTTTGCTGGACTGGGATTGAATTGCATACGGATCCCGTTCAATTACCGCCATTTTGAAGATGATATGAACCCACGGGTACTGAAGGAGTCCGGCTTCAAGCACTTGGATCGGGTGATTGACTTGGTAAGAGTCCTACAACGCAGCGTCGACATGCTGCTGATTTGTTATTCCCCATGATAGTGCGCAAAAGAGAAGATATACACCATTCTGAATATGCACACGGCTCCTGGTGGACAGAACGGAGACTGGCATTCCGATAACCCAACCAGCTACGCTGCTTTCTGGGATTTCAAGGACCATCAAGACCGGACGATATGGCTGTGGGAGCAGATTGCAGCACGATATAAGAACAATCCATGGGTTGCTGGATACAACCCTCTGAATGAGCCGTGCGATCCAGAGCACGTCAGGCTGCCGGCTTTCTATGAGCGTGTCGAGAAAGCCATCCGAGCTATTGATCCAGTCCATATCCTGTGGCTGGATGGAAACACGTTCGCGATGGAGTGGAAAGGCTTCGATAAGGTTCTTCCGAACTGCGTTTATGCTATGCATGACTATTCTGTAGGCTATTTCCCATCCGACCAAAGAGTACTCGTGCTGATTGCTTTCATTAGTCAATGGGTTTCCCTACCGGAGAGCGCTACAAGGGAACTCCTGAACAAAAGGAACACCTTGAACGGCAGTACCTTCGCAAAGCCGAGTTCATGAATACAAACGGCACAGCAATCTGGAACGGCGAGTTCGGTCCCGTCTACGCCAACCCCCGCACGGAGACAGAGGCAGAAACCATCAATCAAGAGCGTTACAGCCTTCTGGGAGACCAGCTTCGTATCTACGACAAGTACAACATCCACTGGTCTATTTGGCTGTACAAGGACATTGGACTGCAGGGAATGATCCACACAAGCCCGGACAGCAAATGGAACAAGACGATCCAGCCCTTGCTGGAGAACAAGAAGAAGTTCTGGCTTGATGCATGGGGCAGAGAGCCATCGGCAGAGCCTGAAGCAGCACTCAAGCCATTGGTTGATTGGATCGACAAGGTCAGTCCAAGAGCAAAGGAAACGTACCCCACCCCTTGGCATACCGAGCGTCATCTACTGCGGAACGTCTTCCAGACATTCTTGGCAGCATCTTTTGTAGACGAGTTCGCGGAGCTATTCAGAGGAATGGATGAGAATGAGTTGGAGGCGTTGGCACACAGCTTTCACTTTGATGAGTGTGTGCAGCGAGGAGGACTGAATGAAATCCTGAGGGAACATGCTCGTGCAACGAAGCACTGAGAAACTGGTATATGGAGGAGTAGATAATCTGTATTATCAATCAGCCAGCCTGATGACTTGTGGATGTACTGTGAATCTCCACCGCTGTGATTGGTGCGTTCGCAGAGCGTAGTTATAACTCATGTTGCAGCATGCTCGTGTAATCTTCCAGCATATTTTATTAATGCCACGGCCTCAAGTGGCCCCACCACAATCTCCGAATCCGCCTTATCGATAACGAAAAATGGGCGAGAGACGAAAAAAAAATGTTAGGCGGGGTACCTGCCTTTTTTCATCGTCATCACCAAAGCCATCAGCAGTCGCTCTTTTGCTAGCTTTGTTTTAGGTGGCCTGGTTCGAGTGCTTGGGAGCATTCAGCATGTTCTTGTGAAAATTTCCAAATCGTACCACTCGTCACATGTTCGTTAATGTCGACGGCCCAACTGAGGTCTATCCAAAGTACAAAGTCAGGCATAATCCATCAGTTCGACCTTTTTGAAGGCATTTAGAAGTCGCTCTTTCAAGATTCAGATTCTAAGAGAAGTTCTTCAAGATGACTGAAGCATCGAACGCTTCTTACCCGTCGTCCTTGGACGTTCTGTTTGATGGGACGTCGCCGTTGAGAGAACAGTATGACCCGGTCAAACTAGTGGATGCAGAGGTCGTCCTCATCCTCCAGCTTCCACTGGCTAGAGAACTGCTGGGACACAACTCTGCAGATGCGAGTGCTATCAGCCGCGTCTCCAACGGCGAGATATGCTATACCACCTTCCTGACCGAGAAGGTGAAGGCTACGGCTCAGATGCCACTGGATGGGCTTACTTCTGAACAGCAACGGTCACAGATCCTCCATATTGGTCTGGCGGCTCTGTTTAGCTTTATGCAATCCAATATTACTGGCCCTCCGTTGGATTTCAACTCGGCGGATGTGGTATTCCCTAATGCTCTCCACTCAGATGCCACCAGGCTCCGGGCTGTTCGCAATCACATCATTCGTGAACTCTCTGTAGACGGAGAAGCCGCCTACAAGCTGACGCCAAATGTTGAGCTCTTTGCCCTTGCGAAGGCTCTGCTTGTTGATGCTGACATCCTACTCCCTGACGGACCGTTGGTGGCGAGGACGGCAAGATTGCGCGTCAATTTTCTTCACCAGAAGATGCTGTCCGAAGCTACTAGCACGTTACAGGATGCCATCTATAGCGACTTGGAAGAGTTGAGCAAGATCCTACTTAGCGAAAAGTCTGTATTCTCTACCGCTCAAGAAAAAGGACGCTTCCTTGTGGAGAGGGCGACAATCCACACCCACCATGGCTTCGACGCCAAGGCTCGGGCAGACCTTGAGCAGGCTGCTGCAGTCAGGAAGTTTGAGTTCGCTTTGACTGGAAGACTGGGTAAAAGGACGAAGTTCCAAGAACATGATATCAGCCAGCTGGTCGTCTTGGCAAAGAGTGCCGAAGAACTGACGACCACGGGAAACTCTGCTCTTCCGGAAGACAAGGAGGATACACCCCAAGCAGGACCTAAGAACCTAGAACTCAACGATGATACCCTTCTCGAAAGCATATCGTTCACCAAGGATGCCGAGATCTCTCAAAACAAGTCGACGACTGTCCAGGAAGAATCTACGCTTCCTCCGGCTTTGCAGTCTCTTGACCCCGGCAACCAACCACCACTGGACCCTGTTGACTCTGCCATTTTGCTGGGTTTGGCTTCCGCGATCACTAACACGTCGCCGGAGAACGGTCTGACTCGGGAAGAGACCCACCCTTACGCTATCCGTGTTCTTGAAGGTGGCAGTTCGAACTGGCAGGTATACACTGAAGCTTTGTTGGTCCGAAGCCGTGTGGAAGGATACCGAGCTCGAACCGTAGAAAGATCTGTTCTGCAGATGCAAGCGCTTGTTGACCAAGTCATTGCAGACACAGCAACTCTTGATACTCAAACTACCGCAAATGGTAACCAGGCTACCACATTCCTCCCAAGACCCGAGAAATCTGAGTCTGCTTCGGCCGCTGAAAGACTAGAGTACATCTGGCTCTTAAACTCTCCTACTCGGTGGAGTCTCGAAGCTGAGTTGGCTCAACGCTGGGTCAACCTTGGCGGTCTGCGGACTGCACTGGACATTTACGAACGCCTGCAGATGTGGGCGGAGGCCGCTCTCTGCTACGCCGCCACAGACAGAGAAGAAAAGGCCAAGTATGTCGTCCGCAGACAGCTATATCAGCCCACTGGTTCAGACCCAGATGACGAGAACGAACAGTTCGACGGGCCGGAACTGTCTCCGCTGCCCGTTGATGCCCCTCGCTTGCTGTGCATCCTGGGTGACATCGATAGTGATCCGACAATGTACGAACGCGCATGGGAGGTCTCAAACAACAGATACGCACGCGCGCAGCGTTCATTGGCTCGCCACTATCTTTCGTTGAAGCCTCCTGCTCTTGAAAAAGCAGAGGAGGCATACCACAAGAGTCTTCACATCAACCGTCTCAACCACAGCGCCTGGTTTGCGCTTGGTTGTGTGCAGCTTGAACTACAAAAATGGGAGGACGCCATCCACTCATTTACACGGACCGTGCAGCTCGAAGACACCGACGCCGAAGCATGGAGTAACCTTGCTGCCGCCATCCTGCGAACCCCAAAACCCAGCGAAACCACCGAAACTGCGGAGGAGGAGCAGCAGGACGCAGACGCCGATGCCGATTCAGAAACCAAAAAAGCACCACAGGATCCCTATAAACGCAAGCGCGAGGCCCTTGCTGCTCTCCACCGCGCCGCTCGGCTCAAGCACACCGATGCTCGTATCTGGGACAATGTCCTGACCGTCGCAGCCTCGATCCCCCCACCAGCTACACCATTTCGCGACGTGGTCACGGCCCAGAGACGGGTGATTGAACTTCTTGGCCCAAAGAATGGAGAGAAGTGCGTTGATATACCCGTTCTTAGCATGCTGATTGAGCACCTCGTCGACACCTACAACTACGAGGACCTTCTGATCAAGGTCGATGAGAACGACGAGAATTCGGAGCGCATCGTTCGCAATGGCACCATCGCCGGTCAGATTCTCTCCCTCGTCGACGAGTGCGTTGTGCCTCTGATCACACACTCGGCTCCGCTCTGGCTTCTCGTTGCCCGTGTAGAACAGTTCCGTGGCCAGCCGTCTAAGGCCTTTGAGGCGCATGAGAAGGCCTGGCGAGCTACCGTTGCCTCGTGCACACAGGGCGCATTCCAAATGGGCGACGAGAAGAAGTGGATGGATGTCGTCCGTGCAACTGAGAGGTTGGTCCGTGATGGATATGCCAAGTTTGGGCCTATGGACAAAGAAGGCAAACACGAGGGGGAGGCTGAGATGGTAGCTAAGGACTGGCGATTCAAGGCCCGCAGTGCTGTCAGGGGTATTCTGGGCAAAGGAAAGGACTTTTGGGAGGATTCCGAGGGCTGGAATCGTCTGAAAGAGCTGCAGTCTGAAGTGGGAAGTTCATAGTTGTCGGACCTGAGCGATGTCCTATGCACTTCATGTCGGATAGAATTTTATTAGCGACTAAGTATGAATAGATCTGTCTTCGGGTAATCATGTCCTCGTTATCATTCAACGTTCCATGCCCTCTTTTCGCATCACCTCCCCTCCACTTTTCTCTTCAACATCCCGCAGAAGCTCTCAAACAAGACTGAATCTAATCCCTTGAGCCAACGGACGACAACTCGGACGCATTTTTCTTCAAGTCTATCCTGCTTCAGCTGAACCTTGAAGCCAAGAGCTGCTGTGCTCTCATCAATTTCTATCATGTCCGCAGTGGCAGCTGAATTCTGCAACTTTCTGCGAGCTTGACGAGACCAAACATTCTCCATTGCGAACCCGACGCCCATAGCCAGATTTTTACGCCAAGTCCAATGAATGCGTAGCTTGCTGAGTTCGTTGTCAATTTTGTCGCTGATGTCATCGATTGATTGATTCATGATTTCGAACATGAACTCGGACGGAAATGGTAGGAGGTGTTTCGGGAAGCCAGGGATGCCTCGGGCTACTTTCTGTTGCAAATCAGTACGGGAGCACTCAAACGCTAGACCAAGATGTGTTGAAGCATACCATACTCGGGCGAAGATCAGTCCACGACCACGCCACAGCCCACCTCTTTGTCTTGCTGCCTTGAACAAATTCCGTTACTGCATAGTTGTTGTTCCCATGCTCCATGAGCCTCTCGACTATCACGGAGACACTGCTCAGCTTCCCAAGCATTGAGCTGTACCAGACGACCCTCTCACGAAGACGAAGGCTTTCCTCAATCATGCGATGGACAAAGGCTATTTCGCCGCCTGCAGTGACCATCTCGACCTCGGCTCCCGTGCATGCCTGTGTCCGCTGATTAGCTGGTGTTTGTTAGTCTCGGTGGTTTGAACTTACTGAAAATGGAGGCCGTTCCTTGGCCTGTGCTGAAGCTATCATTTCTTCGCGTGAGGCGTAGAATGGAGGATTGCACATGGTAAAGTCGAGCCTGCTAGTCTCAGACATATGTTCACTTGTACAATCTCAGTGGATACATACCTTTGGACGTCGAGCTTTGTGTCTAGAGGAATGAGATCATCATTGGGCTCAGTTTTGAATACTCGGATTAGACTATCAAGTCCGTTATTTGTCACATTTTCTCGGGCGGTTCGAACATTTTCATCGTTGACGTCTAGGTGCGTGTGAGCTTTCCATCCACCCGATGGGTATTGAAGCCGACAATGATTACCTGTAGCAATGAAATCCCAGAGGGGCCGTGTCGTGCATCCTAGCAATGGGTATATACTGCAGCATCCTGTTCCACTACGAAAGTCAGAAAGAGCAACACCGTAACATGTCCAGAGCAGGTGATACCCACATATCGAGGCCTAAGACGGATCGATCCGGGTCGTAGTCATCGCGGTACTGGTCGCCTGTGGTATCGAGAAGGTCTTGCAGCCATAGAATATAATTTAGCCTGCTTGTCCGTCAGAATATACGCAAATTTTGCATTGGCGATCTGCTTTTATTCACCTGTTCGGTACCTAGAGTATCAGGTTAGCATGTAAGTCTTTGCGAGCCGAGATAACATACCGGTGGACAAAGTCTGTTGTCAGGTATCTCAACATTCAAATTGAAATCTCTCTTTAAGAGACTCTTGGTCAATTGCCTGAAAAGTCGGTCAGCTATCTGCCAACACCTGCAATATCTGTATGACCGTCCTTACCGTACGGCATCGGGATCGCTAAAATCTAACTGGCCGTTTGGTTTCACACTGGTGGTAGAGTCAGAGATGCGTATCAATCAAAGGGGCAAGACTGACTATTTCGCGAAAGCCGGCGACTGCAGCGCAAGAGTAGTGAAGTCTACGTCATCTTTGTAGATATTTCGAGCTGCCCTCATTATGGTAGATTTAGTGACACGCAGGTAAAAATGTGTCAGCCTGAACCTGCGCCAAGATGAGCCACGAAAGTAGTCGAGAAATAGTGAGACGGAATCAAGGACGCCTGTAGTAGACTAGTTAGGTAGTACTCAGTATTATCTAGATGAAATGACGATATTAGTAGATGCCGACCATGGCTGATGGTGGAGCTTACATCGATTTTTCCAAAGGCACAGAAACAATGGTACAGACAGCAACAAAGCCTCGTGATGTTCCGATGATCCCCATTAATGAACTAAATGCAGTGATGCAGGGAGCAACGACGATCAACTGGAGAGAGTGGGTAAGTGTTCTCCTGAACGGGCTTGGGGCTGGGAATTTTTGGTCCCTTAGAATCAGGCCACAAGGCCGTAAGGCTGGTAGGGATAGTATGAAATGATGTCACAGTGGGACTATCAAATAATCGCCGATCCCCCCTCTTTTTGACACTTGGGGTGAAACATAAAAGAAAGGACGTCTTCGAGCCGGATATTTAAAAGGAATAACTCGTGGTCGAACTTCAAGAATCGCGAGCATTGAGAGAATTTCTACGGATTGTTCTTTCACAGTTGGATGCCAGTTTGGATCGTTTCGTTTGTTTTGATTCCAAGAAAGTAACCTCTGTGGGTCACATGTTGAAATGGGGAAGTTGAAGGAGAAATTCGAGCACGAGATTGACCATCTGGAAAGTGCTTTGAAAGGTCTGTATCGTATCTCTTTCAATGAGATATTCTTTGTGTCTGACATTGGCTATCAGACTCTCATTTACACGACGCCAAGGCAAAAGCTTACCACCTCAAGCACAAAGTTGGAAAATTCTTCAATATCGTCAACCCCAACCACCGCCATGACGAGGAGCATGAGAAAGAAACGGACAAGAAGAGAACTGCAATTGCCGAGTCACACAGATACAAGTCCTTTGCTCCGGTTAGAGAGGGCAACAGGGTCAAGTGGTATGTCGACGCGCTGGACTACCTCTGGGCTGTCTCAGTCGCCTTGGAGGAGGCAAAGGAGGTGATCTATATCGAGGATTGGTGGCTCTCTCCGGAGCTATTTCTTCGTAGGCCTCCATATTTGACGCAAGAATGGAGACTCGATCAAGTACTCAAGCGCCGCGCTGAAGCGGGCGTTAAGATCTATGTGATTGTTTACAAGGAGGTTTGTTAGCCATATTGACTGTGTTCAGTCCGTACAACTGACAGGATTCAGCTCAATCAAGCATTGACATGCAACTCGGCGCATACGAAACACGCGCTCCATAGTCTCTGCCCCGAAGGGACCCCTGGTCACGGAAACATCAAAGTTCTACGGCACCCGGATCACAATGTCTTTGAAAATGCGGCAGATATGACATTTTACTGGGTAAGTCCGTCGTGGATCGTAGTTATAGTCATCATTATGCTGATATTCTAGGCACATCATGAAAAATTTATTGTCATTGACTACGCCGTCGCCTTCATTGGTGGTATTGATTTATGTTTTGGTAGATGGGATGCTCACCAACACCCCCTGGCGGACGTTCATCCAACGAACTTGAAGGACGAGATATTCCCAGGTCAAGATTGGAACAACAACCGTATTATGGATTTTCAGAGCGTTGCAGATTGGCAGTCAAATGAAGTAAGCAAAGCAGACTATGGTCGAATGCCATGGCATGATGTTGCAATGGGTTTGGTTGGTGATTGCGTCTATGATATTGCCGAGCACTTTGTCCTTCGATGGAACTTTGTCAAGCGAGATAAGTACAAGCGTGATCATGGCGTCGACTGGCTTCTGTTGGAGGGCCGCACCGGTGATGACGAAGGTCTTGTCGGGGTACAACGCCCAAAGTATCCTTGTGGAGACTATATTCAACATCCTCTCAATCCGCTAGACACCAAGCCGCGAGGAATGCAAGGCACTGTGCGAGGACAGATTATCCGCAGCAGTGCTGATTGGAGCAGTGGAATCCTGACTGAGCAGAGTATTCAAAATGCTTATTGCGAGATTATTCGTAACGCTCAACATCTGGTCTATATCGAAAACCAGTTTTTCAGTACGTCCACCTTCGCTACAATGCTTCAGATGCTGACGTGCTCAAGTTACTGCCACTGGAGACCAGCAAAAACCCATTATCAATACCGTTGGTCGTGCAATTGTCGACGCCTGCGTTCGAGCTGGCAAAGAGGGTCGGAAGTTCCGAGTAATCATTGTGATTCCTGCTATTCCAGGATTTGCTGGCGACTTGAGACAAAGTGCGGCAACAGGTACACGTGCGATCATGGACTACCAATACAAATCTATCCTGCGCGGGGAACACTCGATTTTCGGTCAGATCTCTGCTCAAGGAGTTGATCCAAGAGGTGAGTGCTTAACCTTCACAGAAGCAAATGACTAACTCGGTCAGAGCATGTGTTCCTTTTTAATCTGCGCGCTTATGACCGTATCGACAAGACTCCTGCTCTGGAAGAACTAGAGAGTGAAGCAGGAGTAACGTATCATGACATCCAGCGTGGCATAGCCGAGTCCATTATGAGCGACAGCGTTCACCCGGTGGTTGGCGAAGAAGGAGATAAACACGAGGTCAATTACGACACAGCACATAGAGAGAAGGAAGAAAGGATTGCCAGATTGCGCAGATATGAGGAGAAGCAGGAAAGGCGCAGAAGTGGCCAATACCAAAGCAAGGACTCTGTAGCGCATACTACGATGCTCAATGGCGGCAAAATGTCTGAGGAACCCTGGGAAGGAGATCCGGAGAGTGAAAAGGCAAATTTTGTCCAGGAAGAGCTCTATGTGCATGGTAAAGTGTGCATTGTAGACGACAGGATTGCCATCTGCGGCAGTGCGAACATCAACGACCGGGTGAGTTTACCCTTTTTACAAATGCTGGGCTCCAGGACTAACACTCAAAAGTCACAACTCGGTTACCATGATAGCGAGCTGGCCATTGTTGTCGAGGATCAAGACTTCATCGATAGTATGATGGATGGGAAGCCATATAGAGCCTCGCGCCTTGCCGCTACTTTGCGGCGGCAGCTGTGGCGGGAGCATCTAGGCCTCCTTCCAGCGCAAGACTACGACGCCTCTAAGCACCCCAATGCCCAGCCACCTAACGTCTGTCTGAATGAGATTCTTGAGGGCCCGGAGAACGACTTCGTCACAGATCCCTTGAACGATGACTTGTGGAAGACATGGACAGAGCAAGCCACAACGAACACGGAAGTATATCGGATGCTCTTCCGCACAGACCCAGATGACAACATCCACACCTTTGAGGACTATGATAATTTCAGACCGCAAGGCGGAGTCAAGGAGGGCCACCTGTTCGACCCGTACCAGCCCGTCAAGGATGTCCGAGAGAAACTGGACAGGATTAAGGGCCATCTTGTCTGGATGCCACTCGATTTCCTGAAAGATGCCGAGATGGCAGAACCTGGCCTGGCTGTTAACCAAATCACTGAGGTAAGTTCGTTAGTGACACTTAAGAAGACATTTTTTGCTGATCTTGTTGCAGAGCATCTATACCTAATCGTCGTCTTTGTCCCAATAGCGAAGTACTTCGTTGCAATCATGATTTTGGATACCATTTGATGACTATTCAAGCGGGATATGAGCTGCAAAGTTGTATAAGTTGTGCATTCATCTCATGTCAACATTGTAGATACGAAATTATCGGCAAAAAGCTACTATCATGTGAATATAGCAGGTTTTTAATGAGGAATATATCCGTCGTCACAGACAAGGAGCCAACCATGAAAATGTCAGCATGTCGGCATGTTATCAGTCAGATTTAAGCCACTCATTGTCATACATTTCTACCGCTGATACTGCAAGAGATCAACTCCTTGTATTAAATAGACTATATCAATCACTACTTCCACAGCTCATACTCAGGAAAGTACTTATCATGGATCCGTCTCGCATAATTGACCACGGCCGGATAACCCTTGATGATCTCCTTTGTGGCCGGTGCCCTACCCAAGGAATCAGTACACCACAGGCAAACCAAAGCAGATATGAGTACTCACGCATCGCACACCAACGCCGTCGCAATGAACGCAAACAACACCGCATCCACCTCCGACGGCCCCTCTCCGCCCCAGACCCAGAACGGCCCGTCCCTATCGGACTGCTTCGCCTGAGCCTCCGCCACCACTGCATTTAAACTCTCCCAGATCTCCTGCCGGAAGGCACTAATTTCATCTTCAGTGAAGGCCATGATACCCTGGCCCTGGAGATTGCGGGTGACTTTGCGGTAGATGATGTTGCCAACGACAACCTGGACGGGCCAGGGAAGGGCAGCGAGGATCTTGGAGCGCATGGTGTAGAAGTTTTTGATCCATCGTTCGTATGTCTTTCCATTCTCTGATTAATCTCTTCTCTTTTGTGTGTATTGATGCGACTCGTACCTGGTAAGGATACAACTTATCCTCTAGCAACGCCTTGAGCGCCAGATCATGCAGTCGCTCAGTCGGAGACAGGCGCTGGTTCAGATCCTCCGTGAATCCCTTCTCAATCAGCGCTTTGGTAATGAGGGTGGAATCTGGGAGCATCTGCGGCGGCTGCTCGCCATCCTGGATGGAGACGTAGGGGACTTTGCCGCGGGGGGCTTTGGCGAAGGAGCCTTGTTCGGTGCGGTAGGGGATGTTGGCGAAACGGAGACGGGCCTCCAGCTTGGTGACGAAGAGGGACCAGGTATAGCAACCGGTATCTGGGAAACCGCGGAAGATGGTAATGAGAGGGGATGATTTGGTGGCCATTGTGGGCGCTGTTAACGGGAAGATGACAATGTTAGGAGGTGAGCCTAGCTAAACGATTCAGTATTTGTGGATATTTCGAGGGCGAACTGAAGAATTGAAGTGAAACGAAGTTTTAAGTACAAAAAAGTGTGAGGAAGAATGTATGTAAGTCGGGAAGAGAGCTCTAGGCTGCGATGCACCTTTTGGGACCCCGATATGGTCGTGGCCGAAATAAGGGTCGAACTGTAATGGCACAAAATTACATGATTATCAAGATGAATGGATGCACTTAAGTGTCTAGCCAATTACCCAGTTATTGTAAGCACTAGTGCTTCGAGAGTTCAGGTGAACAGAGAGATGACTCTAATTGACCCATCTTCAGCCTCTACCTCAAATTCTTAAGGCCGCTGTAGCCTATTCTAAGCTAGAGACTAACGGTAGCCATACTGCGCAGAAACTAAAAAGCAGCTAGTTTTAGTGCTTACACCCCGGCATCAGTCACCGTTCAAGTGCCTTGGACCCCAAACTTCATTCTCTGCCACTGCCTACTTGTGGCTACCCATATATGTGTATCTACAGAAAGTACGAGAATCGAGTGTCGCGTCATCAAGCAATACGCCAAATTTCCGCCGTGCTCAGAACCCCCCCCCCCACAAAGTCAGCAGTGCCCACCCATGGCTCTCTCTGCGCTCATGAAGCCCCAACATTGCCAACATGTGCACGTCCAACTACGCCAATACCAGTGCACCCTGTGTCTATCAACTAGGATAAGTTAGTCTGCACTTCCAGCTGAATTCAGCACCTGCAGGATCTTCACAGACTTGTCATCTCCCAGTCGTGTAATAACGTCTGCAGTCAGTTCCACTTGGCCCGACGATGGGCTGTGGGTCAAAAAAGTTATGAGCCATCCGGCCCATCTCTCTGATAATGGGAGCTCTGTTAATTGTTATGGAGAGATATTGCACCATAATCCATCCGGAAAGGTCCAGGAAGCGTACGCACAAAACGCACCAACTACATGCCAAATCTTGAAGCGGAGACGGAGGAGGATGTACATGTACTCAGGTGCAAGCTCAATAAGGTCAGGCGTCCTTTGACCAAGAGAGTCCAAAACTTCCCATCCTCTCAAGCTGCGGGATCTCGATGAGCCTATTGCCCGGATGTGAGGACAGTCTGAGATTTACTAACCTCGACTCCCAGAGGCGCTCGGCGACAGAAGGTTCGATGAAAGGTTCGTTCTGATGCTTCAGGGAAGAAGAAAGCCATCGAGAAGGCAAAGAGAACAAAGCGTTTTCGGCGATTCCCTCCATAAACTGACCGGCCCCTGGCTGGCTTGACAATTGCAAAGGCACTTTGGCAATCTTCAGTGACCCGAGTCTCCTACTGTCCCGCTCAATCGACTGCAACACCGCCGCCTTGCACTGCTTGCCTATTTAAACGTTTATGCCACAAGCTGTTGGCTGTTGGCGAGCCTGTCTGCTGTTTTTCAAAAGCTTTTGTCTCTTGCAGCATGCTGGTTAGCAGTGTGAGTCTTTGCTTGATTGCTCGTGGGTCAGCTTTGACTTATGTAAACGGGTTGGTTGATACCCTATATTGAGGTTGATATCGCCATGTCGAAATGATTTGCCGTCAACGAGGCAAGATTTGAGTAAGAAGTGCCATCTGAGTAAAAGAAACATATTGCAACGAGATGATTGCTCCGGTTCGGTTGATATCTTAAATTTCTATCCGACGAGTCCTCCAAGCATAGCAGAGAAGCAGGCCTCAACCCCAAATACATGGCGCATAATATCACAACAGGCAGCCTCAGAGCCCCCAATTCTCATATAACAACGCTGGGGTTGGTTCCGACGTATCTAACAAAGTGATAGTACTTAGTATCAATAAATACATCCGATTTGGCCCTTGCACTCGAGTCTCGGCCTATATTGTTGTATCATCCAATTCTGCCCTAGTATCATCCATAGGTGACGCAGCAGTTGGTACCATAGCAATCCCAAACACACATGTACATCCAACCTTGTATTAGTTCTATCCCTCACAATGATTTAGTGTGCGCGTGCTACTGTTTGCCTCACTTTATTTCTGCTTATTCACTAGGCCTTGTCAAGCCTGTACAGCAGCCTCTCTGGGCTGCTATGCCGAGGGAGCTGTATCCATGTACATTAAATATTATATCTAAAAGTCTTTAATATTAGACTGTAGTATTCACTAAGTTATTTCACTTCTATATAGAATATACCATTTACTAGCATCTAATATACTTCTATTCACTAATAATAAAGCCTTAGCTATTTAGCACTGTAGTTAAGTAAGGAAGTATAGACTTAAATAGCACTATCTTCACTATTCTTCTTTAACTTCCCTCTTGTCTCATACCTTCTCTTCTATCTACTTCTTCAAGTGTCTGCTTCTTCTTAATGATTAAATAGGGAACATGTCAGTCAATGACATGATACTAGGCCAAAGTCTTGACACTTACCCTAATGAAACACTATTCGCAATGGCGCTATATTTAGTTACTGATGCAGAGCAGAGGTCTGCTATACCTACATTACAAAATAGCAATGTGTCAGTGTTAACTTTAGAATGACAGCTGGTTGACTAATTACTTACGGCAGACCGAAGCATGGCCTTTGCGTTGCCTCATTTCTTAAGTTGCTCCCATCTATGACTAACCAGGAGAGCAACCAGTCCGAGCAAGGTATATATTCGCGCCACCAGAGTTCTTGACCTTCAAAATCTTATGTAGTAGCGAGAATAAAACTTATTGAACCTGTCATTAATAGATCTTGGTATTCAGCTTATTATCCAGGCTAGGAAGGCACAATTGACAAAGAGGCGTGATGATTCATCAGCCTTCAACCTCACGATAGTCAACAGTGACAAAATATCAAGACGTCCTCATGCATCAGTCCAGAGTGTCATCCCTTAGTTCTTCAATGTTTGCTGCTTAGGAACGTGAGTCCTCACTGGGTTGAGTAGCTCTCATCAAAAGTCTTGGAGTGTTGGAGGCATTTAGACTTCCTATTCCCAGCAGAGTTAATAGTTCATATGATCTTTCGCTTTCTCAGAAGTATTAAGAATGATGTGACTGTCAGGTCGGAAAGTTGTACTTTGCCTTGATAGTCAATGTCGACTTTGGGGCCTGAAGTATTGATCTCATTAGGTAAGTCCCATATGTGATGTGCTTCTTCTTGATTGTTTCCTCCCCTCTGCTTCCCTTCGTTTCTCTCCTCCAGCGAAGCAGCAGTAGCAACAACAACAACACCACCACCACCATCATCATCATCATCATCATCAACACAGCAGCAACAGCAGCATGGCGCGTAAGTTCCTCTGTCGAGATGCATGAGATAAATCAGGCCTAGTAGCTAACAGAAAGGTAGCCCCAAAGTCCCGCCCATATCGCCCCAAGGTAAGTCCTCTCCTTCCCCGAATACCACTCGAAGCTTTTCCATTTGATCTTACATGATGATCAACTCAATATATGAATCTCATGTTACTTCACTTTAATCCGTGATTTGCATCATTGTCACATATAATGTCTTTGATCTGGTCTGATCATCTTACTTTACTGTGCACTGCTCTATTTATCTTCAAATTTCTATTGTGTTTCGGTGCTGTGATACAGCATATGAGGTCACTTATGAAGACACTGAAGGCATGCAATTTAGGTCGATGACTTGCTAACAGAACAACACACTAGAAACGCCCCCAGTACCAGCAGCAGCAGCAGCAACAACAACAGCAGCAACAGCAACAGGGGCTGCTGCCGCCGCTGCCACTACCTCGTCCTGCTCCCGCTGGCCCCCCAGCCCCCTCTGGTCCTGTAGGTATTCTTAATATACTACACAGGTTATGTGATTAACCTTTATTCTAGCTGATAAAGAAGCAGAAGCGTGAAGAAGACATCCAGCGTAATAAGCGCCGGAAGATTACTCACCTTGTAAGTCTATATTGTCTATACACAGATGTATACCAGTAACTAATTAATATTATCTACTAGATTAAGGCAGTAGGAGCCAACCTAGCAGAATTACCAGAGTCAATCCAGAGAGGGCTGGGGGTGCTAAAGCTGCGGTCCAATTTGACACCTGCCCAGAAGCTCCGTCTCACAGAACTAGATGGCGAGTGGGCTGCAGCGAAGCTGGAGCGGGAGGAGGCGCATAAGAAGCGCAAGGCTGCCAGAGAGGCTGTTGAGAAGGCGCAGAAAGAGCTGGAGGAGGCGCAGAAGGCATGGGAGGATGCGGAGAAAGCTGTCAAGAAGGTGTCGGCCGAGCACCGGCTCTTCTTTGAAGAGCAGGGTGATCTTGCTTGAGTTGTTTTTATTTTTATTTTTTATTTTCTAGTTTTATAATTTTTTTCCTTAAAAAAATGAAGATGTTTTACTTGGTCCAGGATCACTAAGTACAAAGAAGGAACTTATCAAATTACAGCTGTAGAGGAGTCCAAATCCCCATGCTCTAATGAACCCCGTTTGTCTTAATAAAATAACGACTACTCAGCGTTCTCAGCAACAGGAAACCCAGCCTTCTCCTTCAAGAACCGCACCACATCATCGATTTCCTCCGGCACTTTATACCAGTGTCCAAACTCCTCATATGCCTTCCACGTCACATCCATCCCAAACCCATCAGATAGGATGGACGCCATCCGTCGTCCTAAGTCTACCGACACCCTGGGATCTGCAGCCCCGTGGCCCAAGAATACCGGTGTTTTCAAGTAGGACACAGGTAACGCATTCTCCGAGTCATCAGCGGCAGACTGAATGGGTGGCATACCGAGAATATCCCGGATATGATTGACTGGTTGGATGTGCGCGGGGGCATCGTCACCATCTGTATCATGGGCGAACGGGTTGTCGTCGTCTTCTTCAGCGCCTGACTTTGGTTCTCCCTGATTGCCTTCATCAATTTTCAACAACCCAGAGATCTCCCTTTCAAACGGTAACCACCCGCTCATCCCAATATATCCCCCAAGGCGTTTGCTGTCTCCCTCCTCACTCGCAGAAGGAAATCCCCCCAAAAGACAGAAAACAGAAGCTGCACACCCCTGGCTCAACCCCCCAATCACGACCCGACTATATCCATCGCCAACAGCGGGATCATTCGACAAGAGCTTTGCCTCTTCATCAATCAATCTCCGAAGAAATTCACTACTTTCCTGTAGCCCGTCAATCTGTAATTCTGTCCGGGTATTCGGATCCTTTAGCGAGTAATTGTCGAACCACTGGTTGATAGGGATCCGTTTCATTACTGTAGAGCGCCGTTTACTCGTGGTGGGGAAGATGAATTTGGTCGTTGGAAGGCGCTTCGCGATGTCCGTCGATTCGATGAAGACGTGGCCGAAGTCCTCGCCATTACTGCCACGGCCGTGGAGGAGAATTATCGTATGCGTATGTTGGTCATTCCTAAGAGGGGGGATGACGAGGGGAGAGGGATAAGGCTTGGAAGGAGGCATGATAGTCAGAGTTGGGCAAATAGATGTTTGAGAGAGCTTCTGAGAATAAAGTGGGCGGGACGGTCCTTTTGAATGGTGCCGCTTGTGATGACCGCTGTGGCAGTGAAGCGCCTAAACAAATCTCATCATGGGCGCAAGAAAAATATTGACTGGGCTAGATCGGCGATTGGACAGACGGGGTGATGTATAATATTTACGAAGGCGTATAACTAGTCGAGTTGCCTTAGTGAGATAGTACAATTTCATGCTATGAAGGCAGTTATAGCAGATGTCTGTTCGAGAGTCAATGTTTTCCTCTGATTCCTAATAGGCAATAACTCCCGACAATCTGATCTCGAAACCAACTCGACTCTCTAGCAACCTTTGGCCCAGTCCATCCCCTGCAGTTCTTAAACTCTGGTATGCACCCTCCATATCTTCAAGGCAATCCGCTCCAAGTCCGCGGTACCAAATTCGATATCCCCTTCGTTGGGGCCCGCGGGTCGAAGGAAAAACCCGTCGAAAGGAAGTACCAGAGGGGCCCCAGAGATGAGAATCGGGTTCTGGGCTGTGAGACTACCACCTGTTGTGTGACCTCGCTTCTTAGACGGGTTGGCTCTGGTTGGGCGATTGATCGATTGACTCCCGCATCTCCACTGAGATTTCCCCCTTGGTCTGGACTCTGGCTGACCAAGATAATAAAGGCTATTTTCACATCTCCCTTAGAGTAGGTCAACCACCACCGAGCAACGCTGGCCAGATAGCTTTTAGACTGTGAAAGTCCCGCTTCAATAACCACTGTCGGCCATTCGTCGGAACGCCCGTCTGGGAGGTGTTGAGGTTGATATGCTTGGTCGGGCCGTTTGTTGTGCGAAGTACCTTGTATCTCAGCTCCTGGGAGCGTTGGAGCTTCAAGTCGAGGTTATTCATGATGACAAACTTGCGGATAATCATGTCTAGAAAGACCGCATGGGCTTGTGCATTGGCTTTGGTAATCATTTTCGCCAGAAGAAGTTCCAACTCGGGATCATATTAGCAGTATGACTGACTCAAAGTCCTGTCGTTGGAGGAACAGAAATCTTGGAGAAACGTTTGCTGGGCCAGATTCGAGAAAAGAATGTATTCGCTTCTCTTACCGGTTTTATCTGCCTCAAGGCGACAATATTCACTATTGAGGACATCATGTAATTGTTGCTTCCCTTGGTATTGGTATTCACTAGTCATCGAGGGACACTGAAGAACTGGTAGTCGCCATTTTCCTTTGGGTTGCATTTACTGCAATCACAGGATCTTTCATGAATTAAGGTGCTCCTTAAGTTGTTTCATATTCATATTAGTAGCTGGAGTGCTATGTAAAATGACTTCATCATGGCCTGGGTGACACTCTTTACTCCTGGAAGGTGATATCATTGTAGCCCTCATAGTAGTTATCACCTTCTATTGATAGGTTATGTTTAGGTGTACTATATTCAACCCACCTTAAAGGTCTTCTCTTTCCAGATACCCACTCATGATTGCAGATTCAGCTAACAGTTCCAAACTACCGAACAACAATACTTACTCTCACTATAGGAGGAGTCCTTCACTTTACCTTGATAACAGTGATTAGCGCATTCAGATGCATTCTGCTGGCGTTGTGGATCCGCTGAGAGTGTTGGTCATGGCGAATCTGCCACGTTTGTCCACTTCGTCCTGGGTTAGTCATATGGCATTGTTAACTATATCTCGAGTTCATTATTTGATTTGTAGATTCGACGACTTGTTCTAATCTTGAACTAATCTTGATACAGAATATCCTTGAGTGCAGTCTCCAGAATCTATCAATGAAATGTGATATAGCAGGCCTTTAAGATTCTTTACTGGAATAGATGATTGAAATCACTAATCTTCTCTACAAGTTTGTTCACGAGAGAGCAATTGCTACCAATCCCATAGGACATGTGTATATCAGGTTACGCCTCTAGCTTTCAGATACCACAGCACTAGACGCTGGTTAAGAACAGGACAGTGACAGCTGCACATTGAAAGGGTTATTCTACTAAGATAGGTCCTCAGTTCATTTGAAGAATATGGTAGAAGCTATCTATAAGAATAACATTTGTCAAGACTGTACACTTCACTGAGTTTGAAGGTTACTAACTTAGGTACAGTTGGAGATTCTGCCACATATTGTTGGGTGAGCTGAGGAAGAGCAAAACTTGTGAATGCTCCCTTCATCTCTTCCTCCATCTTCCTCTTTGTCTTCATCTCCATCTTCACTTTCATCCTCACTTTCATCTTCACTTTCATCCTCACTTTCATCCTCACTTTCATCCTCACTTTCATCCTCACTTTCATCTTCATCTTCATCTCCATCTTCATCATTCTCTTCATCTCTAGTACTATCTCTTCTATCATCACTATCATCTCGCCTCCTTCTTCGTCATCTCAGCCACCTTCCATCAGTCATCGCGCTTGACTGCGAGCCATCCCTCAAATTTCTTCAATTTTCAAGGTGAGCGAACATTTGTCTGTTTCTAAAGACTTCCTCCTTTCAATAGCCAATGGTCAGCTCATTAACTCTCATCATAATTTGGTGAAAGGAAGTTTTACCGCGATAGAATCAGTCAGTAAGCAAGGGCCATCGATCCCCTCAATTAAACACATCAACGACGGAGAAGACAGAGCGAGGTATGTGTTCACAACTTGAGTTGCTACTTACCCATACCAAGAAGGCTAATTGAGACTACTCCTTGGACCAGGTGACCGATGGTCATTCAAACCAGGACAGCCAATAGGTTAAACACTCGATCTATTCACATTCGAAAGCTAATACGAAGTACTATGAACAAGATGCGTGCAAGTCCTGTTCCTAATATTCGATCTACAGCAGGTGAGTAGCGCCACTTTCTCTTAACTAGCTGCTGCTGGCTGACGGTGGGCTAAAACGCGTCTGTAGAGAACCATACATCGGATAGCACTTCAAATACTTCAATTTTGGTATCGTTTCAGCCAATCATCTCGATACCGAATCGCGCCGGAGCATCGGTAAGTAAGGGTAAGTAGGTTCCACCTTCCCACCTTCGCCTTGAACGGCGAGAGATAGTCTCCACGAGGCATCTCTGCATCGCCAAGGGTAGCCTCTACGAGGCCGTTCTGGCACCCGAGCTCGAGGGCAAGAGAAGCTCTACTCCAGCCCTGCTCTCCGAACACTACGAGTTTAGAACTTGTCAACCTTCGAGAGAATGTCATGCCGCGAGGCAAGAGTACCCTCTAACGAGCGTCTGTGGCATTCGAGCTCAAGGACAAGCAGAACCTTGCTCCTTTCTACCTCTCAAGAAGCGACAAGTCCATGACTCAATAGCATCTGAGGGAAGGCCACGCCATACGGCAAGACTGCTTCTACGAAGCGTCTCTGGCATTAGAGCTAAGGACAAGGAGCATCTCGTCCCAACACACCTCTTATGAAGTGAAGAGTTCATGACTCAGTAGCATCTAAGGGAAGGCCATGCCACGAGGCAAGAGTACTTTTACAAAGCATCTCTGGCATTAGAGCTCAGGACAGGGAGCACTTCGTTCCAACACACCCCTTATGAAGCAAAGAGTTCATGACTCAGTAGCATCTAAGGGAAGGCCA